>NC_030815.1:22447513-22757243 GCF_001704415.2 Capra hircus
AACCTGTTGATAACCAGATGATGTATTATCAATGCCTATAATATAGAGACAGCATTTCCTACAATCTTTGATTGCCAGTAAATTATCCCTTTGCTTAAGAAAACTAGTTGAAACCCAGTTTTATTTCCAAACAAATAGATGCAAAGATATAATGTCTGAAAAAACTGGTTCCTCAGGATGTTTAATGGTATCACACAGCTTATCGCTGTGCAAGAGGAGATCTATTTTCAGTTTTCACTCTGAGCATGGGAGAGGAAATTTAACCGGGATTTTACCTACTCCCACTCCACTGTCACACTGTCTAATTTAAAACAACATTGCATTCCTAGGATAAACCATTCTTGTCCATGAAATATTGTCTTCTTCATATAATGTTGAGTTTAATTTGATAGTTTAAAAAAAATCTGTTCAGGAGTGAGATTGACCTTTTGATTGTTCTTTTTTATACTGTCCTTTCCAGTCAGGGGTCAGAAAGAGCTGGGGAGCATTCCCTCTTTTTCAATTCTTTAGAAAAATTTCTATAAGATTGTAATTTTTGGATTTTTGAACATTTGGTGAAACTAACCATCTAAAACCCTGGAATTTTCTTCAAAGAATTTTAAAATATGAATTCAATCTTTGTGGTTATAGAATAATATGTATTTTTCTTTTACTTCTTGAGTTAGATTTTAAATAAATTATCAAGTTTAATGCATAAACTTGTTCCTATTAATTTATTGATTATCTCCTTAATCTTCTATATTTTAGTTCTTTTACATTTTTAATATTTTTACTCTTGGTGTTTTGGCTCTGTTATTTATTATTTTGATCAGTATTGATAATATTTTGTTAATGCTATTAATTTTCAAATAAGCTCTTGGTTTTGTAGATTCTGTTATAGCTTTATTTCTTATTTCCTTAATTTCTGTCCATATTTTAAAATTATTTGTCTTCTACTCTCTTTTATTTTATTCTGTTGTTTTAACTTCATCAGTTGTGTAATTAGGTCATGATTATTCAACCTTTCTTTTTTTCTAATAAACATACTTAGAGCTATACATTTTTCTTTAAGTACTGCTTTTACTGCATCACACGCCCTTCATATATATAGTGATGTTATGATTCTCCTTTGACTCAATGGTAATTTAAAGGCCTTTTGAAAATTTCTGGTCTAGAAGCTTTAAGTTACCCTTAGTTACTGGTTTTTCACTTAATTCTCCTGGTCCCAGAAAAGTAACTTTTATGAAACTGATTTTTAAAATTCATTTTGATCCACTCTGTGGTTCAATATGTGATCAGTTTTTTGGTTCTGTGTGAGTTTGAAAAGAATGTGCATTCTTCAATTACTGGATGCAGGGCTCCATGTATATCCATGAGATCATATTTATTACTTATATTGTACATATATTTTATATTATATTGCTTTTTGTCTACTTGTGAGAGAAGTGTATTAATATCTCTTTTTATGATGGCAAGTTTATACATTTTTTGATAGGTTGGTCAAATTTTGCTTTAAATATTTGAATCTATATTTTAGGTGCATACAGACTTAGATATGTTATATCCCTCTGGTGATTTGAAGCTTTTATCATTATATAATGACATTCTTTAACCGTACAAATGCTCTTCAGCCTTAAAATCTTTTTTATTATTTACTTATTTTTATTGCTGTATAGCTGATTTACAATGTTAAAACTAAATGAACAAATAATAAAAATACACACATACACATATATATTTTTTTTCATATTTTTCCATTAGGGTTTATTACAAGATTTTGAATATAGTTCCCTGTGCTAAACAATTGGACTTTGGACTTTATTTTTTACCTATTGTGTATATAGTAGTTTGTATATGCTAATCCCAAGCTCCTAATTTATCCCTCCCTCACTTTCCATTTTAATCGTTTGTTTTGTATGTCAATAAGTCTGTTTCTATGTTATAAATAAGTTTATTTGTGTCGTATTTTAGATTCCACATATAAGTGATATATTTGTCTCTCTTTGTCTGATTTACTTCACTTCATATGATAATGTCTAGATCCACCCATGCTGCTGCAAATGACATTATTTCATTCTTTTTTTATGGGTAACAGTCCATGTATGCATATGTATAAATAAATATATACATTATAGAATATGTGTGTGCGTGTGGTATATATATACACATCTTCTTTATCTATTCATAGATTGCTTCTATATCTTGGTTATTGTAAATAGTGCTAATATGAACATAGGGGTGCAAAAATTATTTTTAAAATCTATTTTTTATGTTTGTTTTTGGTAATCATCTCAATATAAAAGCAGTTATTTTATTAGCATATGCTTATCTTTCTTAAATTTCCATAATATTCTTATTTCTTAAGGTTTTTAAAAGACAACTTTTTAGAAGAGTTTTAGATTTACAGAAAAATTGAGAAGACAGTACAGAGAGTTGCCACATACTCTTCAGTCCCCTTTATTAACATCTTATACTTGTATGATACATTAGCTGTAATTAATGAACCGACATTAACTAAAATCTATAGTTTTTTCAGATTTCGTCTATTTTTGCCTAGTGTCTTTTCTGCCTTAGGGTCCCACTCAGGATCTCACATTATATTTAATCATCATCTTCATAAAGTTAGTTAGGAAGAGCCTCTTTTTAACGTGTTTCTGAAAGAGTTTCTCTGAGATTGGTATATTGTTTTTATTTTAAATATTGGGAAGAATTGAATGGTGAAGTGATTTGGGCCTGAGTTCTCTTTGTAGGAAAGTTTAAAACTGTGTATGCGGCTTCTTTAATAGATACTGGATTATTCAGATTTTCCTCTTTTGTTAAGTTATATTTTTCCCTTTACTCATTTCATCTAAATTGTCAAATTTCTTAGTGTCATGTATATAATATTCATTTTTGTGTGTTTTGCCTTTATTTCTATAGGAGTTGTAGTGACATCATCTGTTTATTCTTTCTCTTGGCAATTTGTATTTTCTGTCTTTTTCCTTAATCAGTCCTGGTAAAGTTTTCAATTTTATTAACGGTTTCAAAGAATCAGCTTTTGGCTTTCATTTTATGCAATAATATGATTTTTTTTCTTATTGTCTTTGTTATTTATTTCCCCCTACATAGTCTGTTTTGATTTGTTATTCTTTTTTAGCTTCCTGAGGTGAAAATTTAGATGTTTTTTGCCTTTATTCTTCTATTCTGACATGTGTTTCTATCTATTAGTTTACCTTAAAACACTGCTCAGCTGTATCCTACAAGTTTTGATATGCTGTGTTCATAACATTGTAATTTACTTCAAAATATAGTTGACTCCTCGAACAACATGAGGGTTAGGAGTACAAAACGCTCACACAGCTGAATATTTGCATATAACTTTTGATTCCCCAAAACTTAACTATTAGCCTACTGTTGACCAGAAGTCTCACTGATAACATAAAGAGTTGATTTGCATGCCTTGTAAGTTACATGTATTATATACTACATTCTTACAATAAAGTTAAGAAAAGAAAATGTTATTAAGAAAGTCATAAAGAAGAGAAAATACATTTACAGTACTTTTCTATATTTGTCAATACAATAATCTTCTATCATCTGTTTACAAGATGAGTTATCTGTGTATATCACTACTGTCTTATGTGATACAAAACACTGTAGATGTTATATAGATACTAATATTAGACATCAAAAATGGAAAGATAATGTGAAAAATAAATTCATAATTATTTATAGGTATAGCCATTCATGCACTGATAATAAATAATCAATATGATTGCTTTATGGTAGCCTAGTGTACTATGTAAGACTGGCCTATACACCAATGAATGAATCATTATACAATTTTTATAGCATACAGCATTATAGTCATATTCATAATACAGTATTGAAAACATTGTTATATTTAAAAAATGCTTACCTGTGATGATAGGCTGATAGGCAGTTTCTCCAATTATGAGAAAGAGTGCGATGCACACTGTACAATATTCTTTGAAAGCAAAATTATAAAATGGTAAGTAAACTAAGGGTATTAACTTCATGTTAAATATCACCCACTTAAGCCTATAAAATGATAGAATACTATCTACCTGTATTTTATGCATTCATGACATACCTAACTTTTTCTGATTTTTTAAAAATATTTCTAGGCTACACAGTTCACCTGTGAGTTTTTTCAAGCTGTTGCAAGTCTCCAAATTTTTTTTCTAATATATTTGTTGAAAAAAAATCTGTGTATAAGTGGACCCATACAGTTCAAACCTGTGTTGTTCAAGGGTTAATTGTGTCTCCCAATGTTTTTAAATACAGCAGTATTTCTTTTCAATCCATAAATTATTAAGAGATGTATTTCTTAACCTCCACATTGCTTTTCAACATCTATTCTCCAATACCATCTAGGTGTTCAACAATTCAATTCAATTCTAATGTTAGCTTCCCGGAGGTAGCACAGACCCCAGAAGTTAAGGGCCCACAAGACTGCCCCATTTCAAATGCTACCTGCTAGTCCTTGATGTTCACAATGCAACTGCACTTCTGCCTGACTAGCTACAAATTCAGCACTTCCCATACACCCTCAGTTCACTAATTCACAAGAATGACTCACAGAACACATGAAAGCACTGTACTTACATTTACTTTTTTATTATAAAGGAAACAAATGAACAGCTGCATGCAAGTACATAGGGCAAGACTGGAAGGATTCCGAACATGGGAGCTTCTGTCCCCTTGGAGTCAAGGTGCAGCCGTCTTCTCTCCATATACATGAATATATTCACCAGTCCGGAAGTGTTTAGAATTTAATCAAGGCTTCATTATACAGCATGATGGATTAAATCATTGGCCGCATGATCGAACGCAACCCCTAGCCTCCTCCCCTCCATGGAAGTGGAGGAATTGGGCTGAAAGTTCTGAGCGTCTAATCAGGTGCTTAGCTTTTTCTGATGTGGTCAGCTCCTCCCTAGACACTATCTAAGAGCTTACTGTGAGTGACCTCATAGCATAAACTCTGGTATAGTCAAAGTGACTCATTATAAAAAGCAAAAGACAATCCTATAGGGAAAATCCAAGGGTTTTGAAGCTCCCTGTGCCACGAACCAGGAACCGATGAAAGAGATCAGATATATTATTATGTCACAGAAGTACTTGGGGATTTTCTAGTTATCTTTTCTCAACATTTTTCCTAGCTTATTTCCACTGTGTTCAGAAAATATACTGTGGATGAGTTCAATTATCTAGCAATTGTTAAGAAATGGTTGATTTTTTATTAATATTCCATATGCACATGAAAAAATGTGTACTCTGCAGTGGCTGGGTGTCAATAAGGTCAAGTTTGTTACCAATCGTTTGTTAATATACTCATTTTTGTGTGGAAGGTGTACTTGTTCTAAAAGTCATTGGAAAAGATGTTAATGGCTCTCAGTGTGATTGTGGAATTATCTATTGCTCCTTCTAGTTTTTAGAATTTTTGCTTTACACGTGTAGTGAAACTATATTATTTGAGGCATACAACTTTAGAATTCTACCATTTCCCTGGCAGATTGAGCCCTTCATCATAATGAAATGTCCTTTTTTTGTCCCATAGTGTTTCCTGCCTTAAAGTCTATTTTGTTTGATGTTAACAGAGCGACAACAGCTTTCTCTCTTTTTTTTTTTCCTTTTCATCAGGTTTATTGGGGAAGTCACCACCACAATCATAATAGATAACAATTTCATAATCTAAACAGTTCCTATGTGTCCATTTGGAGTTAATCCACTGTCCTTCAATATCGACCCATGGCAACAAATGATGTGTTTCTGTCACTACAGTTTTTCTTTTTCTAATGTTTTATGGAAGTAGAATTATATGGTATGTAATCAGCGTTTCCTTCTCTCATTAAACATGATGTATCTGAGAATTTGTCTGTATTGTTGTATCAGTAGTAGTTTATTTCTTTCTATTGCTAAGTAATATGCCATAGGGTTAATATGATACAGATTGTCCTGGATTTGACCAAGAGCTCTGTCAAACTGGTCCTATGTTATTTTGATGTGTCCTTATCATTCTTAGATTACTTCCTTGCTTTCTGGCATAAGATATTTTAGGTTTATCATATACCACCCCGAACCAATTCTAGACTGTAGCCTAAAATTTAACTCTAAATTTTATCAAAAAATTTTGCCTTAGAAATCTTTTTCTTTAACCACATAATTATATGCATTCAAGACTAAATGTTTTGAGAGCTCTAGTTGACCTTGAAATCTCAGAGGAACTTTTATTGGGTTTTTTTCCACTGCTATGAAGAGCTTGACTAAAACAGATATTTTCCTTTGCTATCTGCCTCTCTGGGGAGATTTGCATTTAGTATCAGTCAGGCATTTTATTGTAAAGTGACCAGTGATGTACTGCTGCTGCTGCTGCTGCCACTGCTGCCAAGTTGCATCAGTCATGTTTGACTCTGTGCGACCCCATAGACGGCAGCCTACCAGGCTCCACCATCCCTGGGATTCTCCAGCAAGAGTACTGGAGTGGATTGCCATTGCCTTCTCCAAGTGATGTACTGGTAAATGTTAAACAAATAACTGTCTGGAAAGAAAAAAGAGGCCCTGATTTATAGTCTATATGGATTTCTGTGGTGTAAATATTCTCACCATAGCTTTATTTCAAGTCATTAATATGAAGTTAACCAACTTTCAAAATTCCTGAAACAACTGACCTTACAATCAAGTACAGTACAAACCTTCATGTGCTCTGTTTTGTGTGGGTCATCCAGTTCAGTTCAGTTCAGTCGCTCAGTCGTGTCTGACTCTTTGCAACCCTATGGACTGCAGCACGCCAGGCCTCCCTGTCCATCATCAACTCCCAGAGTTTACTCAAACTCATGTCCATTGAGTTGGTGATGCCATCCAACCATCTCATCCTCTGTCGTTCCATTCTCCTCCCGCCTTCAATCTCGCATCAGGATCTTTTCAAATGAGTCAGTTCTTTGCATCAGATGGCCAAAGTATTGGAGTTTCAGCTTCAGCATCAGTCCTTTCAATGAATATTCAGGACTGATTTCCTTTAGGATTGACTGGTTGGATCTCCTTGCAGTCCAAGGGACTCTCAAGAGTCTTCTCCAATACCACAGTTCAAAAACATCAATTCTTTGGCAGGCAGCTTTCTTTATAGTCCAACTCTTACATCCATATATGACCACTGGAAAAACCATAGCTTTGATTAGACGGATCTTTGTTGGCAAAGCAATGTCTCTGCTTTTTAAAATGCTGTCTAGGTTGGTCATAACTTTTCTTCCAAGGAGTAAGCGTCTTTTTAATTTCATGGCTGCAGTCACCATCTGTAGTGATTTTGGAGCCCCGCAAAATAAAGTCTCACTGTTTCCATTGTTTCCTCATCTATTTGCCATGAAGTAATGGGACCAGATACCAAGATCTTCCTTTTCTGAATGTTGAGTTTTAAGCCAGCTTTTTCACTTTCATCAAGAGGCTCTTTAGTTCTTCACTTTCTGCCATAAGGGTGGTGTCATCTGTGTATCTGAGGTTATTGATAATTCTCCTGGCAATCTTGATTCCAGCTTGTGCTTCATCCAGCCCAGCATTTTTCATGATGTACCATGCATATAAGTTAAATAAGCAGGGTGGCAATATACAGCGTTGACATACTCCTTTCCTGATTTGGAACCAGTCTGTTGTTCCATGTCCAGTTCTAACTGTTGCTTCTTAAGCTGAATACACATTTATCAGGAGGCAGATCAGGAGGTCTGGTATTCCCATCTCTGGAAGAATTTTCCACAGTTTGTTGTGATCCACACAGTCAAAGGCTTTGACATAGTCAATAAAGCAGAAGTAGATGTTTTACTGGAACTCTCTTGCTTCTTCAATGATTCAACAGATGTTGGCAATTTGATCTTTGGTTCCTCTGCCTTTTCTAAATTCAGCTTGAACATCTGGAAGTTCACAGTTCACATACTGTTGAAGCCTGACTTGGAAAATTTTGAGCATTACTTTGCTAGCATGTGAGATGAGTGCAATTGTGTGGTAGTTTGAGCATTCTTTGGCATTGCCTTTCTTTGGGATTGGAATGAAAACTGACCTTTTCCAGTCCTGTGGCCACTGCTGAGTTTTCTAAAGCTATCTACTCTGCACTATGCCGTGCCTTAGATCATAGCCCCCTTCTTCATAGGAACTGCCTTGTGTGGAAACTCTTAGTCACAGAGCTTTATTCATGCACATAGGGGAATTTCAGTGCTTATTTGCCTTTGTGAACTGGTTTCTTCTGCAGCTTGGATGATTCTTATTTTCTTCCATTGTCCTCCACTGATTTAAAAGTGTTTATGTGCTTGAGTGTGTGTGTGTGTGTGTGTATGTGTATTCCCATTCCTCCTATCGCTAGATGGTTTCTGTCTGAAAGATTTCAGGATCTCTCATCCATCATATTGTCAGAAATGAATGGATCCAAGTAACTTTGTTATGAAATGCTAAACGATCAGACTCCTAATCATGTATCTTGAGCTATAATTTTAATAGATATTATTTACCAGCTCAACAGAGGGTAAGTCTATCAAACATGCACATTAAGAACCAATTATTTTAAAAATCCCAAATATTTGAGTTAGGACCATACTCAGAATAAAAATGCTTCAAATTCCAATCATTATTTTCCATGAGTAAATTTATGATTTACATAATAAACTCCACATATTGATTGAGTAAGTAGTTCTCATACTTCCTCTATGGAGTCTTAAGAGTCCTGTGTGTGAGTGTGTGAAGCTGCTCAGTCGTGTCCGACTCTTTGCGGCCCCGTGGACTGTAGCCTGCCAGGCTCCTCTGTCCATGGGATTCTCCAAGCAAGAATACTGGAGTGGGTTGCCATTTCCTTCTCCAGAGGATCTTCCCAACTCAGGGATCAAACCAGGGTCTCTTGCATTGCAGGCAGACGCTTTATCCTCTGAGCCACCAGGGAAGACTTTAAGAGTCCTACTACTTACAAAAGACAAAAGGGCATGAATAAGGGGACTATTCCAGCTTTCTACCTGTCTTAGGTTTCTTGTGGTGATTTAGTCACCAAGTCATGTCCAACTCTTGTGACTCCATGGACTGTAGCCTGCCAGGCTCCTCTGTCGGGATTCTCCAAGCAAGAATAGCTAGGGTTCTATTCTACTTTTAGACTTTAGTATAAGGTGCTGTTCGAAACCAGTTCCATGAGTACTAATGGGTTGCAAACCCTTTTTCATCTCATATGCCATCTCTAGATTATCTGAGACCTATCTGCTAACAGAAATGAAGGCATACTGTAAAGAAATTAAAGAAATTCCTTAACTGGATCTGTGTTTATTTGGGCCGCATGTGCTCACTTGCACAAATCCCATCCTATCAGACAGTATTAAGACAGAAAAAGCTAGTTCATGTAATAAAAATATTCCTGGATCTATAGAATGATTGAAACTTTTGCGTGGCTGCTGTAGACATTCACTGCCCTACAAATCTTTTTAAAGTCAGCTGAGAAAGAGCTGAGCATCTCATTTTTCTCATTGACCTTCTTTGGAGTCTCTATCAAACAGAGAAACCATCAAAGGGAAGATAACATTAAAAGAAACCATTTGCAGGAAAGAAAGGTAGAAAAGAGACATCTGCAAACAACCTCACCTTCTAGAAAGTGAAGTGCTGACCCAGCTCCTTTCAGAAGCATAAGTAGCTACTTCTCTGTGAAGGGACTATAGATTTTTTTTTTTTTTTGGCTTGTTTTCCAAGACTTCCACATTTGATCTTTTAAATGGAGTCAAATGCACAATTTAAAAATGGGATTTGGATGTATTGGGTTAAACAAAAGCCCTGGTCATCTTGTCTCCCATAGTACACCTTTGAGTCCACTGTAATTTCAGCATAATTCAGTTCAGTTCAGTCACTCAGTCATGTTCAACTCTTCGCAACCCCACGGGCTGCAGCATGCCAGGCCTCCCTGTCCATCGCCAACTCTCAGAGTTTACTCAAACTTATGTCCATTGAGTCAGTGATGCCATCCAACCATCTCATCCTCTGTTGTCCCCTTCTCCTCCTGCCTTCAATCTTTCCCAGCAACAGGGTCTTTTCCAATGAATCAGTTCTTCACATCAGGTGGCCACAGTATTGGAGTTTCAGCTTCAGCATCAGTCTTTCCAATGAATATTCAGGACTGATTTCCTTTAGGTTGGACTAGTTGAATCTCCTTGCAGTCCAAGGGACTCTCAAGAGTCTTCTCAGCATAATTAGGAAGTGATAAAATCTCATAAAGTTCTCTGCCCAACCTCTCTGTACTCTCTATACTTAATGATATCAATCAGTCCTGGATTTTATAGTGTTTTTCTTTTTTCCTTGAAAATGTTTGGTACAGTTAATATGCTATCTATACCAGAACTTAAGTCCTTTTCAGTTGTTTATTTATATTAGCTCAAATAGTGAGGAAAATTATATAGCAGATGTCAAACTTGCTTGCTGAAAGAGAGCTAAATATATATGTATGTGAGTTTGTAATAACTAAGTATGATGAGTTTTTACTTGCTAAAAGTGGTGGGGGATGGAAAATGACTATCATCATCCGAAAAGTGGAAAATGATTTTTTTTCCTTTTGCAGTACTGATATTGATCAATGACTCACCTCCCCAACACTTTAAAATGCCAGACTGTAAACCTGGGAGTCATCATTGCCTTTTTCCCATCCCTTTTCTCCAGCATTTGTATTAGCCAAGTTCCTCGAGAGAAAACATAACCAATGATCATTATTTATATGTAAATCCCTCCTCTAGAGGGATTAGTATTAGTCAAGATTAAGTCTTGACTAGTTAGTCAAGATTAGTTTTGACTAAGATTAAGTCTTGACTAATTAGTCAAGATATTAGTCTTGACTAAGACTCTTGTATTAGTCAAGATTCTCCAGAGAAAACATAACAAATGATCAATGATCATTATTTATATGTAAATCCCTCCACTAGAACTTCTTCTTTAGGGAAGATATCAAATTTTGCTCACCATTGGATCCCTAATACTGAGCAGTAGACTCTCATTTAACAAATAAATAAATGGGTAAACAAATGTGTTTTTTTTTTGTTTTTTGTTTTTTTTTGTTTGTTTGTTTGTTTTACTTATTTTCTGCAAGGAGTGTTGTGGATTATAACACAGTGCAGTGGCAAGAGAGTTCATCCAGGATGCATCAGCCTTGCGAGTTGTTAGACCCTGTACAGGTCACTTACTCCTTCCGGGTTCCCAGTTGTCATTAAAGAAATTATTTATGAGAAAGTGTTTAGTAAACTGTGGAAAACTAACAAACATAAAGTAAAGCTTATCCTGTATGTTGGTTGTTTTTTATACCACAAGAATGGAACCTGAAACCATCTAGGCAGCTCTTTTGGTTCAGAATTTGAATCTCATTCTGTCTTTTAGATGCAGGGACATGCATTGGACCATCTTGGGGAATTCAGCCTGGCTGATAGATTAGATTTTATTTGGTCTTTGAAGAAGACAAGGTGCATCCGATATGTCAAATGTACTGATTTTAGTGGTCATTTTACTGCAGCCCTTGTGTTCTAGAGAGGCAGCGCCGTCTGTCTAGTATTTCAAAGGGACTCTGGAGGAAGACTTCTTGCCTTTGATCTAGTACCTGGATGTGGGGTTTGGACTTAGTCCACTAACATTTCTCAGTTGCAGTTTCTTCTGCTTTAAAACAGGGATAATATCTTCTTAGGGTTGTTGTGAGGATTAAATGAGATCAGGCATCAGTTCTGAATATCTACAGAAAAACTCAAGCATGTAAGAAATAGAACTTTATTTTAATAACTCAGTTTAACACTTCTCACACCTGTTGGCTGTTTTAAAAGTTAACCTTTGCATATTGACCCTTTACACTGAATTGTTCTAGGTTCTAGAGCAAGGCTGTTAATAGAAATACAATGCAAGTTGTACATGTAATTTAAGAATTTCTTGAAGCTATATTTTTTTAATTAAATTTTTATTTTTACTTTATTTTACTTTACAATACTGTATTGGTTTTGCCATACATTGACATGAATACACCACGGGTGTACACGCGTTCCCAAATATGAACCCCCCCTCCCACCTCCCTCCCCATAACATCTCTCTGGGTCATCCCCGTGCACCAGCCCCAAGCATCCTGTAGCCTGCATCGGACATAGACTGGCGATTCGTTTCTTACATGAGAGTATACATGTTTCAATGCCATTCTCCCAAATCATCCCACCCTCTCCCTCTCCCTCAGAGTCCAAAAGTCTGCTCTACACATCTGTGTCTCTTTTGCTGTCTCGCATACAGGGTCATCATTGCCATCTTTCTAAATTCCATATATATGTGTTAGTATACTGTATTGGTGTTTTTCTTTCTGGCTTATTTCACTCTGTATAATCGGCTCCAGTTTCATCCATCTCATTAGAACTGATTCAAATGTATTCTTTTTAATGGCTGAGTAATACTCCATTGTGTATATGTACCACAGCTTTCTTATCCATTCATCTGCTGATGGACATCTAGGTTGTTTCCATGTCCTGGCTATTATAAACAGTGCTGTGATGAACATTGGGTTACACGTGTCTCTTTCAATTCTGGTTTCCTCGGTGTGTATGACCAGCAGTGGGACTGCTGGGTCATAAGGCACTATATTTTTTTAAAAGTTAGAAGAAGCACAATAGTTTAATTTTAATAAAACATTTTATTTCACTCAATATTTCTAAGATATTATTTCAACATGTATTAACGAGATATTTTACATTAATTGTTTCCTACTGTCATTGAAACCTGATGTGTATTTTACATTTGCAGAGCATTTCAGTTCAGACTGGTCACATTGCAAGTGCTTGCTTTGCACTTGTGGTGCAATGCTAACGTATTGAACACACAATTCTGGATCACCATGCAATAGCAAGTTGATTGAGGGGGATGGAAGAGGGATATACTTGGGATCACACTGTTTATTGCTGAGCTACCCGACTCCACTCCGCCATGCTACATTTCTCCTTTGGCTTTAACTTTCTAATTAAATGAGATGAAAGGAAAGGGAAGCATACAGAGAAAAACACCATCTTATGTATGACATGTACTTACTTTAGTGCCTAGTGTTATGATACAAAGATGAGCAACTAATATATGTTAATACTTATTATAACTAAAGCCTCTTGTTGTATTATCATATCTCTTACTAGAGACCTACTTCATTATTAATATATTCCTCTAGACCTATATTGTATGACTTTCCAGAATAAGATAATGAAGCTCTCAATCTAGCGTAACTCTGCCAGCCTAAGCCTTCCTTGTTCAAAGGAAACAGCTGAAAGAGGCCATTTTATTTATAAAATGAGTCACAGTTCATTAAAGAAGACATTGAAAAATTGCATCCCTCACAAGTATGTCTCTAAATAACTCCCCAGGTTCACTTTTAGCGGTGATTCTGTGCTATTTTAAAATGTGCAGGAGAGTTGGACTAGAATTCATTTGACCCTAGAAACCCAAATCTCAAGTTGCTCTTGCCTTTCATACCTTTGCATTTCCCACAGTTCTTTGGTAGATTTCTAGGTCAAAGGGGGTTAAATGAACTAATTACCCATCACGTCTTTAGAGGCCTTTAGCGGCATACCTAGCACATAGTAAGTGCCCGATATTAATCAGGTGCTTCTCAGACATTATTGTTTTTAATCACTGCCATGATCATATGAGGTATTATTATAAAACCCCCACTTTATAGACAAGAAAACTGAGGTTTGGCGGGCAAGTAAGTAGCCCAAGAGCACGCAGATAGTAAATGGAAGAGGCAGCTATGAAACTAAAGTAGCCTGACTCCAAAGCCCTTACTTGTCAACATTTGGCTACACTCTCCCTGGGCTCTGTAGATTTCAGTGTAAGAGGCAGAGGCTCTGAGAAGCAGCAGTTTTATATACTTCAGTTAACACAAATCCATTAAATTGTTACTTGATAAAAATCAATACTACTTGTTGCTGGGTGTGCTCTTTTAAAGCACAATGTTATATGTAAGACACTCATCGGGTATCAGCATACCTGTATCTACATCAGTTGTATCTATATCTGTATTCTCTCTTGCTGATTAAAATGTCAGGAAACAGCCTGACTTTCACTTACAACAGTAAGGTCCTGCAGATGAACCTTTTTGTACATGGAATAGCAAACAGAAGGAAAATGAACAAACAGACTTTCCCAGCAGTGTGTGTGAATTGCCCAAACAAAGACCGAATAAAAGAAGCCAGACACAAACATATGGTATGGTTCTATTTATTTATAAGCTAAACTAAGTTATTGTGTTTAGGAATGCACATGTAGATGGGGAACAGTAAAGAAAAGCAAGGATTTTGAGTTCCAGAAGAATCAGGGTAATGAGTCTCTTCATGGAAGAAAGAGGATGTCATGACTGGGAAGAGAGCCAAGGGAAGCTTCTGGAGAGTGATGATTTTCTATTTCTTGACCTGGGTCTTTATTTTATAATAGTTTATTAAACTGACATTTAAGTTTTCTCAATATGTGTAATATTTAACAATAAAAATGTTTGATGACATCACTGCTGTACAGTGGTGAATAATTGGAAAGTATAGATTAAACTTTCTCAGTTGTGGTTGGATTTGGGGACGGGGATTTCCTACATAGAGGTGCCGAGGGAACTTTCAAATATGCAGATTCTCAGGACTTGCCACCCTAGATTCCCATTCATTCATTCATTCAACATTATATGTTGAGCACCAGCTATGTGTCAGAACCTGCAGATGCTGAGGACACTGCAGTGAACAACAATGACAAATTTCTACTCTTGTGGTATTTACAGGCTCACAGGGCTTCAAAAGGACCCAGAAATCTGTGTTTTTACAAGATTCCTATGTGATTCTTCATATGAAAACAACTGATCTAGGTGCTAAACTTCTTTTAAATCCTTCTCAATTTACACATACAGAAAGACTCATACAAACAAAGTTAGAATTTAAACGAAAATTAATTTCTATCATACCACAGAAAACCCAAAGCATTTTTTATATAAATTGAAATTCTTAAGCCAACGTGGGTCAAAAGAAGAAAAACATCCTGTTGAATATAATTCCTTTTCTAATTGTCCTTCAAGCCTCGAGGTACCACCCTCTACCGTCATTAACTTAACGTTTTGAACTTTCAAGTTATTCCACCCCCATCATTCTCTTCCTGTGTTCTTTTTTCTCTTAGCACAAATGAACATTGTAAGCAAGCGAGTCTTTAAAGATACAGTAAAGAAACTTCCCAGATTTTATATTAATTCTTTCTCTCTTCAGCTTGGGCTGCTGAAATTTCACCCAGAACATCCAAGAGCTTCTTGAATTCCAATCAGTACTCCTAATCTCTAATGAAGGGATCTAAGTGACATTGAAACAAATAAAACAACAGCAATATCAACAAACTCCACAAAGATTAAAAAAAAACCACTTTATTTGAAAATCTTCTTATTCACTGTAGATAATAAAAATGGTAGAAGTGAATTCAACCTGTGGATACCAGGCCCCAACTCCCAGTGAAGAGAAAAAAGAACTCAGAGAAAGGACATATGATCTTACCTGAGGTCATTCTGCTAAAATAAATAGGACCAAGTCTCATTCATTCATTTATTCACTCCTTCATTCAGTGTACCAGGCACTCCTCAAGGCTCTGGAAATATTGCTGTAAACAAAATAGACAAAAAAATAGTCTGTATGTGTAAGGGAAAGAGAAAGGCAAATGATAAATAAAATGTAAAAGTAGATTCTTTAGGAAATTAAATTGTGATTATTGCTATAGGGAAAAATAAATCAGGGTGTGGGAGAGAAGGTTGAGAGACAGGAATAAGATTTGAAATTTTATATAAGATGGTTAGAGAAATCCTCAAGGAGAAAGTGGTATTTGTGTTTAAAAAAAAAAAAAAAAGCATATAAGAGGTAAGAGAGTAAATGTGATGGCATCAGGAAGAAGAGTTTTCCAGACAGAGGTATTCAGATTTGCACAAGCCAAGGCCTGGACCTGGGAGTATATCCTTGGTCACATCTCAGAATCTAAGTTGTAAAATGAACGTATTAATTTCCTCCTATTAGAACAATTTCAAAGTTTAAATGAAACAATGGATTTAGTCATAAATGTGAATATATTCAAGGGATTAGATCTGATAGACAGAGTGCCTGATGAACTATGGATGGAGGTCTGTGACATTGTATAGGAGGCAGGGATAAAGACCATCCCCAAGAAAAAGAAATGCAAAAAAGCAAAATGGCTGTCTGAGGAGGCCTTACAGATAGCCGTGAAAAGAAGAGAAGCTAAAGGCAAAGGAGAAAAAGGAAGATATACCCATTTGAATGCAAAGTTCCAAAGAAAAGGAAAGGAGACATAAGAAAGCCTTCCTCAGTGATCAATGCAAAGAAACAGAGGAAAACAATAGAATGGGAAAGACTAGAGATCTCTTCAAGAAAATTAGAGATACCAAGGGAACATTTCATGCAAAGATGGGCTCAATAACAGAAAGATGGCCCTAACAGAAGCAGAAGATATTAAGAAGGTGGCAAGAATATACAGAAGAACTGTACAAAAAGATCTTCACAACCCAAATAATCACTATGGTGTGATCACTCACCTAGAGCCAGACATCCTGGAATGTGAAGTCAAGAGGGCCTTAGGAAGCATCACTATGAACAAAACTAGTGGAAGTGATGGAATTCCAACTGAGCTATTTCAAATCCTAAAACATGATGCTGTGAAAGTGCTGCACTCATATGCCAACAAATTTGGAAAACTCAGCAGTGGCCACAGGATTGGAAAATGTTTTCATTCCAATCCCAAAAGAAGGGCAGTGCCAAAGAATGCTCAAACTACCACACAATTGCACTCATCTCACACGCTAGCAAATGCCTAGTATTCTGCAAGCCAGGCTTTAACAGTACGTGAACCGTGAACTTCCAGATGTTCAAGCTGGATTTAGAAAAGACAGAGGAACAGAGATCAAATTGCCAAAATCCATCGGATCACCGAAAAAGCAAGAGAGTTCCAGAAAAACATCTAATTTTGCTTTATTGACTATGCCAAAGTCTTTGACTGTGTGAATCATAACAAACTGTGGAAAATTCTTCAAGAGATGAGAATACCAGATCACCTGACCTGCCTCCTGAGAAATGTGTATGCAGTTCAAGAAGCAACAGTTAGAACTGGACATGGAACAACAGACTGGTTCCAAATTGGGAAAGGAGTATGTGAAGGCTGTATATTGTCACCCTGCTTATTTAACTTCTAAGCAGAGAACATCATGAGAAACGCTGGGCTGGATGAAGCACAAGCTGGAATCAAGATTGCCAGGAGAAATATCAATAACCTCCGACATGCAGATGACACCACCCTTAAGGCAGAAAGTGAATAGGCACTAAAGAGCCTCTTGATGAAAGTGAAAGAGTAGAGTGAAAAAGTTGGCTTAAAGCTCAACATTCAAAAAACTAAGATCATGGCATCCGGTCCCATCACTTCATGGCAAATAGATGAGAAAAACAATGGAAACAGTGGCTGACTTTATTTCCTTGGACTCCGAAACCATTGCAGATGGTGACTGCAGCCATGAAATTAAAAGACATTTGCTCCTTGGAAGAAAAGCTATGACCAACCTAGACAGCATATTAAAAAACAGAGATATTACTTTACTGACAAAAAGTCTGCCTAGTCAGACTATGGTTTTTCCAGTAGTCATGTATGGATGTGAGAGTTGGACTATAAAGAAAGCTGAGCGCTGAAGAATTGATGCTTTTGAACTGTGGCATTGGAGAAGACTTTTCAGAGTCCCCTGGACTGCAAGGAGATCAAACCAGTCAATCCTAAAGGTAATCAGTCCTGAATATTCATTGAAAGGACTGATACTGAAGATGAAGCTCTAATACTTTGGCCACCTGATGTGAAGAACTGACTCATTGGAAAAGACCCTGATGCTGGGGAAGATTGAAGGCAGGAGGAGAAGGGGACCACAGAGGATGAGATGGTTGAATGGCATCACCAACTCAATGGACATGAGTTGGAGCAGGCTGCAGGAGTTAGTGATGGACATGGAATCTGGTGTGTTGCAGTCCATGGGGTCACAAAGAGTCAGACATGACTGAGCAGCTGAACTGAACTGTGAAACTGGCACACAGAAATTTCAATCTCAATCACCACTCATTTGTTTAGCATATAACATATACCAAATACTTGGAGTGTAGGAAATGGCATCCCACTCCAGTATTCTTGCCTGAAAAATTCCATGGGCAGAGAAACCTGGCAGGCTACATTCCATGGGGTCTAAAGGGTCGAATGCAACTGAGTGACTAAGCATGCACACCAAATACTGAATGCATAACTATAAATAAGAACTGCTTAATAACATGAAGGAATTTACAATCCATAATATGTAATAGAGATATTAACTGATGCAGCAGACAGTGGAGAATGTGTACTTTGAACCCTGGCTTTCTGTCAACATACACTCTGCTTATATTAAAACACTCCAGTATAGCCATCTCCCAGGTTAAGCGAGGTCTAGAACCAAACTCCTGTTCTTCACTTGATAGTGTTACTACTTTGCCTATTGCTGCACCACAGCAAGTCTGATCAAGGAAGAAACAGAGCCAGTCACCTGGCATATGGGCCTGAGAAGAATGAACAGAGCAGTCAGGATGTATAAAGAAAAAAATAATCCCAATATTTCCTTATTATTTCACATCTCTTTTTTCTGTTTCATCTTTATAACTGTCTTACTAATGAGAGATCTGTGTGCAGGACAAGAAGGAACAGTTAAAACTTGGACTGGCTCAAAATAGGATTCAAACTTGAAACAATGGACTGGTTCAAAATTGGGAAAGGAGTATGTTAAGGCTGTATGTTGTTGCCCTGTTCATTTAGCTTATATGCAGAGTACATCATACAAAATGCTGGGCTGGATGACGCACAAGCTGGAATCAAGATTGCCTGGAGAAATATCAACAACCTCAGATATGCACATGATATCACTTTAATGGCAGAAAGTGAAAAGGAACTAAAGAGCCTCTTTATGAAGGTGAAAGAGGAGAGTGAAAAGGCTGGCTTAAAACTCAACATTCAAAAAATAAAGATCACCGAATCCGTTCTCATCACTTCATGGCAAATGGATGGGAAAAAGTGGAACAGTGTCAGATTCCATTTTCTTGGGCTACAAGATCACTGCGGATGGTGACTGAAGACATGAAATTAAAAGATGCTTGCTCCTTGGAAGAAAAGCTGTGGCAAATTTAGACAGTGTATTAAAAAGCAGAGACATCACTTTCTGACAAAGTCCGTATAGTCAAAGCTGTGGTTTCTCCAGTAGTCAAGTACAGATGTGACAGTTGGACCATAAAGAAGGCCGAGTGCTGAAGAACTGAAGCTTTCAAGTTGGGGTGCTGGAGAAGACTCTTGAGAGTCCACTGGACAGCAAGTAGATCAAACCAGTCCGTCCTAAAGGAAATCGAGCCCTAATATTCACTAGAAGGAAACAATGTTGAAGCTACAATACTTTGGCCACCTGATGTGAGGAGCAACTCGCTGGGAAAGACCCTGATGCTGGGAAAGATTGAGGGCAAAAGGAGAAAGGGGTGACAGAGGATGAGATGGTTGGATGGCATCACCGACTCAATGGACATGAGTTTGAGCAAACTCAGGGAGATAGTGAAGGACAGGGAAGCCTGGAGTGCTGCAATTCATGGGATTGCAAAAAGTCAGACATGAATTAGCAACTGAACAACAATTAATTAGGTAGGCATTGTTAATTCTACATTACAAATAAAAATAAGCTTTAAAATTAAGCGCTTGGTCCATGGTCATATGGCTAGGAAGTGAGAGAAAAAAAAAACAATGCCCAGATTTCTATCTCCAATTTTATTGTTCATTCAGTAATCTTATATAGGCTGAGGCTATAATACTGAGGCTTGTATAAATACTGAGGCTTGTAATTCTTGGTTCACTCAGCAGTATTAATAAAATGGAGGAGAAAGAGGAGAGTGGGTTATGGTGTCTATGCCTTTGCACACTTGGACCTTCTGCTAAAATGTCCTCCCCACTCCTCTTCCCACATCTGTTGTGGAGACTCCAATATGCTTCAGAAAACTTTATATTTTAGAACAGGTCTAGATATATAGAATTGTTGCATAGATAGTATAGAGAGTTTCTATATATCCCATACTCAATTTCCTTGATTACTAACGTCTTACCTTTGTAGGGTACATTTGTTACAATCAGTGAACCAGTATTGACACATTATTAGCTAAAGTCCATATTTTATCTCAGTATCCTCATTTCCCCCCTAATTTCCCTGTCTCTGTTTCAGGGTTCCATCCAGGATACTGCATTAAGCTTAACAATCAATTCTCCTTAGCCTAGCCTTGGTTTAATAGTTTGTCAGACTTTTGAGTATGGGTCAAGATTTCGTAGAACCCCCTTTAAATGGGATTTGACTGATGTTTTCTTATGATTAAACTGGGGTTGTATGTTTATGGGGGGAAGACCACAGAGGTAAATTGCCATTCTGATCACATAATATCAAGGCTATATACTACCAGCTTATTGTGATCCACACAGTCCAAGGCTTTGGCATAGTCAATAAAGCAGAAATAGATGTTTTTCTGGAACTCGCTTGCTTTTTCCATGATCCAGCGGATGTTGGCAATTTGATCTATGGTTCCTCTAACTTTCCTAAAACCAGCTTGAACATCTGGAAGTTCACAGTTCACGTATTGCTGAAGCCTGGCTTGGAGAATTTTGAGCACTTCTTTACTAGCGAGTGAGATGAGTGCAATTGTGCAGTAGTTTGAGCATTCTTTGGCATTGCCTTTCTTTGGAATTGGAATGAAAACTGACCTTTTCCAGTCCTGTGGCAACTGCTGAGTTTTCCAAATTTGTTGGCATATGAGTGCAGCACTTTCACAGCATCATCTTCCAGGATTTGAAATAGCTCAACTGGAATTCCATCACCTCCACTAGCTTTGTTTGTAGTTATGCTCCTAATGCCCACTTGACTTCGCATTCCAGGATGTCTGGCTCTAGGTGAGTGATCACACCATCATGATTATTTGGGTTGTGAAGATCTTTTTTGTACAGTTCTTCTGTATATTCTTGCCACCTCTTCTTAATATCTTTTTCTTCTGTTAGGGCCATACCATTTCTGTCCTTTATTGAGCTCATCTTTGCATGAAATGTTCCCTTGGTATCTCTAATTCTCTTGAGGAGATCTCTAGTCTTTCCCATTCTATTGTTTTCCTCTATTTCTTTGCATTGATTGCTAAGAAAAGCTTTCCTATCTCTCCTTGCTATTCTTTGGAACTCTGCATTCAAATGGGTATCTTTCCTTTTCTCCTTTGCTTTTCACTTCTCTTCTTTTCACAGCTATCTGTAAGGCCTCCTCAGACAGCCATTTTGCTTTTCTGCATTTCTTTTTCTTGGGGATGGTCTTGATCTCTGACTCCTGTACAGTGTCAGGGACCTCCATCCATAGTTCATCAGGCACTCTGTCTATCAGATCTAGTCCCTTATATCTATTTCTCACTTTCACTGTATAATCATAAGGGATTTAATTTAGGTGGTACCTGAATGGTCTAGTGGTTTTCCCTACATTCTTCAATTTAAGTCTGAATTTTGCCAAATTCTGAAAGAGATGGGAATACCAGATCACCTGACTTGCCTCTTGAGAATTCTGTATTCAGGTCAGGATGCAACAGTTAGAACTGGACATGGAATAACAGACTGGTTCCAAATACGAAAAGGAGTACGTCAAGGCTGTATATTGTCACCCTGCTTATTTAACTTCTATGCAGAGTACATCCTGAGAAACGCTGCACTGGAAGCAGCACAAGCTGGACTCAAGATTGCCGGGAGAAATATCAATAACCTCATATATGCAGATGACACCACCCTTATGGCAGAAAGTGAAGAAGAGCTAAAGAGCCTCTTAATGAAAGTGAAAGAGTAGAGTTAAAAAGTTGGGTTAAAACTCAATATTTGGAAAACTAAGATCATGGCATCCAGTCCCATTATTCATGGCAAATAGAGAGGGAAACAGTGACTGACTTTATTGTTAGGGACTCCAAAATCACTGCAGATGGTGACTGCAGCCATGAAATTTAAGGACGCTTACTCCTTGAAAGGAAAGTTGTGACCAACCTAGACAGCATATTGAAAAGCAGAGACATTACTTTGTCAACAAAGGTCCATCTAGTCAAGGCTATGGTTTTTCCAGTGGTCATGTATGGATGTGAGAGTTGGACTGTAAAGAAATCTGAGCACTAAAGAATTGATGCTTTTGAAATGTGGTGTTGGAGAAGACTGTTGAGAGTCTCTTGGACTGCAAGGAGACCCAACCAGTCCATCCTAAAGCAGATCAGTCCTGGGTGTTCATTGGAATGACTGATCTTGAAGCTTAAACTCCAATACTTTGGGCACCTGATGCAAAGAGCTGCCTCCTTGGAAAAGACCATGATGCTGGGAAAGATTGAGGGCAGGAGGAGAAGGGGATGACAGAGGATGAGATGGTTGGATGGCATCACTGACTCAATGGACATGAGTTTGGGTAAACTCTGGGGGTTGATGATGGATAGGGAGGCCTGGAATGCTGCGGTTCATGGGGTCACAAAGAATCTGAAACGACTGAGCGACTGAACTGATATGCTACCAGTTTGACTTATAACTGTTAGTGTTAACCTTGGTCAGAAACAAAAACTGAAAAACTGCGTATATATTCCTTTTCTCTGCTTCACTGTTTTTCCTCTGATATCTATCATGAAAACAGAATGGGAAATAATGTGGAAGATAGATATTTCAAAATGAAGATTAAATGTTTCTAATATTAGGAAAATTACAAAGAGTATGTAACTTAAGTAGATCTATGCACACAAATTGACAGAATTATGACTGGGGAAATACCCTGAATGTTCTTCATATTTACTTTCTTGTTCCCCTTAAATGATACTGGGTCAAACAACTAACGGTATATTTAATATTTTAAGAAATAAGAAGTTACATTTTCAATGTTGAAATTTCAGACTATTTAGGATAACTTCATGCCACTCACTATGATAAAGATGGAATTGATCCTCTCCAAGGAGTCAGTCAAAAATTTTTCCACTCAACCTTGTAAGTTTTGTTCAGAGTCAATTTGGTGCCCTTATTTCCTTCTTCCATTAAAAATCTATTTCCACAGAAACTTTAATATTGACTTTTGTATTTGGAAAATTGACTGAACCTTCTTAAATAAGAAAAAAAATGACAAGCTGAAATTAAGTGGGTTTGTGTGTGTGTGTGTGTGTGTGTGTGTGTGTGTGTGTGTAATTCAAAATGGGTTTGGGAATCAGAGTGCTCCTCACATATTGTTGTTTGGTTGATAAGTTGTGTCTGACTCTTGCGGCCCTGTGGACTATAGTACACCAGGCTCTTCTGTCCGTGGGATTTCCTAGGCAGGAATACTAGAGTGGGTTGCCATTTCCTTCTCCAGGGGATCTTCCCAACCCAGGGATTGAACCCGTGTCTCCTGCACTGCAGGTGGATTCTTTACCACTGAGCAAGCAGGGAAGCCACCCACATATTACACAGAGCTATTTACGCTGCACTGTGATGTTCTTAGATGGCCATAACCATTAAATAGTTATTTTGGTAGGAAACAAACAAACAAAAAAAAGTGGACGTTAACATAAGAACATAACTCTACTTGATCAAATTTAAGGTTGTAACCAACACTTATGTCATCCCCACTATGTTAAAAATGTTAAAAACTCAGGAATGTTTTATGTCTTTCAACATGTATGAGCCTGATAGAGTTTGCTCACAGTCATAGCACCATAGAATGAAAAGAAGTGTAGCTTAAAGGAAAGTGAAGAAGGGCCAGACCCACCTCTGCCCTTAATGAATGGATGACCTGGAGTCACACATCTGAGAGCTACAGAATCTCTATGGAGTGAGAGGTTGTACCAGGTGATCTCCATGGTCTTTTCTTGTCTCAATATTCTTTGATTGTAGAGATCCATTACTAACCATCCAACCCCCAAATCTCTGAGAAGGCAATGGCACCCCACTCCAGTACTCTTGCCTGGAAAATCCCATGGATGGAGGAGCCTGGTAGGCACAGTCCATGGGGTCGCGAAGAGTAGGACACGACTGAGTGACTTCACTTTCACTTTCCACTTTCATGCATTGGAGAAGGAAATGGCAACCCACTTCAGTGTTATTGCCTGGAGAATCCCAGGGACGGGGGAGTCTGGTGGGCTGCCATCTATGGGATCGCACAGAGTCGGACACGACTGAAGCGACTTAGCAGCAGCAGCAGAAACCCCCAAATCATCAACCATCCACAAAACATCTTTCTATAAAGATTTCTGGACACATAGTCTCAGAAATTCCCTGTGAATCACTAAATTATCCCCTCTTTGTTAGGAAATTAATTTCCCAACAAAGTGTTGATGTTACCAAAGCAATGGTGAATTAAATCTGGCTTATGCCTATGAAGGTATGTATCTATTCAGAGTGATATCTTTTAAAGAAGTGCCTTAATTAACATATGGTTATTCCCACTCAAAATTAAAACCAAATGAAAAACATCAATCTCCCTATTTTTTTGTGAACTAATTTGATTGTCTGCATCATTCGAAAGGGCTTCTCAGGCGTCTCAGTGGTGAAGAATCTGCCTGCCGATGCAGAAGATGCAGGAGACGCAGGTTCGGTCCCTGAGTCAGGACGATCCCCTGGAGAGGAAAATGGCAACCCACTCCACTATTCTTGCCTGAGAAATCCCACATACAGATGAGCCTGGCCAGCTACAGTCCATGGGGTCGCGAAAAGTTGGGCATGACTGAGTGACTAAGAACACATGCACACAATCACACACAGACACATCATTTGAAAAACTGGGCACTCATGCAAATTTGCCGCTGAGTATAGAATTTCCCCTGTGGCTAATATAAATTCATAGACTATTCCAAGATGGGCATACTCATAGTTAGTCATTTGAGAGAATAGAGTTGTGCATACATGCGCATCATAGAAAAACACCCACACATACAAAGGCTGCATTTTTAACCAGACCCAAAATGAGAAAATAAAAGAACTAGAATGCCTTCTTACCACCTCCACCCTAACCACACCTTCCTGCCCTAAGCCTATTGCCCAAACCTGGCTATGCCCCAGTGTTTGCCCTTTGAAATTTAAAAGATGTTGAGAGGAAAAGGTGAGTGAAAGAATAAGGTCCGGAAGAGAAACTGGTGAAAAAATAGATGAAAAGCAGGAAATTCAGTTGAATGTGACTTTCTGGAATGCATTACATTTGGAAATGTAAAAAAGCAATTAAGGCTGTAAAAACAACTAGGATGTTACTCATTCTTATATTTCCTCCCCTGTGCTCAAAAACTAGATGAACATGTGACAATTCAGTTGAATTAGATGAATAGGGGTTGTCTTAATGACTTCGGAAGAATTTTTTCTCTCTTTAGCAACCAACGGTGGTTCAAGAAATTCTGTAAAACTCTTTGCTTTGATCACTTGGTTTGGACCTCTTAAAACAGATAAGTGATTCAACTTAATTTTGTTCTCCTTATACCTTCCCCCGAAATACCCCCCTCCACAGATGGTGCTTGATCTCTACAGAAAGATCAATAGTTCACTCCATAGTGGCCCCTCTTGGAACTGTCTTCATTCTTCCCTCCTTCCTTCTGTCTCTTTAGCTTTTACAGTATAAGTTAGCTGAGTCTTTTCAGCCTTTGCAACTGCTTTGAAGCCAAGCAACCTGCTGCTGAGTCCTTTAAAAGAGGATTTCTTTGGAAGGAATGATGCTAAAGCTGAAACTCCAGTACTTTGGCCACCTCATGCGAAGAGTTGACTCATTGGAAAAGACTTTGATGCTGGGAGGGATTGGGGGCAAGAGAAGAAGGGGATGACCGAGGATGAGATGGCTGGATGGCATCACTGACTCGATGGACATGAGTCTGAGTTAACTCCGGGATTTAGTGATGGACAGGGAGTCCTGGCATGCTGCGATTCATGGGGTCGCAAAGAGATGGACACGACTGAGCAACTCAACTGAACTGAACTGAACTATACAAGGAACTATTTTTTGGCTTTAGAAACAATGAATTATTTTAACATAATATGCTGTAGTTGAACCTTGAAATCTGTATGCTAAGTGAAAGAACCTATGGTAGAAGACCACTTATTATACAATTTCATGTATATGAAGTGTCCAGTATAAGAAAACTTATAGAGATAAATATTAGATAAATGATTGTCTGGAGATGGGGTGAAGAGGGAGTGAGGATGACTGCTAATGGGTATGAGATTTCTTTTTGGAGTATTGAAAATGTTCTAAAATAAGATTCTGAGGATGATTGCACAAATCTTAATATACTAAAAATCATCAACTTTTGCACTTTAAATGGTAAATTTTATGGTATGTAAGTTATATGAGATATTATGATAAAGCTCTGTAAAAAAGAAGTGAGACAAAATAAATTAAAAGTCTAAAAAAAAAAAAGAGCAGGTAAGTTCAAAGACAGAAAAACCAATAAAAAGGAAGGGAAAGTGGTATCCAGAGAAAAGTGCTTTTGTCAGGATGTAGCCAATCAGGACTCCAGTCATCTGATAAGCCTGTGTAGACAGGGCAGAGGGAGATGGTAACTGGGCTGGGAGCTGGAGAAATGTGCTGATGTTCATAGTTCCCTGAAGGAGATCAAGCCAGGTGTGAATTATACAGGCCCAGAGCCAAGCCAGTGGCTGCTCCACTATTAAGGCCTAAACTTGTTGGTCTGGATGGGTTAACCTATTTCACATCTACAAAGAATATCTGAAACAAAAATTTGAGACAATTATTTGGCTTCAATCACTTTTAAGCAGATTGAACACAGTAATTAAACTCTCAAGACCATTGCTTGATTTGCTACTGCATTTAATTTCTTGATGCAAATATGGTTCCTTTATTTTTCATTCTGAAAATTAAAAAAAGAGCTTAGACAGGGAAGAACTTATAGCTTGCAGAATGCACATAGCCCTAATAATAATCCTAATTAATAATCAAGCCCTAATTAATAATCAAGCTGCAATTTCTGCAACAAGAAAGGGGGGAAGCTATTACATTAGTGTGTACAAACAATTTAGCTTATTAAATCTGAGCTGAGCCCAGATGTTTGTCACACGCCAGCAGCAATGTCAGCATTGCAAAAGTGAAAAAGTAAAAATTTTAACAGTGTCAGCACTGATTCACTCACCCCTCACACAGTGACTAGATTAATGAAGAGTATTTCCCTAATGAAGAATCAGAGTTAAAAAGAGAGTTTATTGCATTTGAAAAATATCTCAGTTAAAAGTGACTTGGAAGGGATTCAATTCAATTTCATTACAACAAACATTTATTAAGCATTTATATATGCAGCATATTGTAACAGCAACAGGCATCTGAAGCAAATGATACCTTCCTTCAGTTTATGGAACATAGAGTCATATATGTGCTTTAATATTGAAATAAAGGTTAGATGGAGACACATCATAATAAATCAAGAGGTCATCAGCCCTGAGCAGCAAATAGGTCTGGATTTGCATTGTATGTCTACCAGTTATTATCAGGGTGATCCTGGGAAAGTCTCTTAATCTCTTCAAACCTCATCTGTAAAATTGAAATCATTAGAATTACTTTATATGGTTATAAAGATTAAATCAGATAGTAACACAGAACAAAATTAGAAGGTATAGAGTTGGACACGACTGAGCGACTGAACTGAACTGAACTGAACTGAACATCCCTTTCATTCTTCCTAGGATTAGGGAAGGATGAAATTAATTCCAGTGAGAACTGGAGAAAGTATCTCAGAGGAAGATATAGAACTTTAATGAAAGATGTGGTAAGACCTTTTCATTTGCAGAACAATGAGTAAAGGCCCAGTTGTTGAAGCAAATATATGTTTGAGCCTTAGTGAATGGTCCAATGTAACTAAACTAGAGAATATATAGAAAGAAGGTTTGAAACCACAGCAGAGAGGAGTAATTTGTGATCTAATTCAAACATAGGAAAAGCACTTTTACACAGCAATGTTGAGGCAATGGAATAACATGATTTGACAATCTGTAGAATTCCATGGACAGAGGGGCCCAGCAGGCTACAGTCCATGGAGTCGCAAGAGTCAGACATGACTTAGCAATCAAACCACCAAACTTTTAGGAAACTGCTAAATAGTCTTTGTGAATAATTATGGTCAGGTAATAAATTCAGGTCATAATGGTTCAGAATAGATATGAGGAAATGGATATAAAAAAGGGTTCTACAGTAGACTTTTCAAAACAAGGTAAAGCTGCTTTCTTTGGGGACCAAAACTTGTAAAATTTAGAGCTACCCCATCAAGAACTTTTTTTCCTTTTTGTGAGGATTAGAGATTATTCATAATGTTGTCTATTATAAAAGTTGA
Source organism: Capra hircus (assembly GCF_001704415.2). Lineage (NCBI taxonomy): Eukaryota > Metazoa > Chordata > Mammalia > Artiodactyla > Bovidae > Capra > Capra hircus. Next base: position 22,475,872 of record NC_030815.1, read on the forward strand.
CTTAGTTTTTAACAAGCTAGGTCTAAGTCCATGATATTCTTTCCAGTAAATATTTGCATGTCTAAACTGAAGGAGACATGAAGATATATTTAAATTCAATGCTTGCAGTTTTTAGTTTAGGAGAGTAGTGATCTCAGACTAGCATGCACCAGAATCACTGGAAGGGCTTGTTAAAATAGACTACTGCGTATGTGCCCAGAGTTTTTTATTCAAAAGATCTAGGGTGGCACCCAAGAATTTGTGGTCTAGAGGCTACGCTTTGAGAAGCACTGGTGTGTATGTATAAAGGCCTGTCCCTTTGATTAAGGCCTTGTGGTTTTCACCTGTATAAAGGCTAATTGGATTAGTCCATTGGGGAGAATAGGAAAAGTATTTCAATCTCTATTCTGAGAAAAGTTATCGAGGGATTAGCCCATCCTTTTCCTCCTGCTGGAGTAGTAACCTGGAAATTCCCGTCCGAGTTTCAATTTGTAGGTTTTTGTAACTGAGTTCTGTCATTTGCCCCAATCATAAACGAGTCATATTGATTTGCGACTTAGGACCACTTGAACAATTAGAAGTTTCCACATTGAAGCCGAAAGCTAAGAGCTATGTAGGTAAAATCCACTTATTTGGGTAAGTGGGGAGGATTGCATTTGACAGAAAATTAAATTTCATGTGAGATTCTTTAACTGCATTCTGTATTTTGGTACATTGAAATTACAGTATCATTGCACAGAAAATAATAAGAGAATGTTTTAGCCACACACACACACACACGCACACACAAACACACACATGGAGTTGCCACTAATTTGCTGGTTCTTAAAACATTTGAATGTGGTATGTGAGTTAGAAATATTTGTAGAGATGACTGCCAGGTTTTAACTTGGATGACTGATAGACAGTGACAACAACCAAGATAGAAAACCCAGGATGAGGAGGAGTAGATTTTGGCAGGAAGACAATGAGATTGAATTTAAATTGTCACAGAGGCTTCCAAGAGGGCTTTTCCACAAACAATATGGATTTGGTTCTTAGGTGTTTGTACAACAATAATATATTTCTGCAATTGGACGGACTTGCCTAGAAAGAGATCTTAGAGAGGACATAGGAGTCTTGTTCTTAATTTACTAAGATAAGTATATACTATTTAAACTTTTTTCTGAAAATAATTGCCAGAAGGGTACATGTAACTTGATATATGTCAACTTTATTGTTAAGGCAACATTATGGGCATTTAAGAGCTATCTTCATGTTTTAGAAGTCGTTAGCACAAGTCAACATAGATATTCAATCATAAAAATACCCCCTTGGAACTAGTAACAGAGAAAGAAAAATTGGACTAGGTAAACTGATCCTAATTATGCTATTTTTAATTTTTATATTCTTTGTAGTCTGGTAGGACATTCAACCTAAAATCATCTACTTCCTGGTCAATTGAATATTTTTCAAAGATTTAATATTTTGTAATAAGACCTCCAGCTGTTGGATCAACTCTGTATGAAATCATATCATGATATTAGAAGCAATGAATTGACTCTCTTCATATCTGTGACTTTTCTACATTTTCAACTTACATACCATGAAAAGAATAATAGAATATGAAAGCTGGAAGAGACCATAAAGATGACTCAATACAACCCTTTCATTTTACAGCTTAGAAAGTTTAGACCCCAAGTGGTTAACCAATTTACTAAGTATGACCTAAGTAAAACCAGAGTCAGGGCAAGAATCAAGATCTCCTGACCCCAGCTCTGGTGCTCTTTACCCTGTAGCATGCTGCCTACCCCATGTAGTACCTGTTGCCACACCCACAAATCATTTCACTACAGAGATTAGGTCTTAAAGCAGAAAAGTTTATTTCTTATTTCTCTTTAATGCTTTAAAAAAAAACCCTAACTTAGAAACAGAATATGAATGAAACATCCCCAGGAACCATTCACATAAATAAGTGAGCTTTGGGTTTTATTCCAACAGTCTAAATTGAAAAATGGACAGAGCAAATTAAAACTGTGACAGAAGAAAAATACCTCTTTCTGGTTATTACTTTGCTTTACAGTCTTAAATATATGTGTGTATATATCCACACACACCCATGCACACACATACACACAGTTTTTCCCAGTCTCCTCTAAGGTGGGTTTCTTGAGATGGCTATGGAAAACAAAAGAACCAAATTATTGTTTTAAGTACATCCTGAGATACCTCACAAGAGAAAAGAGAAATCAATAGAACTTTAAAAAAAAAAAAAAGATTAAGTAAATGCCCCATTCTGTTGAAGAGTGCCAAGTGAGTCACCTTCAGATGGAGGCCCTCTGGCATCCTGGATAGGAGGTTGGCTTCCGATACGCGCTTGAACTCTGCTGATGGAAATCTCTACCATGGCTTATTCAACCGCTCTGCTTCTTTTTCAAAGCACAGCTCTACATCTGTGGAGCACAATCCCACAGACCACCAGGATCGTGGTGGGCTTAATGGAATTTATGTCAGGGCCCCGGAGATCAGACAGCCCTTCACCTCTCCTTCCACTGTCCATCACATCATTTTTCTCATTTTTCTCCTGTATTTCAGTTTATTTGGTTATAATTTGTATTAAAGGACTCAAAAGGCATTTCCTCAAACAATCATGTCCTTTTTTCTCCCTAAGAGTCCCTGTTTTGTTTTTATGCAATAACCGACTTCAAACAATGTACGCAGTACCAGTGAATTCTTACACAAATGATTAAATTTAAAGATATTCCCATCTCAGGGTTCCAAATATTTAAGCAAAATTGAGTAGTTTTTTAAAAGAATGATTTTACAAGTTATGTGTCCCAGTCTTTAAATCCAAGATTGATATATTATTCAAGGACATTTTATCTGCGGCTCCACTCACAGAAATCATCTGGATTTGCTGTCTGCATAACATTTAAGTTCTGTGTCCCTGAGTCAAATTTGCCAAGGAATGTCCTTTCTTGAAGAACCAGTCTATCATACACCTGTGAATCTTTCTCTTTGGGGTTCCTTCACAGGCTTGTTCCTTCAGGTGTAGTATCTTCGTGATTTACGAACATGGAAAGGAGAGAATTCTAAGGACTGATACTCTATGCTCTAAGAGCAGGCGATAAAATATGAAAATGAGTCATCTTGACATCCTTCTTCTTCAAAGAGGCATTAACCTCAATTTGAGTGAAACAGAGAAAAGGCATGATCATCGCACTACCTGAATCCACTTTCCCGAGTGCTGAATCATGACCTGTTGCGCCATCTTCAATCCCGTGCAGTTGGTTCCTGGCAAGTGTCCCATCTTGCTTGCTCAGCTCTGATCCACTGTAGTCTCCTGGAGACTACACACAGGTTCCTGGAGCCTCAGGGTTCAAGGGAGGCTCTATAGGTGAGTCATTCTCTTTAGGTGAATGAGGCACTTTATTTTTCTACAGGGAGACAAGGGAAAACCCACAGAGAGCTGCAAGTACACCCTCAGCTAACTCCTCATTCCACATGTGTGTGAAAACTCATGTGTCAGTACTCCTAGAATTTATGTGTCGACACACCCTTTGAACCATGTGCTAAGAGCAGGAGGAAAAAGTTCTTTCTCTTGTGTCTCCCTGTCTCCTCTCCTTACTACATCTGGTCAAAAGCCAGTCAGTTTTTCTGAGTCAAGGATAAGGAGTTAACTGCTTTGCGTAAAACAATTTTCCCTGTGACTCATTGTTCTTGATGAGGTCTTATGTAAGCATTAGTGCAAGTCTGCTAATTGTCCTAGGATTTGAGAGGCAAACACCTATGGAACTTAAATAATGGGATAACTTCTGCTCATGTTCATTTCTGCTTTAAATACAAATGTAGAGGCATTGCAAATAACACTAGTTAACTAAAACTTTTTAAATGATTTCCAGAGAAACCAAGAGTATAAATTCAAATGAAAGAGGATTATAAAGTATATTTTTAGATTGAACAGATTTACTATTCAGGCCATCCACGTGGCTTATGTGCTTTTAAATTTCTTCCAGCTAAACTGCACTTAAGTTTCATATTATTTTCTTCATATAATGTGTCATAAACTACAGTATGTTTCTAGCTTATTTCCTGCTATGAGTGTGTCTGTGAGTGCTCAGTTGTGTCCGACTCTGTGATTCCATGAACTGTAGCCCATCAGGCTCCTCTGTCCATGGGATTTCAGAGACAAGAATACTGGAGTGGGTTGCCATTTCCTTCTCCAGGGTATCTTCCCAACCTAGGGACTGAACCTCCATCTCCTGCATTGCAGGTGGATTCTTCACCACTGAGCCACTGGGGAATCTCCTACTAACTCTCATCTTATACTCTTGATAGTTTTCATTGGCAAAACACTTTAAAGCTTACAAAAGAATAGTACTCATGCATTTCTTTCTACTGTACTCATGTAAGTTCAATCCTACAACCTACAAAGCTGGCAGCTCTACACCCTCATTGGCCAGCTGAGGAAACTGTAGGTTCAAGAACTCCAATGATCTGGTAGAGGTCACATTCTCAGCAAATGACAGAAATGTGACCAGAACCTTGGATTTCTAATGGCGATTCCCCTTTGAACCTCAGCTGCTCACTATTGCCCATCCACGCCATTTTCTGTCTCAAAGACTTCATATATACTCATCTTACCCTTGCTTATTTGGTCTCTACCTCTTATCCAGTTCATAGATTCTCCAAGATTTCTCATTGTATGGCAGAAGATTGTGCTGTGTAATGAGGTTAGCTGGCCATCCCAGTTCTTCATAAATTAAGGTTGAGGCGGGAGCTATGTTCTCAGGACAGATGTGGAGGTATGACCAGAATAGATTGACTTAAGTCAATGTAACATGTCTCCACCTGGTGCAATTTGAACTGGACGTGTACTTCAGGTCATCTCCTTTGTAGTTTAGTCATGCTGCCCAAGATGCCCAACAATAGAAGTGCACTCCTGAAAGGAGCAACTTTTGTGAAAATCCTTTTGTTTTCTTTTTTGTATATATCTTTCATTCATTTTCTTTTCCTTCCTTCCTTCTTCTCTCTCTCTCCCTCTTTCTTTCTTACCTAATAGATAGATACCTAGTATACAGTTAAGCTTTACAAATGGCTCCAACTAATTCTGTTCCTCTCTGTGTGTACAGACTGTCCCTCCCACCAAGAGTCAGAGTTTGTGTTTCCTCAATGAACCTAGGTTGGGCCTAAGAAGAAAGTAATCTGCTGCCACCTCAAAGCCCATTAAGAAGGCTTGGAAACTTGGTTTATTCCTTTAAAGCCTTAAGCCACCATGTAAGAAAGCCAGGTTACTCTGATAGAGAGAATGACCATATGGTGAGGCCCTGGAAGATGAAAGGCCTGTAGAGAAACAACAAGGAGCTAATCACCAAGTCCTATCTGTAGCCCAGAGGCTATCTGCTTGCAACCTCATAAGAAAAGTCAAGTGTGACTGGTAAAGAAACCACCAAACTGGTCCTTGCCAATCCAGAGAATCATGAAATATAACAAAAATATTAGCTGTTTTAAGCTACTAAGTTTTTAGATGATTTGTTATGCGGCATAGTTGGTCACTTATACCCTGGTCTGAATGTTCAGTAACTTTATCTAGTCTGAAAAACTGTGCCCCAAATAGGCCAGTTTGGAATAGATTTTGATGATCTAAAGTGGCATAATGGTAAATGGTATATGGTGGTTAGTAGGTAGGGTAAAGAGAATTTAGGCCAAAAATGGAATAGGAATCCAGAGAAGGAAACTATGGAGGAAGAAAAATAATCTTTTTTTAGGATTTTGTATTCAGTTCTATATAACTCTGATTCCCTTTCTGTGTGTCAGGCTTTGTTAAAAACAGAGAAAAAAGTTGCCTGTAACACAGGTTTGTCGGGCCTAACACTTCGAGAAGTGCATCTGTTTTCTTTTTTGTGTTGATTTTTGGGTGCAAGAATTAAAAAGTAGATTCAATGAAGAAAACTCACCCAGTAACGCTCTTAGAGAGTTGGACCAAGCAGATAACCACATTAAGACAGGGGATCTTTGTATGTCTGGAAAAAAAACACAATTTGGAACATAGAGGGCATTGGCTATCTTTTTATTTTCCAGTTAAACTGATCAGGGGCTCCCCTCCACCAGATCCATGTAGCTAGGGTGCAGGCATAGACTGCCTTATACATACCAATGGGTTGGCTCTGGGTTGAAACTGTCTTCCATACAAAGGAGAAATTCTGGATCATCACTTGTCCACCCATTATTTATCCTTAGAGTATCTGTCTATCTGGAATACCCACAAAACCTTGGATAAAACTAAGAAATTTGGAAGAAACATGTAAGTTAAAACTAGCTCAGAGTCACTTGCTTCTTCTATTTATTTATTTGGTCTGAGATGATTCCCACATTCACTTACCATATGGCATTAAATCATTCTGGTCCTTGAGTTATTATTACATGATTCAAAGAGTATAATTTACAGAATTGCCAACCCAGGCTGCACTCTGTCCCACACCAAAAAAAGACCACAAGGAGGGGAGAAGAAAAATGACTGTTTCCTGGTAGCCCATATTTACGCAATTTTCTCCCACCACAGATTGTTTTGGCAGTCTAGACAGAGTCTTGTAAAATCCTTCCCTGATGTCATCCACATCCTTCCTTGATAAGTTCAAAATGAGTCTGGAGCAAGTATGGCTCCTCTAGCAATGTCATACAAATAATTAGTGCAGCGCCACCCCTGAGAGGCCTGTGGACTCCAGTAATTTCCACATGAAGGGATGGACTGATGAGCTGGTCAACCAGATTATGTAAATATGTGGTGGAGAATGCAGCTGCTGAAGGGAAGAAAGAAACACACATATGGGTATTTCATGTTTTAAAAGAACTTTGTGGAAAACAAAACAGATTAGAAAGAGAAGGAGACTAGATTCAGGGAAAGAAAAGATTAAGGAAATTATTCTCTTATTGAAGCCAGGGACAAACTCTGAAATGAATGACTTCTTAAAAGACAGTTTAAAATTGTGTTTCTAAGAAAGTACATTTGATCTTATTTCCATTATTTTTGTAGAGGAGAAAATGTCTTTAGGTTAGGATTTGAAGTTCAGGTTATAAGAGCTGGAATTTATTCTTGTATCATTTTATTTCTTTATTTATCTATCACTAAGAAATTACACACACCAACACATGTATAACAGGATAGAATATACAAATCAATGTTATTCTTTTCTAATGGAAGATAACAAAATATACAAGACACATTCAAACAGCCATCAGGCTTACAGCCTTGGTAAAAATCAATTCCATTTTGTTAGAAAAGAATTGTTGGATCAGAAAACGTAAGGACAAACACATTCCCCTATTAAAAGCTTGAAAATGTTCTTTGTGCTAAATTTTACTTTTAATGTGGTTATATACTTCTGGCCTTAAAGGAATTGAAAGAAAGACTTCTCAAGCCACAGTTTTAATATTCTCTTCAATTTAGTTAAATTGTCCCTCAAAATGAAGTTGTATGAAAAGGAGTAAGAAATGTTCACTATGTTATAAACTTCTAAGTTTATAAAGTTACTAAGAAACTAGACCTAAAAAAAAAAAAGAAAGAAAGAAACTAGACCTGACTCAGGCCTTTGATGTTAGTCTACAAACTACTATTTCTTTCATTTGCCTTGATTATCTCTCAGTTGTGGGGCTTAATATTTTATCAGACTTTCCACATGGCACAGTGGCTTAATTTTACCTCAGCTCCAGCCAACCAAAAATTCCCCAGATCACCTAGGGATGCCATAAATCTGTATGCTTTATTCTTCTCCAGTAGAGAGTATCTTGTATATTCTCTATGTTTTTACCAGGCAGTAGGCTCTTAAAAACCAATCATGATGTCTTACCCATTTCGGTATCCTTAGGACATGATTTAGTCCCTGATATCTAGCAGCATTTGTTGAAAGAGTGATATGAATCTCTGATTTCCTACCTGTTCATCTTATTATATCTACCTGCTTTATCAGATTGCTTGGAAAATAGTGAGCCCTAACAAATATTTTTGGATTAAATGAATAGTGCTTGGTTTGTTACAATGAGCATAAATAGTGTTTGTAATTTTAAGTGAAAAGAACAGGGAGAGATAAAGATATCTTTGAAAACACATATACATTGTGATTATGTCCTTCTAAGTTCAACACTTAATTTAGAGACTAAATTAGGAATAATTTCTTAATTAAAAATTTGTGACTATGTAGAAAAGAATGCTGAAGTGTCACTGCTCATGATAAAAATAAAAAGGACTTTCCACACAGCGACACCAGAGAAGCAATATTAAAAGCAATTATTTTATAATTCTTTGAAAAAATCCATTTACTTATAAACAGATGCATTAAAAAGTATTTAATAAAAGTTTAAAGAAAAGTAACAATAGGTTATTGGTTAAAGATGTAGATTCCCAGTAATATTAGTCATGGATATACAATAAACACATACAATAGATATTTATGATAAAAAAATCTAAAAGTAGCTTATTAATTAATCCTTCTTTCATTTACCTATCATATTTCCACCATTCATTCGCTTAACCAAGATGAACGGAGTGAGTACTAGTTGCCAAAGGACCTTATGATATTTACACCCTAAGAGAAGGAAAGCTATATTTTTATTGAAATACAGTTGATTTACAACACTGTGTTAGTTCCAGGTGTAATTCAAAGTGATTCAGTTATATGTTCTTTTTCAGATTACTACCCCTTATAGGTTATTCTAAGATATTGAACATAGTTCCCTGTGCTATACAGTAAATCCTGTTGCTTATCTATTTTATGTATTGCTATCTATTTATTGTATCTGTTAATCCCATGCTCCTAATTTATTCCTCCCCCACTCCTTTTCCCTTTCGGTAACCATAAGTTTGTTTTCTATGTCTGTATGTTTCTGTTTTGTACATTTCTATTAATTATTTTTTTAGATTCCACATGTAAGTGATATCCTATAATATTCATCTTTCTTTGTCTGACTTATTTCACTAAGTATTATATTCCCTAGGTTGACCTATGTTGCTGAAAAGGCAATATTTCATTCTTTTTTACGGCTGAGTAATATTCCCTTGTATATACATATACCACATCTCCTTAAGTCAGTCATCTGTTGCTGGGCACTTGGGTTGTTCCCATGTCCTGACTAATGTAAATAGTGCTGCTGTGGACACTGGGGTGCTTGTATCTTTTCAAATTAGGGCTTTCATCTTTTCTGGATATATACCCAGGAATAAGATTTCTGGAACATATAGTATGTCTATTTTTAGTTTTTGAAATAACCACTGTTTTCCATAGTGTTTGCACTAATGTACGTTCCTTCCAACACTCTAGGAAAGTTCCTTTTTCTCCATGCGCTGTCCAGCATTAATTATTTGTAGACGTTTCGGTGATAACCATTCTGATCAATGTGAGGTGATACCTCATTGTGGTTTTGATTTGCATTGAAAAGAAAACCTATTTAAGGCATTATTGCATAAAATTGGCTCCCCAACTTAACCTTCTCTAGGCATCTAAGTCTTAAACTAAGATGAGACAGACAGACAGACAGACAGGTAGGCGTAGAGATAGAGAGATGTTCATTATAACATATTTTTGTATCACCAAAAAAATTAACTACTCCCTTAATGCCTCTCAGTAGGTAAGAAAATAAATAAATTATGATATAGTTATATGATGATCTAGACCAGTTAAAATCATTAAGAATGTATGTAAAATAATAATAATATGTGAAACAAAGTAAAATTATATACTGACTTTTATAAAATTAAGAGCACAAATAAGATGACAGCATATGGATACTACTATATATATGTAAAATGGTGAAAACTAATTTGGTACTACACATTCAAAATTTATTTTGATCATAGCCTCTGGGAAAGGGGATGAGGAATGAGGGAGTCATCTTTAAGAGATATTTAGATTTATCTACAAGTTTTTGTTTCTTAAAGAACGCTGATAGCAACTATGATAAAACGTTAACAGTTATTAATTCTAGGTGGTAGAAATATAAGTATTATATTTGAACTTTGAACTTTTCTATATTTCTCCAATAACATAGAAATAAGAGTAAATTAACACTAACACCCACATTATAGTGGTTCATAGCCTCATGAGCCAGGTCAGGACCCTGGTCCAAATGCAGAGGACATCACAGTGGCGCTTGGGGGTCTCCTTTGTCTGCAGGGGCAAGGCTGCTCCTATCCTTCCACTGTAGCCTGTTGTCTTAATCCATTTAGGCTGTCATTCCAGAATGGACTAGGTGGCTTATAAACAATAGAGATTTATTTTTCATAGTCTGGAACCTGGGAAGTCCAAGATCAAGGTGCCTACAGATTTGATGGGTGGTGAGAGTCAGTTCCTGGTTCATAGATGGATGTCCTCACATGACAGAAGGGCAAGGGAGCTCTCTGGGGTCTCTTTTATAACAGTACCAATCCCATTTTTGAGAGCTCCACCCTTGTGGCCTGACCACTTCCCAAAGGCCTGACCCCCTAACACTATCATATTGGGAGCTAGGTTTCCACACAGGAATTTGAGGGGAGAGACACAAGCGTTGTCTACGGCATCTGTCTGCGTCTGTGGCCTGTGCTTCCTGTGACAGTGCTGCTTGGCTGGATACAGCTGCCTGAGCCCTCGTGGCTCCAAAGCCACAGGGTAGTCTGAGGTAAGGCGTGTGTGTATATGCATGTGTGCTTGCGCGTGCGTATTTGTGTGTTATGCGGTGTAGGTCTTGAGGAGGCAAGAGCTAGTGGAGTGCAACTTGTCCATGGGACTAAAGAAGGGCCTTGTTGGGATTTTATCCAAAGTGCAGCTGAATATCAGGGATCACACTGCTGTCCTATCCATGCCCAGTGCCTTACAAACCTCACCGGGGCCCGAGCAAGAGGCATTATGCTCGGATGCCCTGGCCAGAGTGGCAGCTAGACATGTAATGGAAGAATTCAGTGTGCTAAGGGCACTGTAGAAATGGAGACAAATGATGTGGGAGTGCAAGTTAGGGACACACAAACCCTGCTTGAGGGAGGCTCCTTCTAGAAGCACAGGCCTAGCTCATTGAGAGCCTGTCCGCAGCATACTCTATGGCTTATGGTCCAGCTGGCTTCTGCTACTTGGTACATCTGGTGTCACAATGTAAAGGGACAATGCATCACCAAAGTCAGTGCAAGAAGAACATATAGACAAAGTTAACTTTCTTCCTGATGTCCCCTCAGCACCAACCTGCCCCCTGTTGCCACTGTGATCTCTGCTCCTCCTGAGGAGACCCTTCATCTAGAGGATTAGGTCCAGGCTCCACAGAAGAGCAAACGAAGTCTTTCTTGGTCTGGGTCCTCCCCCTCCACGCTCCCAGGTACAACATTCTCTGTAGTCCTTGAGGTCCTCGATGTTCCCTGAACGTGTCACACTTTTTCTGGTCTCCATGTTTTTCCTTTGCACATGGTGTTCTACTGGCTAGAATGTCCCTTCCTTCCTGCCCCCTAAAGGGGACACTTACCCATCCATGGAACTTTCCATGATTTCCTAAGCAGAGAGGATGCTTCCGTTCACCTTATAAAAGTCTTTATTATAAAAGATTATTTGCAGGTCTGTTTTCATGCTAGACTGATTCCCCCAATGTCAAGGACTTTATATTATTAATTTCTGTATGCCTTGCGTACCACAAAATAAGACACAAATGGGCATTCTATAAATATCTGATGAATTGAAGTAAAGGTTAATCCTCAAGGGACAAATTCCAGAAAGTGTTTTTCAAAAGCCAAGAAGGAATAATCTTTAGCATTAACTGTCTTTCTGGGTTATCTATGTCTTTATTGTTCTTCATTAATGTAGCCAATTAAGAGTTTTATTAACCCTAAGACTTTCAGATTGGAAAATGCAGGAAAACAACTTTTCTGAAAGGCAGTATTAAATAAGGAGCATACATTACAGGAGCATAAAGAGCTTGGTGGTGGCAAACTACTACAAGAAAGACTTCTAAAATCCCCTACATAAAAGAGAGGGCACAAAGATGCCCTCTGAAGACATATAGAGTCTTAGAAAAATAGCTGATAAAGATTATGCATTAGACATTCTTCTAAGGGCTTTACTTGGATGACCTTTCTCAATACTCCTTACAGCATTTGAGTTAAGTATTATCACGGCACCTGTTTAACAGATGAGAAAACTGAGGTACAGAGGCTGAGCAATTTGTCAGTATCACATGACTAGGAAGCAGGGATTTGAGTCCAATCACTGTGGTTCCAGAGACTAAGCTTCTAGTCAATCTCTACGTTGTACTGCTGTTCATTACTTCCTGTCATTAACCACTAGTGTTTTTTCCTTTTTGTGTGAAATTTATTACTGGATATGCATTTACTTTATGCCAATGTCACTTCTGAAAATACTAAAATATTTCCATGGCAGTTGATAAGCAGGCACTGTCCTGAGATTCCTGAGCACCATTTCATTATTCCAGTCTTCTTGGCCCTACCTTTGGGATATCAGCCTCCCCGTTGCAACAAACACACACATACACATGCACACACACAGACACACACACCCTCCACAAGAATAAAGCCTTGAGGGACTTCCCTGGTGGTCCAGTGGTTAGACTCTACACTTCCAATGCCGGGCGTGCAGGTTTGATCCCTGGTTGGAGAACTAAGATCTTGCATGCCATGGGGCATGCCCAGAAAGTAAAACAACAATAATAAAGCCTTGAGTGACCATGTCCTCTGCTCCAAGTCTGTGGCCCCAGTGGTGCTGATGGGATAGTATCCATGTAATTCTGCTTGTTAAAAACTGTGAATACAATTGCTAAACAAAATGAAGTCAACCTATGAACCTCAGGCTACAGATAGTGGAAGGCCGGCAGGGAGAGATGCAGTGAGTTCAGGGTTGGGAAGTAATCACAAACCTCTGCCTGACTTCAGGGGGACTGCTGCCTGTGAACAGAACTTGGACTTTGGACTAAATGAATATGGGTTTGCCTTTCAGCTCTACCATTCACTAACTACATGGCTTTGTATAAATGACTTAGCTTTATGGAACCTCAGGTTTTCACTTAGGGATGATGCTAATCTTTCATGGGCAATATAAGAATTAAATAATAAGAATACCTGACATGCTTAAATTAGGCTTTGGCATATAGCTGTTGCCTAGAAGATGTGAATGTGCTGGTCATTATAGTTATTATATAAAAGACATCATAGTACTGTCCACTTTACAGGGTGGTTATAAGCTCTGAGTCAGGTTATAAAAGTAAAGTTATCAGTTATCATGCCTGACACATGATAAGCTCAAAATATAAGTGGTGGTTATTATTATTTTGTTATAAGCCAATTCTATTTAAATTTTGTAACATGTGCAGTATTCTTTGAGGATATACCTTCTGTTTTAGACTTTTTTCCTCTTAAAAAATTCTTTCTAGACTGAAACCCGTAAAATATTTCTATAGAAATAGACATTTTTGCCTGCCACCTCTGTGTATAAAGATTTAAATTATAATATAGCTGATATAGCAGTTTGTATGATATTTATGCTTTCAGTTTGTAAGGTTGATAAAAATCATTTTCAGCTTAGGAAAAGCCAACCAAAACATCTCATTTGTAAGATCTATCACAAACATGTTTAAATATTTTGTTTTAATACATTCAAGCAATGGAGAGAGGGCTCTCATTCTGAGAGGAATTTATCCAGAAAAGAGGAAAAAACAACATTAGCTTAAATTTGTTATCAATTGATTTTGACGAAAAGAAAATGAAAGTTCAAGTGGAAAATCAGAATGGTATCCTTGGGGAGAAATTTTATTTTCCTTCTGGAACACCAAAGGGAGGACTTTAAGGAATGGAATGGGGAGATTAGGGCACTCATCCCGTGGATACCCACAAACTAGATGAAATCCCATTGAAACCTTAGTTGCCATGGGCAACCAACAGAAACAAGGACCCTGAGAGAAAGGGCTTTCTGGTTCTAAAATGATGTATTATTACGTATCAACTGAAAATACTGAAGGGAGAATCAGACAGTTGATGCCAGTCCTGCCTCTGCTGTGGGTCAGAGCTGATGCCTTAGGTAACATGGTTTACCTCCACCTCTCAGAACCATTATGTATAATGTGTTGGTTGGACTTGGTGCTTTTTAATCTCCATTTTCAGTTCAGTTCAGTTGCTCAGTTGTGTCCAACTCTTTGAGACCCCACGAATCGCAGCATGCCAGGACTCCTCGTCCATCACCAACTCCTGGAGTCCACCCAAACCCATGTCCATTGAGTCTGTGATGCCATCCAACCATCTCATCCTCTGTCGTCCCCTTATCCTCCTGCCCTCAATCTTTCCCAGCATCAGGGTCTTTTCAAATGAGTCACCTCTTCGCATCAGGTGGCCAAAGGATTGCAGTTTCAGCTTCAACATCAGTCCTTCCGATGAACACCCAGGACTGATCTCCTTTAGGATGGAATGGTCGGAACTCCTTGCAGTCCAAGGGACTCTCAAGGGTCTTCTCCGACACCACAGTTCAAAAGCATCAGTTCTTTGGCGCTCAGCTTTCTTTATAGTCCAACTCTCACATCCATACATGACCACTGGAAAAACCATAGCCTTGACTAAATGGACCTTTGTTGACAAAGTAATGTCTCTGCTTTTTAATATGCTGTCTAGGTTGGTCATAACTTTCCTTCCAAGGAGTAAGTGTCTTTTCATTTCACTGCTGCAATCACCATCTGCAGTGATTTTGGAGCCCAGAAAAATAAAAGCCAGCCACTGTTTCCACTGTTTCCCCATCTATTTCCCATGAAGTGATGGGACCAGATGCCATGATCTTCGTTTTCTAAATGTTGAGCTTTAAGCCAGCTTTTTCACTCTCCTCTTTCACTTTCATCAGGAGGCTCTTTAGTTCTTCTTCACTTTCTGCCAAAATGGTAGTGTCATCTGCATATCCAAGCTCCTCTAAATTTAAGCTTTGAGTAAGCAAAGGTGGGATGTGTTTAAAGCATTTCTAACACTTCATGCACTGGCTTCATGATGAGCAGACGGTTTAATTCAATGAACTCATATTTATTAAACACCTATTATGTGTGACATAGAAATACAAAGATATAGATATAAAAGGCAATATAGATGTGAAATGCAAAGAGAAATTATGTTTTCCCCAGAAGCTCCCATTCTAATAGAAGGGAGAGTAGTGTAAATAGTAATAGTCTCCAGCATGTGGTAGTAAACACAATGAAAGATATTGCCACCCATGGAATTAGATGAGTCAGAGTCAGAGACTCTTCTGGGCCCTCTCTGAGTGGAGTTTTAAGGAAAACTATTGAGAACTGGGACCATCCACAGTCAATGAAATTCACGAGTAAATCAACAACTAGTCGTCTCTCTCAGTTGATGGTCTCATATATGATTGGCTTCCCTGGTGGGTCAGACGGTAGAGTCTACCTGCAGTACAGGAGACCCAGGTTTGATCCCTGGGTTGGGAAGATCCCCTGGAGAAGGAAATGGCAACCCACTCCAGTATTCTGGCCTGGAAAAGCCCATGGATGGAGGAGCTTGGTAGGTTACAGTCCATGGGGGTCACAAAGAGTCTGACACAACAGAGCGACTTTACTTCTTCACTTATGTGATTGTGTGAAGTGGCCCCTATGGAAAAAAGGCAATCATTTGGGTGGGTGTTGGACATTTAAGTATTCTTGCTACTTAAGTAGTTTAGAGCTCTCTCTGGACAGTTCTTGCAGGGTTCTCTTGAAAACGTTTTATGAACAACAGGATGAATTTCCTACTATCTCTATAGCTTTGCCTATACAGCAAGGGGTTCCTTCTACTCCCACCAGGGAGGAAAAAGACTGACTTAAAGCTATTTTCAGCAAGTGGCACCTCTTAGACATCTGAGTTACCAAGCAAGCCAGAGCATATGTTTCAAAGGACCACAGTCAGGACAGCAAACAATTCTTATGTGGTATTCTTAAAGAGCCAAAATTGCTTCCAAAACTACAGCAATGTCATTTTTAATTTCCAGGGGTGATGTTTATTCCACACCAGAAAGCTAATCCCCTCTTATAGCAATCAGCCAGCCTTTTCAACCCAAAGTCTGGCCATTGGCTTTAGTCTCAAGTAATTAAAAACAACAGATTGCTTAAAAGATGGATTTTCCTTTCAACAGTTGCTTCCCTGAACCTGACAGAAAATGGAACACCAGGAGGATATAGTATAATCTGTCTCCTCTTATGTAGGAGATATTTAGCAATAATGACTGTAACTACCACATTTGGAGGCCTGTTCTGAGATGGGCTCTTCTATCGCCGACATTAGCTAGCCAGATCCTCTTGATTTTCTGCAATGGCAGGTGTGTACGATTTTCCCAGGAGCCTGAGGCTCAGAGATGTTAATTGACCTAATGACAGCAATATGGTAGTTAAACATATACAGTATGTTTCTCGCCAGTGCTCATCCTAAATGCTGGTGGAATGTTTAGGTTTCTTAAAGTGACAGCCGCGAGAATGAGGGCAGGGAATTCGAGATCCTCAGCCAAAGAGCCTCTCTCTCCTCTGCACAGGACTCTCCTGAGATCCAGTTACTCCCCAGAGATGTAGGTCAAGAGATTTAAATTTTGGCAAAGCAGAAAAACCATTTGTACATTTGTTACATATTTTGTTACTCTTACCTTTGTTTGTCCCTGTTCATGTGTCCTGAGGAATATTTGCAACTATGAGTCAATATTCTAGCAAAAGTGGCTATCCATTGACCTCAGTGTTTAAGTGGAAATATATTTTGATAGAGGGGAAGAAGTTTAGATTCGGGACATAATCAAATGTTATTTCATGTTATAGCACAACTTTGAAGAGTCTTTTAAAACTTTTTCTTGTTTAAAACAAAATACAGAACTTGATGCATAAATAAGAACCCAGAGGGAGGTACAAAGATAGCCACAAAGTAAAATCAATGCAATTTAAACTATGAATGCTAAATCAGTTCTTCTTTTATATTATATATTCTGCAGTGGCAGCAATAAAGATGTAAGCATTTCATCAGTCTCAAATATTCCATTGTTTTCAAATTTATATATATATATATATATATATATATATATATATATAATTTTACTTAGCCTATTCCTTGGAGAAGGCAATGTCACCCCACTCCAGTACTCTTGCCTGGAAAATCCCATGGATGGAGGAGCCTGGTGGGCTGCAGTCCATGGGGTCGCTGAGTCAGACATGACTGAGCGACTTCACTTTCACTTTTCACTTTCCTGCATTGGAGAAGGAAATGGCAACCCACTCCAGTGTTCTTGCCTGGAGAATCCCAGGGCCGGGGAAGCCTGGTGGCTGCCGTCTATGGGGTCGCACAGAGTCGGACACGACTGAAGCGACTTAGCAGCAGCAGCAGCAGCAGTCTATTGCTTGAAATTGCATCACTTGATCTTGTCCGATGTCTTTTCCCAAGAATACCCATAAAACTCTTTTTGTTTGTTTTCTTATATATGTATTTAAATATATTTTGCCTTTTCTGTAATGTGTATTAGGTTTATAATGGGTATGTGAAATGTCTTCAAGTGTTATAAGTTAAAAGTGGAATAAAGGAAATAAAACCAGGGGAAAAGATTAGACAGAAATAGAATAAAAAGTGCATTTCATGGTGACTCACACATACAGTGGAGTAGTGGATACAGTAGGGAGGCAATCTGTCAGCAGCTAAGTGAAGGTCATGTGATCAGTTATATAGTTCAGAGTCCGTAAGATAAAAACTGACTGCTCAGAAGAATAATATCTGTTCTTGGTACCAAGATCAGCCAGGAATTTCTCCCAGGAGTCATCATAAAAAGGATAATGTGTGATTTGGAAATATATTTCTGATGCAGAAAATACATTTCTGATAACAACTTTAAAATCAGAAGGTTTTTCTTATAAAGACCCCCTAATATAAATTGATGCACTCCTATTGAAGTTCAGCTTACTGAAAAGATTACTTCAGAGATCTTCAAAGTAGTTACAATTTTCTTGAGCAAAAGAAAAGTCCAAAAAATTAAGAATGGACCATTCTGATCCTTCTTTGGTAATGAAGACTCACCCCAGGTTTTAGCTGAGTTCAAGTCCAAAAGCTTTCAGGCATCATGCAAGGGTTTGTTTACAATTACCTGTTGGTTGACATGGCTATCCAGTTCAGTTGCTCAGTCATGTCCAACTCTTTGCTACCCCATGGACTGCAGCCAGGCTTCCCTGTCCATCACCAACTCCCGGAGCTTGTTCAAACTCATGTCCATCAAGTCAGTGATGCCATCCAACCATCTCATTCTCTGTTGACCCCTTCTCCTCCTGCCTTCAATCTTCCCCAGCATCAGAGTCTTTTCAAATGAGTTAGTTTTTCACATCAGGTGGCCAAAGTATTGGAGTTTCAGCTTCAACATCAGTCCTTCCAATGAATATTCAGGACTGATTTTCTTTAGGATGGACTTATGCATCTCCTTGCAGTCCAAGGGATTCTCAAGAGTCTTCCCTAACAACACAGTTCAAATGCATCAGTTCTTTGATGCTCAGCTTTCT
This sequence comes from Capra hircus, assembly GCF_001704415.2. Taxonomy (NCBI): domain Eukaryota; kingdom Metazoa; phylum Chordata; class Mammalia; order Artiodactyla; family Bovidae; genus Capra; species Capra hircus. The sequence goes on from NC_030815.1 coordinate 22,494,322, forward strand.
TTATGGTCCAACTCTCACATCCATACATGACTACTGGAAAAACCACAGCTTTGACTAGATGGATCTTTGTTGGCAAAGTAATGTTTCCACTTTTTAATATGCTGTCTAGGTTGGTCCTAGCTTTTCTTCCAAGGAGCAAGTGTCTTTTAATTTCATGGCTGCAGTCACCATCTGCAGTTTTTTTGGAGCCCAAGAAAATCAAGTCTGCCACTGTTTCCTTTGTTTTTCCCATTTATTTGCTATGAAGTGATGGGGCTGGATGCCATGATCTTAGTTTACTGAATGTTGAGTTTTAAGCCAATTTTTTCACTCTCTTTCACTTTCATCAAGAGGCTCTTTAGTTTTTCTTCACTTTCTGCCATGAGGGTGATGTCATCTGCATATCTGAAGTTATTAATATTTCTCCCAGAAATCTTGATTCCAGCTGGTGCTTCATCCAGTCCAGCATTTCTCATGATATACTCTGCATATAAGTTAAATCAGCAGGGTGACAATATACAGCCTTGATGTACTCCTTTCCCAATTTGGAACCAGTCTGTTGTTCCATGTCTAGTTCTAACTGTTACTTCTTGACCTGCATACAGATTTCTCAGGAGGCAGGTCACGTGGCCTGGTATTCCCATCTATTGAAGAATTTTCCACCGTTTGTTGTGATTATACAGTCAAAGGCTTTGGCATAGTCGATAAAGCAGAAGTAGAAGTAGATGGTATTCCCATCTCTTTAAGACTTTTCCACAGTTTGTTGTGATCCACACAGTCAAAAGCTTTGGCATAATCAACAAAGCAGAAGTAGAAGTAGACATGGTTAGTAGAAAGATGGTTTTTAATACAGGTAAAATGATCCATCATTGTATATTCATAGCACATTATTATACTTAATGTTGGCTAAATATAACATATTGGAAATGGGCACTCCCAGCTGCATTGCAGAGACAGGGTAGATATTGAGATTATAGTGTCTCTTATCCTATAATCTGTTTATGACTCTGGGTTGGCCCTCGCAAACCACAGTTCTTCCCCAGCTCTGTCAACAGAGAGCACAGGATGGAGGTGGAAAGCTGGAGGGGGAAGGGACTTGCTCCTTCCTGTGTGTTTGCTGCCTGTCAGAACGGATTCTTTACTTAGCAGCAGCAGCTGCTTGCATAGAAGTTGGTTCCAGTTTGCAATTTTCTCATCTTGCCAGATGCAGATTTCGCCCCATCAGAGGTCAGAGGTACCACACCAGACACACTCAATACTTTCTCCTCAGAGGTTTGGCTCTTAAAAGGCCCTTCCTCTTAACTGCTAACTTCTAATAATCCCAACCTGTTCCTCAGCCTTAGTGGTAGAAGCTGCTTCCTATAATCACTACCTTTGAAATACCCTAGTGTTCCTTTTTGGTCTTTTCAGTTCTCGAAATCTGATTAACAATATTTATTGGTCTGATTTCTATTTCTGGGACCCTGACTGACACTGGTAAATAAAGAAGACTTCAGAGGATCCTCCAAATTCCATTAACTGAGAAGTTGATGTTCCCTTAAAGTAAATGTATAGTTAAATTCATTAAGTTCCTGTTTTCTTAGAGGCTCCAGCAAAGGCATTATATAGAAAGCAACTTTCTTTGGCCATCTCAGTAGGCCAAAGAAAGGTAGCAATTGGTATGATCAAGGTTATAATATCAAACAGGTATGTACCAGGTTGATCAGTGCCCATTTTGTACTGTTAGGTATTTTAGGTAGGTTGGGTATTCATGATTAAATTTCATTGTATTTCTTAACTACAAAAGATAAATGTATTCTTTGTAGAAAATTGGGGGGGGAAATAAACAGCAAAATACATAAAGTTTTAACTCTTTAAAATCCCACCAAGCTAGTTTGTATTTTATTATTATATTATTATTTTATGTGTATATATATATACATGTACATATATATATATATATATATATATATATATATATATATTGGAGAAGGCAATGACAACCCACTCCAGTACTCTTGACTGGAAAATCCCATGGACGAAGGAGCCTGGTGGGCTGTAGTCCATGGGGTTGCTAAGAGTCGGACACGACTGAGCAACTTCAGTTTCACTTTTCACTTTCATGCTTTGGAGAAGGAAATGGCAACCCACTCCAGTGTTCTTGCCTGGAGAATCCCAGGGATGACGGAGCCTGGTGGGCTCCGTCTATGGGGTCGCACAGAGTCGGACATGACTGAAGCGGCTTAGCAGCAGCAGCAGCATATATATATATATATATGCTTTGTATTCCACACATTTTTAGAAGATGCCTTTTCATTCAATCAAATATTTGTTCAATCTTTTTGAAAGATTCTCAATTTATTGCTTCTTTTTAGATAAAAGATGATGTAAAATTATGTTCATCAAAAAACCCCTCAAGTCTAATCTTGAATATTTAGTAGTAAGAATTCTTATTCACTTTTGAAGAACAAGGAGAAAGGTAAATATTTGAGATGGGGATGGTAAGTAGGCTCCATCACATGTGCCCACAGCATTGGCTGCATAGACCCCTGCAATGACAGGACATCAGGGGTGCTCTCAGTTGGACAAAGTGCTGACACCTGTTAGCAAAGACTTCAGTGGGGGTGGTGGCATAGGAACTACATCACTGCTAGCCATTCTGTAGGCATTTCACTGGATCTTTGAAAATAGATTCTCTTTCATTCACCATGAATTGAATTCTGCTCAAGGGAAGATTTCATTCATTCATCTAATAACAAACATAATAAGATGGTGTGTTTTGGTTATCTATTGCTATATGTGTGAATGTATCATCAAGTGAAGCCGCTCAGTCGTGTCCGACTCTTTGCGACCCCACGGACTGTAGCCTATCAGGCTCCTCCGTCCATGGGATTTTCCAGGCAAGAGTGCTGGAGTGGATTGCCATTTCCTTCTTCAGGGGATCTTCCCGACCCAGGAATCGAACCCAGGTCTCCCACATTGCAGGCAGACGCTTCACCATCTGAGCCACCAGGGAAGCCCTAATTGCTATATAAATCACCTCAAATCTTAATAGTATAAAACAATACCAATTTTCTTATGCTCATTGTTCTGTCGCTCAACTGTTCAGAGAGGGCACAGAATGAACAGCTTACCTCTGCTCTGACATCTGGGGCCTCAGCTGGAGAGGCTGGAATGTCTTCACCGGGGCTACTCTGTCCAGGGCCTTGGTTTTTACTATAATCTGGACTCTTCAGTTCTTTTCTGAGCGGTATCTGCCAGGGTCAATGTATAAGATGCTTTCTTTACTCACACGTCTGGCTCCTGGGCCAAGATACCAGCAGCAGAGAGGCACTGGCTGTACATCAGTCTCTCAGTCTCCTCCCATCTCTCCTCCGCTCCTTCCCTCCCTCCATGTGGTTAGTTTGGGCTTCCTTACAACATGGCAGTCCCAGGGTGCTGTGTGCTTAGTTGCTCAGTCGTGTCCAACTCTTTGTGTCCCCATGGACTGCAGCCTGCCAAGATCTTCTGTCCATGGGAATTCTCCAGGCAAGGGTGCTGGAGTGGGTTGCCATACCCTCCCCCAGGGCATCTTCCCAACCCAGAGATCAAACCCAAGTTGTCAGACTTCCTTCATGGTGACTGGCTTCCCCTAAACAAGCATTCCAAGAGTACACAGTGGATGCCTTAACGCTTCTTATGACCTAGCCTCAAAATTCACGCAGCATTATTTCTGCCACATTCTATTGATTACAAAGGACCAATCCAAACTGGGGGGAAAACAACACTAAGTTGAGGACCAATGCTGAGGAATAGTTAACCATGTAGTACTTTGCAGAGCAGTTGCCTCTTTAACTTGCATTATCTTGACTAATACTATATCTTTAAGGTGGAAGTTTGAGGATGCTCATCATTGGAAGCAAATGAAAAGAGGGATCCCATAGTTTTCCAAGCTAAGTGATCATTTACTGCTGGTAACTCCATGCTTGGGAGTATTTTTTCTCTGAGAATATGTATCATACTTGGCAGTCAGTAGTAGAATATTAGGGATAGATGGTATTGGAGAAAAAAACTCAGTGAAGAGAGAGTACAATTACCAATATAGTATGAAAGAATACCAGTTTTGAGAGGGAGATGTTGTGCCTTTGATTTGTTTCTTTATTTTATAGTCTCTTATTACAAAATATTGGCTATATTTTTGGTGTTGTACAATACATCCCAGAGAAGGCAATGGCACCCCACTCCAATACTCTTGCCTGGAAAGTCCCATGGACGGAGGAGCCTGATGGGTGGCAGTCCATGGGGTCTCGAAGAGTCAGACACAACTGAGTGACTTCACTTTCATGCATTGGAGAAGGAAATGGTAACCCACTCCAGTGTTCTGGCCAGGAGAATCCCAGGGATGGGGGAGCCTGGTGGGCTGCCGTCCAGGGGTCGCACAGAGTCAGACACAACTGAAGCGACTTAGCAGTACAATACATCCTTGTAGCCTGTCTTACATCCAAAGTTTGCACCTCCCATTCCCCGACCACCATATGTTCTTCTCCCCACCCCCTTCCCACTGGTAGCCACTAGTCTGTTCTCTGTATCTGTGAATCTGCTTCTTTTCTCTATCCTCATTAGTTCATTGTAATTTTTAGATCCCACATATAAATGATAGCACACAGTGTTTGTCTTCCTCTATCTGACTTATTTCACTTAGCATAATGTCCTCCAAGTCCATCCATGTTACTGTAAAAGGCAAAATTTCATCCTTTAAACATTTTTTAAATCAATTTTTATTGGAATATTGCTGCTTTCCAATGTTGTGTTAGTTTCTGCTGTACAGCAAAGTGAATCAAATGTACATATACGTTTATCCCCTTTTTTGGATTTCCTTCCCATTTAGGTCACCTCAGAACACTGAGTAGAGTTCCCTGTGCTATACAGTAGGTTCTCTTTAGTTATCTATTTTATACATGGTAGTATATTTATGTCAGTTCTAACCTTCCAATTCATCCCACCCTTCTTCCCCTCTTGGTGTCTATAGATTTGTTCTCTATGTCTGTGTATTTCTGCTTTGCAAATAATTTCACCTGTGTAATTTTTCTAGATTCCACATATAAGCAATATTATATATTTGTTTTCCTTTTTCTGACTTACTTTGCTCTGTATGACAAACTCTATGTCTTTCTCAGTTCAGTTCAGTTCAGTTGCTCAGTTGTGTCTGACTCTTTGCGACCCCATGAATTGCAGCACGCCAGGCCTCCCTGTCCATCACCAACTCCCGGAGTTCACTCAGACTCATGTGCATCGAGTCGGTGATGCCACCCAGCCATCTCATCCTCTGTCATCCCCTTTCCCTCCTGCCCCCAATCCCTCCCAGCATCAGAGTCTTTTCCAATGAGTCAACTCTTCGCATGAGGTGGCCAAAGTACTGGAGTTTCAGATTTAGCATTAGTCCTTCCAATGAACACCCAGGACTAATCTCCTATAGGATGGACTGGTTGGATCTCCTTGCAGTCCAAGGGACTCTCAAGACTCTTCTCCAACATCACAGTTCAAAAGCATTAATTCTTCGGCACTCAGCTTTCTTCACAGTCCAACTCTCACATCCATACATGACCACTGGAAAAACCATAGCCTTGACTTGACGGACCTTTGTTGGCAAAGTAATGTCTCTGCTTTTGAATATGCTATCTAGGTTGGTAATTACTTTCCTTCCAAGGAGTAAGCATCTTTTAATTTCATGACTGAAGTCACCATCTGCAGTGATTTTGGAGCCCCAAAAATAAAGTCTGACACTGTTTCCACTATTTCCCCATCTATTTCCCATGAAGTGACGGGACCAGATCCCATGATCTTAGTTTTCTGAATGTTGAGCTTTAAGCCAACTTTGTCACTCTCCTCTTTCACTTTCATCAAGAGGCTTTTTAGTTCCTCTTCACTTTCTGCCATAAGGGTGGTGTCATCCGCATATCTGAGGTTATTGATATTTCTCCCGGCATCTTGATTCCAGCTTGTGCTTCATCCAGCCCAGCGTTTCTCATGATGTACTCTGCATCTCTGCAAAAGGTACAATTTCATTCCTTTTTATGGCTGAGTAATATTCCACGGTATATGTTCCACATCTTCTTTACCCATTCCTCTACTGATGGACATTTAGGTTGCTTCCATGTCCTGGCTATTGTAAATAATGCTACCATAAGAATTGGGGTGCATATTTCTTTTTAAATTATGGTTTTCTCTGGTTATATGCCCAGGAGTGGGGTTGCTGGGTCATATGGTAGTTATATTTTTTAATTTTTAAGGAAGCTCCATACTGTTCTCCATAGTGGCTATATTGATTTACATTCCCACCAACACTGTAAAAGAGTTCCCTTTTCTCTGTACCTTTTCTAGCATTTACCGATGACCATTCTCACTAGTGTGAGACATCTCATTGTACTTTTGATTAGCATTTCTCTGATAATTAGTGGTGCTGAGTATATTTTCATGTGTTTGTTGGTCATCTGTATATCTGCTTTGGAGAAATGTCTGTTTAGGTCTTCCACCCATTTTTTTATTTGGTTTTATTTTTTATATATACATATCACATCTTCTTTATCCATTCAGCTGTTGATGGACATTTAGGTTGCTTCTATATCTTGGCAAGTATAAATAATGCTGCTATGACATTGGAGTGCATGTATCCTTTGTAATTAGTGGGGGTTTTTTCCTGATATATACCCAGGGGTGGAATTGATGGGCCATATGATAGTTCTATTTTTAGTTTTTTTGAGAAACGTCCATACTGTTTTCCACAGTGGCTGTACCAATTTATATTCTCATCAACAGTGTATGAGCGTTCCCCTTTCTTCATATCTCAAGAAGTGGTGCATTTGGGGGCTGAATCTGTGAACACTGCTCATAGTAGGAACTTTCTTTATAGAATTCATTCATGAGACAAGGAAAAGAGACATTAAAGAAAATATACCAGAGGGGGCATTTAGAATCAGCTTGATTATTTCCATTTTATCAATGAAAACTGGAGGCACCTTCAGTGACTTGTCCTAAAATACATAGCTAGTTGAGTGGCAGAACCAGGAAGAAAGCTCATGTTATATATCTAGAAAGCAGCACCCTTCCTTTTTTTGCAGTATCATGAGATTTCCAAGCCAAACATCATATACTGTGCCAGTTAAAGTTCTTGGTTGTAAACACAAAAATTTGCTTTGGTTAGTGTATAGAGTAAATAGATTTATTGGAAGGCCGTCAGGTAGCTTACTGCATGGATAGGGAAGCTGGAGAATCCATTTCAGAAAATATTAATTGAGATAGTCAAGGTCAGGCCAAACACAAAGACCTAGTAGGGTGCTGGCACTGACACCTGTGGCCTCTGTACCTTTGTAGCAGCACTGGCTGTTGCCACTGCTATTCTAACGTTACTGATCGCAGCTTAAGTGAATATCTGAAAGTCTTTGTGTCTTTCTTCAAGTCCCAGGTAGGAACCTCGGTCACATCCTCAAGTCACCAGGTGGTTGTTTAGAAAAGAAACATCTAGGCCTGTATACCTCCTTCTCACCAAAGCACATACATTTTGGGGGGAGGGGGGTGGAGGGCTCCAAAATGAAGTGAGGTTATGATTGTTGGCTAGCCAGAAATAACAGCAGATGTCTGCTGTATGCATTTTTACCTGTAGTGATCTCATTTTCCTACTCTATTTGAAGTTCCAGGTGGAACATGCCATTCTCACTGGAAACATGTAATGGTTTCAGAAAGAATGCCAGGGAGATGAAAGTGAGGAATGCCCAGCCAGATCCAGGATATTAGCTAGTACAGTTCATACTTTGAGGCTTATTCTCTACGCTCCGCAGCTGGTAAAGACAGGGAAAGAGGAGGGAAACACTGGCTGAAAGCTGGAACTTGTCCCTATGCTTATGTTAGCAATGCCTGTGGCTACCTGTCTGTCTGTCTAAAGCAGTCAGAAAAGATGTGAAAGCTGTTATTACATCAGCCGTCTTTGAGGCCAAGATTACAACAGAATGGTCTGAGTAAGCATTGCATTTTTCAGAGTGACATGCAAGAAAGGCTTTCAGTGAATTCCCCACATGACATCCTTAGCAGACTTCATGAGAGTCTGATATGTGCAGTCTAGCAAGTGATCCTCTGAAGGCTACAAGAGAAAGCTCAGAATGGGATAAGGGCAGAGAGAAGGACAATAGCTTCAGCAGCTTTGGGATTTAATCAGAAGAAGGGAATAAGTAATATTGATTTTCTTTATAAAACAACAGGAAAATTCTAGAAGGGAATCTATAAGAAAGGGAATTCCAGGCTCCAGAGTCAGTTGAGAGGAGAATTACTCAGAAGAGGTCATGAGTGAATTTGGCTAAAATAGAGATAAAAATAAACACAGATACTGAGTCAAGGTTTGTTAGCAGAGGAGAGTTAGACTTGGCATTGAACTAAAGGGATATGCTGCAAAGAGCAGAATGAATGACTAGGTCCATTACCAGGGGAGGAGAAAGATTAGGATGAGGAGCCAGTTATAGAATAAATATGAGAGGGTGAATAGGAAAATAAACTCTCCAACATTGTGTAAGATCACTTAGCACATCCAGCCTGGGTGGGATCAAGTTCTTAAAAGGCAAAAAGAGGCTGAAACCACATTTTATATTTACTGTCACACCAGCCAAAGGCTCCTCCCTATTTTATAGGTGAGCGAATTAAGACTGAGAGAAGTTAAATCATTTACACCAAAAAAACATATTTAGCAGTGGGCTAGCTAGGACTTAAGGATAAGTCTTAAGTCCAAGCTCTTTTCACTTTACAGTGATGACCTTTCCATTCAGAAAATTTAAGTTCAGAAGTTATCTGCTCTTACATTTATTTCCAACCTTAGCATTAAGTAGAAGAGAGAGGCTACCATGAAATTCTTAGAAAATTTCAAAGGAAATGAAGAGAAGTAAAATGAGAGACCACTCCTTGCAGTTCCCCTTTCCTCTACATACACGTAATCTATTCAGATTTTAAGACTTTTTAAAAATTAATATTATTCAACTAATGCTAATGTGAGAGAGAGAGATGGCTGTCCTCCAGAGATTTAAGCTCCTTTCCCTGGTGAAGGGTTGTTGCTGGGACAGGCTGCTCAACCAGGGACTACTAGTTCTAGCCCCCCTTTATCTAAATAGAGCCATGTAACTCCAGGTCAAGGCTATAAAGAAGAAGGTATGCCTTCTTCACCATTCCTCTCCACTCTTCTGACTAGATGTTAGCACCAGGAATGACCTTGGAAGCCACTTTATTAAAGACACAGAGCTTTGGTCAACCTGGCTTCTGAAAAACTACCACTACCTCCTCCCTCTTCTTCTCTCCAAACATGAAGATCAGTATTTAACTATTGTGCTGTTATTAGTCACTCAGTCATGTCTGACTCTTTGAGACCCCACGGACTGTAGCCCACCAGGTTCCTCTGTCCATGGGGATTCTCCAGGCAAGAGTACTGGAGTGGGTTGCCATGGGGATCTTCTCAACCCAGAGATCGAACCCAAGTCTCCTGCATTGCAGGTGGATTCTTTACTGACTGAGCTACCAGGGAACAATTACTTCAGTAAAAATAGTTTTTTGTTAAGTCATTATAATTGGGGGTTTATTTGTTTCAGCAGCTGGTATTACCTAACTAATAAAATTAATTTAAATTTCTAGGTGCTTTAATGTTATTTTTTCTCTTTTCTTATTTCTGCTTTGATGCTTTATGTTAAAACTTGCTTAATTATTTTAACATTTTGTGAATCAGTTTCTGCAGTTCATAGCTCTGCAATTTCATGGCAGATTTAGTCTACTTGTTACTCACTGAGCAAGTATTTAATAACCATATATCCTGTGCTATATGTTAAATGACACATGGGACTATGAGTAAAAATCTATAAAATATGCTTTTAGAAGTGACTAATACAGTGATGTTAACTACAAGAATTCTAAGGCAACATTGCTTATACTAGAAAAAGAAAGGAAAATATATAAATGTTAAATAATAGAGAAATGGATAATTAAGTCTATAGTATATCTGTCAACAAAGCACTAAGAATTATTTTTAAGGAAAACTGAGTTTGAACTTCATTCAGTAGGCAATTCAAGATCATTGAAATTTTTTGAGATGATAAGTGAAATAATCAAATTATACCTTAGGAAAAATAATCAGCCAGTAGAATGTAGGGTCAATTAAATTAGTAAGAGAATTGTGGATGAGATTACCTGTTGCCCTCAGTATTTGTTCTCACCTTTTTTTTTTTTTTATGATTAATAGTAAGAGAACTCTGAAGTATTAGCTGATCAAATAGCAGCCAAGCTAAAGTCAATATTTCCCAATAGGTGTGTCCATGTAACTAAGTTCTGGTCAGGGGTTGCTTTAAACAGGAGATAAGGTTGGGGTGTCACAACTGTCTTTCTCATGTACCTCCCAATTAAGACATCTTAGTCAGATGGTGAGAGCCAATCCACTGACAGAGTAAGTTGCCTTCATATCCAAGTCTATTGTGTTAAGTTGAGAAAGACAGAATAGAATAAGCAGAATACAGAAGCCAATAATGGCCAGACTTTAAGCACAAAATTTGCACTTGAGCTGCAACTAAACTGCATGCTCTTGACACAGAGGTTTCTTTTCTCTTTCTGGATGCTCTTGATCTTCCCTCTGTGCATTACAATACCCTGCAGGCATTCTCTCATGGACAGGATCTCTTTTTAAAGGATCACACAGCCAGATCCTACTGAGGTTTGTTAGAAATTAAGAGCCCCAGTGTTAGGAAGTTGGAGTCCCTGCAAAGAAACCCTCTCACAAATTCTCTCTAGCTCTCCTCACTGTCAGCTCTTTTATAGCCTTACGTGAATGAGGTAGTTCAAAAGTTGTGTCAATATTTATAGCCATGATACTCCACCTCTCAACTAACAATAAGATACATCATCTATTATCGTACCTTAATGGAAGCTGACACAGGGCAAGTTGCACTCTAACACACAGCCCCATAAATAATAGTAAACCACAAGCTAGAGAAAGCAAACAAAGAAATCAAGAAAATTTCTTTAAAAGATATAAGAGTAAGTTTGGGAGTTTACCTTCTTCTGCAATTTTCTGGAAGAGTTTGAGTAGCTCTTGTCTAAATTTTTGGTAGAATTCACCTGTGAAGCCATCTGGTCCTGGGCTTTTGTTTGTTGGAAGATTTTTGATTACAGTTTCAATTTCCATGCTTGTGATGGGTCTGTTAAGATTTTCAACTTCTTCCTGGTTCAGTTTTGGAAGGTTATAGTTTTCTAAGATTTGTCCATTTCTTCAATTTATCCATTTTATTGGCATACAGTTGCTGATAGTAGTCTCTTATGATCCTTTGTATTTCTGTGTTGTCTGTTGTGATTTCTCCATTTTCACTTATAATTTCATTGATTTGATTCTTCTCCCTTTTTTCTTAATGAGTCTGACTAATGGTTTGTCTATTTTATTTATCTTCTCAAGGAACAAGATTTTAGTTTTGTTGATTTTTGCTATAGTCTCTTTTGTTCTATGAGGCCATCATCACCCTACCAAAACCAGACAAAGATGCCACAAAAAAAGAAAACTACAGGCCAATATCATTGATGAACATAGATGCAAAAATCCTCAACAAAATTCTAGCAAACAGAATCCAACAACATATTAAAAACATCATACATCATGACCAGGTGGGCTTTATCCCAGGGATGCAAGGATTCTTCAGTATTCACAAATCAACCAATGTGATACACCACATAACAAATTGAAAGATAAAAACTATATGATTATCTCAATAGATGCAGAGAAAGCCTTTGAAAAATTCAACACCCATTTATGACAAAAACTCCAGAAAGCAGGCATAGGAAGGAAGGAACATACCTCAACATAATAAAAGCCATCTATGATAAACCCACAGCAAACATTATCCTCAGTGGTGAAAAATTGAAAGCATTTCCACTACAGTCAGGAACAAGACAAGGGTGCCCACTCTCACCACTACTATTCAACATAGTTTTGGAAGTTTTAGCCACAGCAATCAGAGAAGAAAAAGAAATAAAAGGAATCCAGATTGGAAAAGAAGTAAAACTCTCACTGTTTACAGATGACATGATCCTCTACATAGAAAACCCTAAAGAAACCACCACAGTAAAGTTTCAGGATATAAAATTAATACACAAAAATTCCTTGCATTCCTATACACTAACAAGGAGAAAACAGAAAGAGAAATTAAGGAGACAATCCCATTCACCATTCCAATGAAAAGAATAAAATACTTAGGAATAAATTTACCTAAAGAGACAAAAGACCTATATATAGAAAACTATAAAACACTGATGAAAGAAATCAAAGGTGACACAAATAGATGGAGAAATATACCATGTTCATGGATCAGAAGAATCAATATAGTGAAAATGAGTATACTACCCAAAGCAACCTATAGATTCAATGAAATCCGAATCAAGCTACCAATGGTATTTTTCAGAGAACTAGAACAAATAATTTCACAATTTGCATGGAAACACAAATAACCTAGAACAGACAAAGCAATCTTGAGAAAAAAAAAAAGAAACTGGAGGAATCAATCTGCCTGACTTCAGACTATACTACAAAGCTACAGTCATCAAAACAGTATGGTACTGGCACAAAGACAGAAATATAGATCAATGGAACAAAATAGAAAGCCCAGAGATGAATCCATGCACCTATGGACACCTTATATTTGACAAAGGAGCCAAAAATATTCAATGGAGAAAAGACAATCTCTTTAACAAGTGGTCCTGGGAAAGCTGGTCAACCACCTGCAAAAGAATGAAACTAGAACACTTTCTAACATCATACACAAAAATAAACTCAAAATGGATTAAAGATCTAAATGTAAGAACAGAGACTATAAAACTCCTAGAGGAAAACATTGGCAGAACACTCCCTGACATAAATCACAGCAAGATCCTCTATGACCCACCTCCCAGAGTAGTGGAAATAAAAGTAAAACTTAAAAAATGGGACCTAATTAAACTTAAAAGCTTTTGCACAATGAAGGAAATTAGAAGCAAGGTGAAAAGACAGCCCTCAGAATGAGAGAAAATAAGAGCAAATGAAACAATTGACAAAGAATTAATCTCCAAAATATACAAGCAGCTCATGCAACTAAATATCAGAAAAATAAATGACCCAATCAAAAAATGGGCCAAAGAACTAAACAGACATTTCTCCAAAGAAGACATACAGATGGCTAACTGTATATTAGCCATGAACACATGAAAAGATGCTCCACATCACTCATTATCAGAGAAATGCAAATCAACACCACAATGAGGTACCATCGCAGACTGGTCAGAATGGCTGCCATCAAAAATTCTACAAACAATAAATGCTGGAGAGGGTGTGGAAAAAAGGGAACCCTCTTAGACTGTTGGTGGGAATGCAAACTAATACAGCCACTATGGAGAACAGTGTGGAGATTCTTTAAAAAACTGAAAATAGAACTGCCATATGACCCAACAATCCCACTGCTGGGCATACACACCAAGGAAACCAGAACTGAAAGAGACATGTGTACCCCACTGTTCACTGGAACACTGTTTACAATAGCTAGGACATAGAAGCAACCTAGACGTCCATTGGCAGATGAATGGATAAAAAAGCTGTGGTACATATACTCAATGGAATATTACTCAATGATTAAAAAGAACACATTTGAGTCAGTTCTAATGAGGTGGATGAAACTGGAGCCTATTATACAGAATGAAGTAAGTCAAAAAGAAAAACATCAATACAGTATATTAATGTATATATATGGGATTTAGAAAGATGGTACAATGACCCTATATGCAAGTTAGCAAAAGAGTCATAGATATAAAGAACAGACTTTCAGACTCTGTGGGAGAAGGCGAGGGTGGGATGATTTGAGAGAATAGCATTGAAATATGTATATTACCATATGTGAAATGACCAGTCCAAGTGTGATGCATGAAACAGGAGACTCAAAGCTGATGCACTGGGACAAACCAGGGGATGTGACAGAGAGGGAGGTGAGAGGGGAGTTCGGGATGGGGGACACATGTATATCCGTGGCTGATTCATGTCAATGTATGGCAAAAACCACCAATTAAACTAAATTAATCAATTTTTAAAAAGAAAAATAAAAGGATATAAGAATAAAAAAGGGTGCACTACAGGTCTCATGATAAGGACTACAGCCAGACTTTGAGAATAGAAAGAAACCTGGCGAGGGGAAGTCAGGAACCCTGGATGTGGCTCTGGATTCTGACTTGCTGGCTCTTCCTGTTCTCAGAATGAAAGAATTCTTTTCTCTCAGCATCTTATTCCTCTGCTATTCACTCCACTTCGTTGAAGGTAGATGTCTCAAAACTCTCTAGTTTTTATATATCCTCTTTTTGAGGAATTAATCTAAGGTGAGTTAGAATTTCTCCGTCCTAATTCCAGATTCCTAAAAGACAGAATGCGAATGGCCTATCTTTGATCAGGTGTCCAACCAACTATGGACAAGGGGGCAGGAGATAAACATAGCTTCCTGGACCCCATCCTGTGAGTGAGGGATTGAAGCTTGTGGGTCATTTGAAGCTGAATAGATAACCCCCAAAGTACCTTTTTCGTAGAATTACAATAGATTGTGGGAAACTGAGAAATACTGTAGAGATAGAATCAGTAGGGTTTGGAAAAGCCAACTGAATGTAAAGAGAGAAAAGGAGTCAAAGATGCTGACAGTAGCGTCAGAGTGACTCTGAAGAATAAAATATTGATTTGAACAGGCAACAAAAGTAAGGATAATGGTTCTGTTTGGATATATTGAGTTTAATGTTCTGATATGATATCTGAATGGCTGTTAGCAAAATGAGCTAGAATTCAGGAGAGAGGTAAGAGTTGGAGATATTAATTTTTTCATTTAACTGGATAATCGATTCTGAGTACTTTTTAAGTGGCAAGAACTGTTTCGGGCCTTGTGACTATAGCAATGAACAAGGCAGACAAGTTGTCTTAACTCAGGAAATTGTATCCCTCATGGTTTCATTAATAGAAGTTAATGGAGTTAAGAAACTCCATAAACCTCTTAAACTAATTTTAAAATTTTTACATATGCTATGGACTGAATGTTTGTATCCTCCCAAAAGTCATATGTTGACATCCTAACTCCCCACAATGTGGTTGTATTAGGAGGTGAGATTTTGGAGGTGACTAGGTATTGAGAGTGGAGCTCTCCTTGATGGAGTTAGTGCTCTTATAAAAGAGACCCTAGAGAGCTGCTTTGCCCTTTCTGCCATGTAAGGAAACAATGAGCAGACAGTGGTCTATGAGCCACAAAGTAGGTCCACATCAGGCAGAATTCGCCAACACTTTGATGTTGCACTTCCTAGTCTCCAGAGCTGTGAGAACAAATGTTTGTTGTTCAAGCCACCCAGTCTATGTTTTTGTTTTCTTTTTAATTATAACAGCTTGAATGACTAAGACAATGTGTTTTATACTTGAGTTTATTTTTCTAGGGGAAAAATCCCTACCTTCAGCAAATCTCACAAGGATACATGTTCTCAAAGAAGAGAAGAACTACAGGCACAAAACTATATTAGGCAGTGAAAGAAAATGTATAGAAAGAACTGACGCTATTCACTGATAATGTCTTGATTAATATTATTGTTGACAATGTGGGAGAATGCAGAGAAATCAGAAAAGCGGCAGACAAAGACAATCTAACAATAAGATTTTCAACCATTACCCAATGTACTGTATTTTTCCTTCTTGCCAATTCCTTTTCATGTATCATTGACTATAAACTCTGAGGCTGGGGCTTAATGTGTTAAGGAAACAAACAATAATGTTGAGAGGGGGATATCTCACAAGGTCCTTTTTTGAGTTCCAAAACTTTGGAAAACTTTGAAAAAGAAAGCTTTTATTTTTTGTAAGCCCCATCTCTTGTTCCCCTGCCCCACCTCCACTCCTCACCCCACTGCCCAACACACATCTAAAAGTCTGGTGAATTCAGAGTACTCTCTTCTTTAGACTATAGAATCTATTAGAATTTATGCTCATTCAAGAGCAGATTTTGTACCATAGAGAGAGAAGTAGGAATCTTTTCTGTACTGAGGGAAGGAGAAGCCAGCAGAGAAACAGGATAAAAAGATCAAGGGAGTTCAGATGCTAGTGAGAGTTGTCACCTCAGGGTTCAAAGCTGAATGGGAGATAGAGGTACCCAGATGGGTTTGGGGATTGAAAAACAAGGGACTCTGTGCTCTTTTTTCAAGCTCTGGAGGGTCTTTTGTCAACTGGAGTAGCCAGAGAAAAGTGGAAAGGTTTACTCACAGACCTAGGCAGGGCATGGATTGAAAGAGCCTCCACCAGCTCTCTTCACCCACTGCCCAACCTTTTTAGAATTCCTTGAGATACATAAGAGATCCCAAAATCTTTTGTATGTCTAATGAAGCTAATTGAGAAATCATCTTCTCACAAGCAGTTATCACAAAAGATAACAGGTCAAAATGGCTAGTTATTAAAGAATAAAATGGGGATAGGAGAGCCTTCAGCAGAAGCTGCAGGGAGACCGGTGAAAGCCACGAATGAACAGAGGATGCAAGTGAAAGTCATGGTGCCAAGCTTCATGAGAGAGCAGTGAGTCAGCAGAGGTAGACCGCCGAGTTTCCAGCAGCAGCCTCCATGCACTTACAGAGCAAGAGAACAGAACAATTCCAGCAGAGACAGTCCCTCCCATGTGAGAAGCAAAGGTAGGCCCCTCAGAGAAGGAAAAGAGAAACCAGGAGGCAAGAATCAAAGAGCCCTGTGCGTTAATACAAAAAAGCCTCAGTGATACTGATTTGATAAATTCAAGTCTTTCAACATTAATGGACTTGAAAGTCACTAGGTTCATTTGGAATGAAATAAAATGTCTTCTTGGGACTTTCCTGGTGGTCCAGGAGCTGGGACTCCGTGTTCCCAAAGCAGGGGGGCCGGGTTCAATCCCTAGTTAGGGAATTAGATCCCACATACTACAACTAAGAGTCCACATACCATAACTGATTAAAAAAAAAATTCCATGTGCCACAAATGACACCTGGTACAGCCAAATATATATATATATATTTTAAAATCTTCTTTATTTGCATAAGCCATATTGTGTAAAATCTATACCTGCTACCACAGAGACATCCCTGGTGGCTCACATGGTAAAGAATCTGTCTGCAATGTGGGAGGTGTGGGTTCAATCCCTGGGTTATAAAGCTTCCCTAGAGAAGGAAATGACAACCTACTCCAGTATTCTTGCCTGGAGAATCCCATGGACAGAAGAATCTGGGGGGCTACAGTCCATGGAGTTGCAAAGAGTTGGATACGACTGAGCAACTAACACACACACACATACATATCACAGATGTTAAAACAGGAAAGTCAGATGTCGGAGGAGCCTGCCAGAACGGGGTTTCAAGAAAGAGCACATGGTCAATCCCACCAAATCCTGAAAAGATGTATGTATCACTGTAGAGCTTTGGAATTTCCCCTCCATTAACTATGCTGACCTCCTAATTGATCAGACAGTTAGTAGCAGTAAAAATGAACAAACAGAAAACAAAAGAATTGAGTTTAACCAATGGGACGTGCTGGCAGCAGATTGGAAGGAAGAGAGACCAGGACATTCTCCCCCACCCCCCACTCCCACACACTCCTCTGTTTGGTCCTGCAGCTTTGGTACTATTGCCATGGGTATGCTGTGCTGAACATTCTTCAGTTACGTAGTTCGGTATCTTTTGAGTTTGGATTAAATCTCTTCAGAACTATTTCTACTCTTCTCTGCCCTGCTATGGGCCCTAGAAAGACTGACCTCTGGGGACCGTAGCACCTGAATGCACGTTTCTTTTGTTTTCCAGCTGGGTTCAATTAGTAGGAGGTACCAGGAGGAAGGGGCTTCCCTGGTGGCTCAGCAGTAAAGAATCTGCCTGCCAAGCAGGAGATGCAGGTTTGATCCATGGGTTGGGAAGATCCCCTAGAGTAGAAAATGGCAACCCACTCCAGTATTCTTGTCTGGGAAATCCCATGGACATAGGAGCCTGGTGGGTTACAGACCGGGAGATCACAAAGAGTCAGACACAACTTAGCAACTAAACAACAACAACTAGGAGGAGATCAAGGTGAGGATATTTCATCCTATCTGCCTTTGATGCTATGGTTGCAGCTTCCTTTCTCTACTGATCACAGTTCCAGTTAGACAGCCTCTCTGCTATGGCTCCAGTTCTCTTAGGCGTCCATGGCACCATTTCCCCTTCTGTAGGTTTGTGTGTGCTAAGTCCCCTCAGTTGTGTCCGACTCTTTGCAATCCCATGGGCTGTAACCTGCCAGGCTCCTCTGTCCAAGGGGTTCTCCAGGCAAGAATACTGGAGTGGGTTGCCATGCCCTCCTCCAGGGAGTCATCCCAACATAGGGATCAAACCTGCCTCTCTTGCATCTCCTGCATTGGCAGGCAGATTCTTTACCACTGAGCCACCTGGGAAGCCCTATCCATTTTCACCTTTACCCCAGCAATAGCATCAAGCTGTTTAAGCCATTACTCCGTGAAACTATCACCGTACTCCAATTTGCACATTCTGCTAATATAAGGAAAACAGCCAGAAATGTTTGAGCTAAGGACCCAGTTAGGAGTCTGGCATATAGTGAAAAGGACATTGACTTTGAACCAGTAGTTCTGGGGTAAATATCAGGTGCCTCAGTGAGGAGATTTTTAGCTGTGGCAATGTCATTTATTATTTTCGAGCCTCAGTTTCTCCAACTATACATGGAGATAATAATTCTAACCTGCGTGACTGATAGGCAAGGCACTTACCAACAATGTACACTCAACAGATATTACTATTATTAGCAATACAACTACTCAAATTAAATCTTAATTTCATTGGTCAACAATCTTGTCTGTCTTATTCACATTGTATTTATCCTTCCTGTAATACTGCCTGGCACTTTCAGATGCTCAATATGTATTTGCTACATGAATGTTGAGTGAGTGAATGTTTGTACTTTAAGAACAATAGTTAAAATAGATGATTTATTCAGTCATTCTGATAAGCACTTTATATACGTTATCTAGTTTTATATCTATACCAAGTGGGTACTACTATTTTTCCCATTTTATGAATAAAACAACTGAAAATTACCAAGAATAGTGAGTTGGGAAGAATTTAAATGCCTCCCCTTCCTATCCGTCAACTCCAATCTCTTATGATGAGGAGAGGTATCAGTAGCATGGGACACTCCTTCCAGAAGGTCACCAAATCATAACCTCAGTGTTTTTTCATTGTATGATAACTTATTTGGGGGTTTTCACACATACTAAATCTAATCACTTTATACTATACTTTTAAGGCCATTTAGTGCAATCATGTGCCTCTGTTCCCATGCTGCATATTATAACACACGAGAACTTTGAACAATAATGTAGCCACTAAAAGACTACATCTGCAGAGTGAATAAATTATTAATTTTACTTATAATACATTAAAAATTTATTAAAATGAGACATCTCTGGTACCTCATTTTGGTGACTCAGCTACATCTTTGAAACTTAACCAACATAATTAAAGAAGATGGGACTTGGAGTTAGATAGAACTAGATGTGTAGCCTGGCTCCCCCACACACTGAACAGGTGATCTTGTTCAAATTTCTTAGACTCCTTCGAGTCAGTAACACCCATGTCACCCAGTGGCTATAGATATTGAATAGATACTCTACACAAAAGCCATTTGCATAGGGCCTAATGGAGAAGTTCTATGTAAATGCTCAACTTTCTTCCCTTTCATTATTTTATCTGCTGTCCTAACAATTATGTAAATATTCTACATATGGTATTATTTTTTACTTAGTCTTCATGGTCAAGGTAAAGTACTTTTAAATCAGCAGTTTTGAAGAGTTTCTCTTGCCATTGTTTTTATTGGGTCTTTTTCTCAATAAACTGCACAACTTAGCCTTCAGATTTACACATCTGATTTTTGTGAGCAGAGTATTTACTAACATATAAACATGGAATAACTGGAATTTTTTATATTTGTCTTTCAACATATTATTTATAGACTTTAAAACTCCTGGATCTGCTAAAATTTATCAGAATTTGAAGGCTTGAGTTGGTTGGTTCCCTGCTTCCCCCTCTCCCAAGACCAGAGATGGAGGATTGCACAATCTAAAACCAAAAGGAAATGATTCATACTAGGGAAATCTCTGATACCTCAGGTTCAAGATCTTTTATCAGAAGGGTTTTGTTGTCACTGTTGATTCACTTGTTCAAATATGTATTAGGCATCAATTATGTATGGTGCTCCGTGCAAGGCACTGAGGTGAGTAGTCCACGCTCTCAAGGAATCTCTAATCTGGAAGGGAGAGTAAGCATGTATTTAAATAGCCATAATGCAAGGGAAACTTTAGTAAGCACCACAGGAATGTTGAGGTAAAGAATTATAGAATTTCAATTGATGAAAAAGTAATTTCCTATTGAGGGGAGATGGAAGCACTTTTTATGTTTTATTAACGGTAAAGGAAGAGCTTAGAAGATGCTGCAATTAGGTGAGACTTAGGTTATGCATTAGTGACCTAGAACCTCAGTCATGAGGAGAGAGAGCTTAGGTGACTGTGGTACTTGGATCCCAGGAGCCTCAAAGGCTCCAAGGACACTGTCAATCACAGATCAGTATGAGACAACACTTTGGTGCACTTGGCCCATCCTCAGTTATGGCTCAATTCACCATGCACTCAAGCCTTTCATTTTTCTGACTTCCTGGCTAGCTGATGAACTCCTGGAGTGCAGAGACCATGTTTTCCTTTTCTAGCACAGAGCCAGGCTCTATCAAATTATGCTCCACACATGACTGTGTTATAGAAAGGAAGATTTACCAAACCAGAGAAGCCAGGAAGGAAGAATGGGTTTCGGCACTGCCTGTGTAGTTTAAATGTTTCATAGATAGAAGTTTCAAAGTCTGGCAAGGATAGCTCACTCAGGTCATGTAGGCAGGAGGCTGGGGCTGGACCACTCCCAGAAAAGACCAGAGTTGGCTGGGCTACCGTAGCACACTGAGCCCCAGGGGAGGTGAGACTATGGCATTACTCAGCCTTGCTCAGTGAAGAAAGCTCTATTCTTCTCTCTTGGCCTCTGGCTTGAGGTTAGTGGTAGGGACATAAGGCTCAAATTCAGGCATGTGGGTATGAAGATGCCTAAAAGAGGGGGGAAAGTTGGAGTGAAGAACTGACTCAAGAATCATAGCTCAGAGAATTCATTTCAGTTTTCTCCCAAATCTTCTGGCTGCATGTTCTTCTAAAGGGGTAAGTGATCATTCTGAAAACATCTGAAATGCTACAGGGATAAATAGATAATTCTTTAAGAATAATATAGAAGTGTAGTTTGGGAAAAGTATGGGTTCTTTTCTGTCTTCTGAAAGGTAAGATATGGACAAAAGTATATTACTGGCCACCTAACTTATTGGTGTAAGAATCGGGAGGCATGAAAAAATTCTAACCCTGGGGAAAATGCTATTTCCGCACCCTCTTCCTTTTCACTATGTATTTATTTTTAGGCATAATTGTGGGCCCGGTGCACAGCGTTTTCCAGCAAACAAGAAAGGAATTTGTAGAGGAGGCCAATATAGCAGACTGTATATTCAAGGACAGAAATTTAGTCAAGTGTCTCTCAAATTAAGCTTCTTAGACTAGTCTGCTTCAGAAGCACCTACCGTGTGGATTAAAATGCCGGTTCATCAGCCCTGTCAAAGACTTAATCAGAATCTCTGGGAAAAGGGTTCAGAAATCTGCATTTTAAACATACTCTGAATAATTCTGGTATACCCTAAAATGTGTGGATCGCTGCTACATTCTGTAGCTTCTATGAAACCAAGGAGTGCCTTTCCTAGGGTTTGAATATTAAGCTACCAAACCAACGCTTTCTAAGGCCTCTTTCTGCCATAAGCCCTGGAGCAGGGAGCCGGAAAAAGAGGAGGCAAGGCTGAACGAGACATAATAGGCATTGAAGGATGATGCACACGGAGGTGTTGGGGACATCTTAGGAGCCAAATACTGGGGTCAGAGCAAGCTGGAAATCATCGTTTTGAGAGACAGACAAAACAGAAAGAGGAGGTGTCAAACGGCTAATCAATGTAAATGATTAAAACCCCGAGTTAAACATGAGGGAGCAGATCTGCAAAAGTGAAAGAAGGCCAGGCCAGTCAGGGAAGTGGGAAGCCAGATCTGGGATGGCTACAACTGGCAGGATCCAACTACACAAGGCTAGCTTCCTCCTCGGTCAATGGCCTTTAAATGTTTCCTCTAATAACAGGAACTAGTGGAATATACAGTAATATGCAGCCATCAATTTCCTCCCCAAAAATAATGTCCCGTTTGAGCTCCCAAGTACTGCAGAGGTGCTTGACTGACTGATGATAATAGTTAACATTTATTGACGATTTCTATGTACCAGGCACAATTTTAAACATCTTTCAAGTCATTTAACTCTCACAACCACCCTTTGAAATAGGTACGGTTAGTTTGGCCATTCTACAGATGATAAAATTGAGGTAGAGAGGTTGAGCAACTTGCTCAAGGCCATGTAGCTTCCAGGGGCAGAGCCAGGATTTGAAACCAGGCAGTCTCGATCCAGAGTCTGATTTCTTACCTACTATTTTTGCTGTCAGATCCAGAGTAGATATGGCTAAGGACTTTACACAGAAAACAACTCTCAGTTGCAAAGAACTGTATTGATTCAATCACTAGTGTTTCTATTATAGTATCTGTAAAATTAAGAAGGAAATGTAGAAATTTCTCTTAGCATGACTATAAACCGTTTCTGTCTAAAATGCATACAGTATCTTATGTATTAAAGCTAATATTTGACATTACAAGTATCAGATCTGTGATGTGATGTGGTTTTCAGAAGAAAACATGCCAACATAATTTTCAGGGTAAGAAGGTAACCAGCGAACCAAGAACCTCCAAAGATACAAGTATGTGCATTTGCGTGTGTGTAACAAACTTCTACT
Organism: Capra hircus; assembly: GCF_001704415.2. Taxonomy (NCBI): domain Eukaryota; kingdom Metazoa; phylum Chordata; class Mammalia; order Artiodactyla; family Bovidae; genus Capra; species Capra hircus. Next base: position 22,517,246 of record NC_030815.1, read on the forward strand.
CTTTTGTTCTGTATCATTTTCCTTTTCTTTCTTTATTTTTGGCTCAGATTTTGTGGACTTGTTCAAACATTTTTTAAACGTACCTCAGCACGTACAGAGAAGAAGCTATTCCTTTTATCTCACATCCTTAGAGTTTGTCTTCCTGTTTGAGACTCGAAAGCACACCAAGGCCAGAAGGGAAGGAGAATAGTTAAAGAAAGCAAGTCCAGGTTGATTAAGAAAGCATTATGATTATAAAACAAAATGGAGCTACCCTCAAATTGAATGAAAAGTTTCCTAAAGATTTTATTTTATGACAGTTATAGTTTTATGCACATTTATAGATTGCTTTCTTTCCTTTTCAATATCCAGCATTCAAGGATATCCTGGTAAAGTCTAACCTCTCAAAATGCTGACAGCTATTGGTGACTGGTATATAGTTACCCTTAACTAAAAGCTGTTCTGTTGTTCCTCATGCATAGTTGAAACCCCTTGAACATAGCCAGCAACTGAAACCACAAACACATTATCCCACACTGGAAGTCAGAACAATAGAAACAGGGACAAAGTTGTGGAGGAAAAAAAAAATGTGAATTTAACATTTTTCTTTATAGCCTAGAGAATAAAGACTAAAATAGTATGTTTTTAAGTTTATGTGAACACATTTAATAATTTTACACTTTCCTCTAAGAAGCTGCAGGTTTAGAAATTCTCACTATGTATCCAGTGCCTGGCATATACCATAGAAATGAATAAATATGAAAATTCAATATAAACTAAATTATGGCAGCAAAGATAAATGTACAAAATATATATGTTCTGACATAATTCTATCACAAGGAAATTCTACTTTTCTTTCACTTTTTGTTTTTCTACTCTCTAAAAAGTTGTTATGACCCCTGTGCCCCAAAAGCAGCTTAACAGCACAATTGTGTTCAAGGACAATTCTCTCTACTTATTGCAACACTACCCAGGCAGCCTTTTTTGACGATCCTCTCTCTCTTTCTATGTCTTGTTCTCTCAAACACACACATATACACACTCCAAATAAATTAATAAAATTAATTCCTGGCCTTTTGGTGAATTACAGGAAGTTTAATAAGAAACAAAGTTGTAGAAAGAACATAGTGAGAAAGAAGAGGAATCTTTGGCACTCCTTTTTATGTTTATCAGAATAGCTGAAAACTAAGGAAGCAAATTAATAAAGTTCAAAATAAAATATTTAGAAATTATAGCAAGCAAAATTATATATGTGCCTCAAATTATAGCTACACTTTAGAACCTGTTAAAATCAGTTTCAGATTTATAGCATTCTTTCTAAATCACTTAGAATAGTTTTTCCCCCAGACATAGCACCTGAGCTGAATTCTGTGTGTACCAAGCAGTTCTACCTACACATTATAAGGTTAAATCACATGTATGTTCCTTTGGGCCTATGTGTATATTGGAAGGCATACAAGTGATCAGAAAGACCAGGGGTAGAAAATGATAATGATTCCTGTCTCAACACACAATCTCCAGAGTGGCTGTTGCCTTAAGGGTGTTAGTGATGTTTGTGTGAGTGTTTCCCTTGGCTTTAACTTATAAAATGACAATGATCCAGCAAATGCCTCATGACTGGGCATGGACTGTCTATACTTAGAAGACACCAGGATGGAAGACTTCTATCACTTTCCAGTTCCTTTTTTAAACTTCCTACAACCCAGACTTGAGAGAAAATAAATCTGCTGGGGTAGTGATGGACTACATTACAAAAGATTCAGAAAATATCCAAATTAATTAAAACACATCTATATCACCCTGTTTTTTTTTCTTTTTTCTTCTTTGTTTTTCTTTTTCTCTCTTCTTTTCTCTTTTCCCTTCCTGTCCTTTCTTTTCAATTTTTATATTCTGCCTGATCTCCCCAACATTCAACACTTCTGAACCAGACAGGTGACTTTGACTGATGATGGGCTGCCCATGAGGCTGTGCAAATAGCTCCCTGAAAAGTCAAGTAAATAGGTGCAAAGTGAGGAGAATCCAAGAGTGTTACCAAGGTGGTAACAAAAGTCCACTTACCACATTGTTAATTGAATAGTGACTGAACTGAACTGAATATAATTTGGAAGCACAAAGACTCACCTGATACTTAAGTGGATGATTTCTTAAGGAATAAAGAGGAATAAAGGAATAGAGAGCTTCCATTTGAAATTATTTAATGTGTTTGAATCAGATCTACTTTTGGAAATAATAAACAAAACACATCTAAAATTTATTTTATTAATACTTAAGAATTCTGGAGAAACATTAGATACACACAAATTGAAAGAAATGAGAAGAAGTTCTCTTTTTCTTTTACATGTACTCTTTAAATTAGGATTTCTTCTAGTTTAAGAGAAAAAACTGCTTGTAAAAAAGATTCAGTGACTTCTATGCTGGCAGTTGATATAATATATTTTGTAGGTTATAATACATATGTTCCTATCCTACTAAGTAAAACAAACCAGGTATATAAAAGGTTAATCTCTTCTCTAAGATTAAATGTCTCAGTTTTGCAAAGCTTAAAGAATACCTAGCTTGAAAATAAAAAAAATAATTGTACAATAAAAATGTGAATTATAAGAACATTAAAACAAATTTATAAAAATTTGTTTTACTCACTATTAAAAGCAGCGTTGTCCCATGAAACTTGAAAATCCCACAGAGTTATGTGGTCAGTAATATGCTCTGTACAAGAAAGAAGAGTCAGCAACTCCTCTGGGAGCAAGTGACTTACTTTTATTATTTGAATTTTCTTTATTGGAATATTTCATCAGAATCACATGAAAACCACTTCTTCTGACATTAGATGATACCATGGGGTGCTATAACAACGCTTGCCTCCTTACTTAGTTGACTCAATAAATACATTATTTTCCTTGATTCTTCTGGATTATCTCATGGTACATGTGCAGAGCTATCTCCCCCATACTCCAGTGCCAGGTGGTCAGTATGATCATTCCTTGTTTCCAGGAAAATTTTAAATTGGAGCAGCAGAATAGGCAAAGCTAGACCTAGTGGTAAATTAGTTTGATCAGCATTTCTCAGTGTTTACTCAAAAGGTTCCAATACCCTTTGGTGAATGTAAGCAGTGAGTTCTATTATTCTCAGTATGACCAGTGCCTCACACAATACTAGCTACACAGTTGACTCTCAATATGCAAAATTCAGCTATCATTTATTTTTCCACTTGGATAGCCTGACATGCTACTGGGGTTATGCCAGTGTAGGCTGCCTGCACTCAGATATACATATGCTCTTTCTCAAGAACTACAGAATCTTTTTCCTACCCTGAGACAGGAGTGAGAGGCCGAGTAGAGACATGTAGCACTAACAGACCGTCTCCTGGATGATGGCTCTGGGCTCAGTATTTTACATACACTGTGGTGTTTAGTCTAAATTTTTACCCTCATTTTATTGATTAGAAAGTAGATTCAGAACAGTTTGATCTCAAAGTCCTTCCTAAGGAGAACTGGGTTAAGATTAGAATGTAAAGAAAAGTTACAACAAATAATAAGTTAACTCCATTTATTTGATGGTGGTTGAGTAATTACCATGTACCAGAAAAGAATTATGTGAGTCTTATTAATTTTTTCTCTCTTCAATGAAATACATGCACACTATAAAATATTAAGGCAAGTCTTGGAATACAATCTTTGCAGGCCCCAACTCATACCCTCAATTACATTTTTAAGTCTTTAGTTTTATTAGAGAAATAAGATTCTTCCTGACTTATTTCTAACTGCATTTGAAAGGATTTATATAAGATTTATTTAGGGTGAAGCCCATGAAAGCTTGTTTTTTACTTTACTTTTTTTTTTTTAGGCTCATGTCAAACTGAAAGAGAAAGTAAATCAGGCAAGGAAACCTCTGTGGTTTTTCCCTTTTTACTACGATAACACTCAAATGGTATGTACACAGAAAAGGCTGTATTTAAATATTTGTCTATATTTTTATATCACAAAATTAAAATTTCCAAATGGATTGAGATGAATACTTATGGGAACTATGGAAAACTAAGGATTAAAATCCTTACATAAAAAAGGATTACACAAATGTATAAGAAACTTGGGAAGATCACTGTGCATACATAGGAAAAAGACAGTTTATCCAAAGGGAGATAGAAGTAGCTTATGACAAAATTTAAAATCATTAACATCATTAATAATTACAAATGAAAATTAAAATGATGAAATTTAATTTTCTCCTATTAATTAGCATGAAAGTGAAATTCGCTCAGTCGTGTCCGACTCTTTGCAACCCCATGGACTATATATAGTCCATGGAATTTCTCCAGGCCAGAATACTGGGGTGGGTAGCCTTTCCATTTTCCAAGGGATCTTTCCAACCCAGGGATTGAATCTAGGTCTCCTGAGTTGCCGGTGGATTCTTTACCAGCTGAGCCACAAGGGAAGACCTTAATTAGCACGGTTTGTTCAAAATATACAGTGCAGGTAGAAGTATAAATTTAGTCAGCAGATTTGGTGAAGCAATTTGTAATTATGTATCAAGGAAGTTTCAAATATGTTGGTAGGGTTCTAATCTGAGGAAATGTTCTGAAATACAAGCAAATATTTAAATCTAAAAATATTCTTTTGTAAAGTAAAATACCAGGAAGCTTAAACATTCTTAAATAAGAAGCACATATGAAGGCCATTTAATTACAGTGGAAAATAAACTCTTATGACCTCATAATAATGGGAAAAAACAGGCTATAATATAATACAATATGATATCAGATGTAGAAAGTGATACTTATGGAAAGATATAAATAGCAGTGATAATAGTAGCTATTTCTATTTAATTATTGATGATTTCTATTTTTGCCATGTTTTTCTATATTTTACAAGTTTGCTTTTATAATGAGAAACATATTAAGGAAGAAAGAAGAAAAATCAAAATGACAGCAAAACTCAAATTATACAGGTTAAATAAGATGCAGAAAGAGAACATGAATTTAATCCTTGACATCCCTGTTTGGCATAAGGTTCCCTTGTAGTCCACCTAGCGTCAAAGATCCAACTCAAACCAGGCATTGATTTACTAGACCACAGGGTTTATATAATAAGCCATGACTTAGTGGCCATCTGAGCAAATAACTCCATTTAGGATGTCCAGGGCAGAGGAGGCTACAGCCCAGCCCAGTCTGAACTCATCAGACCCTGCATAGCACATGTGGTTAGTGCCTTGCACCACATCTGAAGCAGAATGGTGAATAACTAGAGTCTGTCCAAGACAGGTAGGCTGAAGTGGTACAATGTCTGGAAATCTTACGACTTATCAAATTAAAATTCCCCCTTCATTTCTTATTACTCTCATCATAAAGTCCAAAACCTTATAAGATTCAGCCTCATAAGACTCCCTCCCTTGCTCACAAAGTTCTAACCTCTCATGTTCCCTTTAATATATTCAATTCCTCCTCACTTCAGAACCACCCAAGTACCAACCACCCAGCCTAGACTGTCTTATTTCATCCCTCCCCGCCTCTGTCTCCTCCACACACATACTTTCTTGCCTGGCTAATTCCTAAATATTTTCAGGTCTGAGATCAAATATTCTTTCCTCAGGGATACTTCCCTGACCACCTACCTAGGAAAGGTACTCCTTTTATACACTTTCATTTTTACCCTGTGGCTGTCTTTGGTTAATTGCCTTTCTAATGTCTGTATTTCTTGCTAGATGGTAAACTTTGTGAGGACACTGCTATGAGTCTTATTATGCGTCTTAGTCCATTCAGACTTCTATAACAAAATGCCACAGACCCAAAGCTTATAAATAGCAGACATGTATTTCTTAGGTCTATGGAGGCTGAGCCGTGCAAGATCAAGATACTAGCAAATTCAGCGTCTGGGGAGGAGTCCCTTCCTGGTGGATGGCTTGTCTTCTTCCTGTGTCCTTCTCTGATAGAGCAAGGGAGCTCTCTGGGGACTTTTTAAATAAGGACACTATTCTCATTCATGAGAGCTCCTCCACCCCATGATCACATCATCTCCCAAACATTCCCCTTCCTAACACTGTCAACATTGATAGGTTAGAATTTCAGCATATGAATTTGGGGAGAATGTAAACATTCGGTATATATCCCCAGAATGCAGTATAGTCTCTGAACCATACTTTGGGCCATTTGTTGAATAAATTCCATGAAGTGTATCTGTCTATTTTTATGGCTACCATCTACTTGTATACTTAATTTCTCCTTAATGCTTAGAAAATGGGGTTAATCTGATAAAGAAAAGACAAATAATAGAAGAGGGAATACGATAGCTACTCATCACATTGACATTCTGTGCAACTCTATTTCTTAAAAGATATGGAAAAATATCTAAAAATTTGGTTAAAAATGAAATTAACATCCTTTGTAGTAATGACATTCCCTTTTATGAAGTGTATGCAATTCATATTTTAACATAAGCATGGGTTAGAGTTTTGAAAGAGATTCCTATATTGGGCAGGTGGATTTGATCACTCTTAGGATCAATTCAAAGAGTATGATGCTATGACCTAGCAATCTCTTTGGCTGTAGAGGCACTACATGAGGGAGAGAAGATTTAAGACAAAACAGGGCATGGACTAAACAAAGCCAAGCTTGGGGAAGAAAAGGAAATGTAACACTGTCTCAAAGCGTTTGATCTCAATCATTTCGAACCTTTTCTGAGGCTGGGGTTGGCAGGCCTCCCAGAGAAACCAACACAAAGCAACCTAACAGGGCATCACCAAACAAAAGGAGACCTAAGCGGAGAGATGAGAAGATGAAAGCCCTGCATTTAGATTTACTGAGCACAGGAGGGGCTGGGGGCAGGGAAGACAGGCATTCTCCTTGGGGTCCTTTCAGTTCACTCAGAGGCACACCTCTGAAATGAACATCCTCCACAGAGAGAGAGGGTGGTTGCCTGAGTATCCAGAAGGCCAGGCATTAATAAACATGGCTTAAAGAATTGAGTTGAAATGTCAGTACAACCGCTTTATGCATCTTCACTATCCTTAACCCAAACTTGTGTCATCATTCTGGAATGAGCAAGACCTGCTCAACAAACCCAGCTTTTATCATCTCCTTTGTATCTGCTTAGTCAGAGTTCAGAAATCGTCCAGTGGCCTTCTCACTCTCTAATCAAAGGAATTAATGTTGTTACGGAAAGAAAAACAACTTTCATTTGTTCAGAGAGAAAGACCCACACAATGCCTTTGAGGTGAGAAAACTGAGTTAAGCTAAGTGGGGATTTTTTCTCTACTACTGTGTGGAGATTCCTGATGAAGTTGAATACATTTCTTTTTTCAATTTGACTGCTGCTAAAAATACTTAATGCATTCTGGGTGCTCACCCTGTTGCAGGTGAGGTGCTGAGTGATTTGTACACATTATCCTCTAGATCCTAACAACAATCTGGAAGTAGATGCAATTATAGTGCCTTTTCTAGAAAGGTCCCGGAGCGGTAGGTTGTCTACCTCAAGTCTGCAAGCTTCTGAAGCCAAGTATGAGGAAAGTGTCACATATTTGAACACCACCTATTAGGTGAAGTTCAGCATAAAAATTTTGCGATCTGCCTTAACAATGAATCATCCTCACACTCCTTGCTGATAGTGGACAGAAGTGGACCCAGCAAAGAAAGTTAGGCTCAGAGATGTTTCACATTTGCAAACTGGTACTCTCTCTCCTTGGAGAAGGCAATGGCACTCCACTCCAGTACTCTTGCCTGGAAAATCCCATGGACGGAGGAGCCTGGTGGGTTGCAGTGCATGGAGTCGCTAAGAGTCAGACACGACGGAGCTACTTCACTTTCACTTTTCACTTTCCTGCATTGGAGAAGGAAATGGCAACCCACTCCAGTGTTCTTGCCTGGAGAATCCCAGGGACGGGGGAGCCTGGTGGGCTGCCGTCTATGGGGTTGCACAGAGTTGGACACGACTGAAGCAACTTAGCAGCAGCAGCAGCAGCACTCTCTCTCCTATGAGAATTGGGAACAGTGACAGTATTGAAATGAGAAAATGTAATATCACATTTATCTTAGCTTTATCGTAAAAATGCAAATAGTCTACAAAGTAGAGAGAATATCATAATAAACTCCCATATACCAATCACCTTACCTTAAGGTGCTATTATTTTACCGTATTTCCTTCATTTATTTCCTCTTTGCTCAATTGTTTTAAAGTAAGCCCCAAGTATCATGACTTTAGCCTCTAAATGTTCCAGTGTGCCTCTGAAATTAAAGATATTTTCACTGTTATCTATTTTCTAGTTTTGTCTTGTCATTCACCCATCAAATCAGATTTTCTCACTTTGAACCTGGACTATGCTCCTTTTACTGTCTTACTTCCTTACTGTGTGTCAGCAGAAGAAAGCCATTGAATAAGCTATATGTTGTTGGCACTGGGAATATAGAAATAAATAACATAATATCTCTACTCCAAAGAACTTGGGACCTAATGGCTCTCAGAGAAGTCCTCCATGATCTGCCACTTCTCATAATATACTACCTGTATGCCATCTCTGGATAGCCACTTAATTGGTCTGTTCCTTTTGGCTTTATTGACTATGTCAAAGCCTTTGACTGTGTGGATCACAACAAACTGGAAAATTCTTAAAGAGATGGGAATACCAGACCACCTTACCTATTTCCTGAGCAGCCTGTATGCAGGTCAAGAAGCAATAGTTAGACCCAGACATGGAACAACGGACTGGTTCTGAACTGGGAAAGGAGTATGTCAAGGCTGTATATTGTCACCCTGCTTATTTAACTTATATGCAGAGTACAGCATATGAAATTTAACATATATGCAGAGTACATCATGCGAAATGCCAGGCTGGATGAAGCAAAAGCTGGAATGAAGATTGCTGGGAGAAATATTCATAACCTCAGATATGCAGATGACAACACCCTCATGGCAGAAAGTGAAGAGGAACTGAAGAGCCACTTGATGAAAATGAAAGAAGAGTGTGAAAAAGCTGGCTTAAAACTCAACATTCAAAAAACTAAGATCATGGCATCCAGTCCCATTACTTCATGGCAAATAGATGGGGAAACAATGGAAACTGTGACAGACTTTATTTCTTGGGCTCCAAAATCACTGCAGATGGTGACTCCAGCCATGAAATTAAAAGACACTTGCTCCTTGGAAGAAAAGCTATGATAAACCTAGACAGCATATTAAAGAACAGAGACATTACTTTGCCAACAAAGGTCCATCTAGTCAAAGCTATGGTTTTTACAGCCATCATGTATGGATGTGAGAGTTGGACCATAAAGAAAGCTGAGCAGAGAAGAATTGATGCTCTTCAACCGTGATGTTGGAGAAGACTCTTGAGAGTCCCTTGGACTGCAAGGAGATCCAACTAGTCAATGCTAAAGGAAATCAGTCCTGAATATTCATTGGAAGTACTGATGGTGAAGCTGAAGCTCCAATACTTTGGCCATCTCATGCGAAGAACTGACTCACTGGAAAAGACCCCGATGCTGGGAAGGACTGAAGGCAAGAGGAGAAGGGGATGACAGAGAATGAGATGATTGGATGGCATCACCGACTCAGTGGACATGAGTTTGAGCAAACTCTGGGAGTTGGTGATGGACAGGGAGGCCTGGTATGCTGTAGTCCATGGGGTTGCAAAGAGTTGGACACAACTTAGTGACGGAACTGAACTGAATGTCTAAAAGGTATCATTTTAAGTATAAAAATGCTGCAACAAAAAATAGTGTGTTGTAAAAATTAGAATGCAGAACCTGGAGACATGGGGTCTTACCAGTTATTAGCTCCGTGATCATGGGTAATTCATTGTATCTCATCAGACTTTATTTCCTTATCTGTAAAATGAGAAGATTAAATAAAATCATTTCTATGACTTCCTCAGTTCAATTTTTCCCTTATTCTATTCCAAATAATTGAGTGAACCAAATTCATCAGCAAATAGTTTTTGTACCACTGTATATTTTGTATTCAAAGCATTTCTCTCTGTATTTTTTCCTGCTACAGTGAATAAAATAGAAAGTTATAAAAGAAATTACAAAGAGAATTTTGTAACAGCTAGCAATCTACTTGTGCTGTAAGCTACATTGATTTTTCTCTCTGAAACCGCCCTCTAAAATCTAAGTTATTCCAAAGAAATCATTTTTTGTGTGTTTGGCTGTGATGACAAGGCCCAAATTGCAAATAAATATTGTCACTCTTTACAGACAGAAGTGTCTGGGGACAAAGCCAAGTGGAATTCTAATTGAACCCAAATTTCACCAGTCTGTTTTGGTCCCTCCACTATACAACTTTAACTCTTAACATCTTTAACATAAAAGAAAACACTGTCAACCATTATTTACCTAGGTTAAGTGTGCCCACCACCTATAAGTGAAGTTGGGAATCCCTGATTACATTTCTGTAGTCTTAGCCAGTTTCTAGTATAGAGCAAGATTCACATTTATATATAATATATACTTTATATATATCAAAGTTGCCAGTGAGTAACTAAGTACTAATGGAATGTTCTCATCTCTAGGATTCCATCTGGTCTACCATTTGTGCACCTGTTCCCAGTTCCCTCCATTCTGTTGACTCTTTGTGACCCCCTTCACCCCCTTGGTCTAACTCGTGTCCATTGAGTTGGTGATGCCATCCAACCATCTTGTCCTCTGTTGTCCCCTTCTCCTTCAAAGTTTCGCAGCATCAGGGTCTTTTCTAATGAGTCGGCTCTTCACATCAGGTGGCCAAAGCATTCTACTTTCTAGGATGTGTCATCGTCTTTCCTTCTGCTTTGCCTTTTACCTTATTTTCACTCCTCTAGTCCAGTCTTTGGAGAAGGAAATGGCAACCCACTCCAGTATTCTTGCCTGGAGGATCCCATGGACGGAGGAGCTTGGCGGGCTACAATCCACGGGTCGCAAAGAGTCGGACACGGCTGAGCGACTTCACTTTCATTTTCAGTCCAGTCCAGGGACCCCTCTCATGTTTCTCGGAATCCTCTGTTGATGGCAGCAGTTTTAAATTCTGGTTTTCTGAAGGAAAACATTTATCTTTAAGATTTTGGGAGGAGGGACTGCTTGAGTGTTGGTGGTGGTAAAGAGATAAATACTGAAAAGCAGAATGTCAAATGCAATACTATTTGAACAGATTTTAAGTCCCATTTCCCAGTCCCCTACTTGGGTTTTCTTCTATTCTCTTATTTTATCATTGAAAAGCTAGGCAATCTTCTCATTCCCTTGTTTCATATCAGCAAAAGGTTTATTTTTCCAAAAATAACAGCAGGAGACAAATGTATGTATTTGGTACAACTATGGAGACGTATTTTGATCACATCTGATAAAAATTACCCCTGAACAACATAAATGAAAATGGAAAAATGTCCAAATTATGAGAGATGTTAGAATCCAGGATAATCTCTAAAAGATTTAAATACATGAAGAAATAGTACAAATGATATTCTTCCATACATATACAGAAATCCCATTTTCATAGGGAGTTCATGTAAGTTTGGGCCCATTCCATCTACAGTTTTCCAAGACTGTAAAATTAGAGCTCTTGAACATTGAACTTGTAGCATAAGTGTGTCTTTAAGGGTTATATTTAAAATAAGATGACAAGACAAAGTATGAGAACATAATTCTGAGAAGGCATTTAGCTTAGGAAACCAGAAATTGTATAGTAGTAGAGAAAAAGAATGATGTGTCAATTAGCAAGCTATACTTTTCCTAAATGCCAAAGACATTAATATCTTAACAAGTGAAAAATATTTTAAGAGTTGGTTAACTAATATCATGTCAGTGATTTAATTTATATTCAGAAGGCTTTAACATATTAATTCTAAGATACTTTTAAAAAGAACATAAAAATCACTAATATTCATTATGTGTCAATAATTACTTTTAATTTTTTATTGTTCAGCTGCATTTAAATCAAATGAGGAAATTAGAATTAATTTGGTTAGAAGGATTTCATTTCAAAATATTCCTCCTTTCTCCTCACAAGTTTTCATTATGGGCCAAAACCAAAAATTATTCCTTTAGGAAATGTATACAATTTAATCATTTTATGTATCCAGTTTTCTCTTTAAATTCTTTTGGAGGCATGATGGGTATTTATACACAATTTCAAGAGATTAAACCTAAGAAAATAACTGCTACCACAACTTAAAATACTTTCAGTTCAATGCTTTGCCTCTCTGGTGGTGTTCCTGTTATTTTTCTTAAAACTTGAACTCTCCCCTGACTATCCCTAGATTCCATCATATACCAGTTCAAATTTATGAATTCAATTATATATCTTTTGCATCTCATTTTTCAGACTGCATGTACTGAAGTTTTTAAAACTTTCACTAGTTTACAACCATATGTATAAAGAAATACACCTTTCTACCCAACTTAAAAACTAGAATAAAAACTGATTCACCCTAATATTCAGTAAAGTTCATTTATTCAAGCATTCTGTTAACTAGAACTCATTAACAAGCATTTATGGCCACGCATAGTACCAAAAATATTCGGTTGTCAAAATGACACCTCTGTGGCATTTAACATTTGAACAAGCTGGGATTAAACCCAGATCTCCCACATTGCAGACAGATGCTTTACCCTCTGAGCCACGAGGGAAACCCTTGAAAAGACAATAAATTATAAATCACTCTATAGCTTTGAATACTGGCATTAGAGCTTCCCTGGTGGCTCAGCGAGAAAGAATTCCCCTGCCAATGCAGGAGATGCAGGTTTGATGCCTGAGTGAGGAAGATCCCCTAGAGAAGAAAATGGCAACCAACTCCAGTATTCTTGCCCAGAGAATCCCATAGATAGAGGAGTCTGGTGGGCTACAGTCCATGGGGTAGAAAAAGAGTGAGACACGACTTAGTGACTAAAACAGCAACAGTATGACTTTTACATATTATAATTGTTATTATCACACTGATTTTATCCACAAATGGCCTTTTTAAATTTTGTCCTTACTGAAGTTTCATGCATTCTGGAATTCAGAGACCAAGCCCATACCCTTTGCTGTTTTATAAATATCAATTGTCTTGCTGTCCCTATTATTCCCTCCCCTTATCTTCTTAGATCTATCCTTTTAAACCACAGTGAAAACTGTATGCTTGTTATATAAACAGTATGCCCACATACCTACATATACATAATTTCATCTTTGTATTTTTCTCATAAAAATTTTTATTTTCTATTTTTCTTCTATACTCCATTTTTATTTCCTATTCTGTTTCATGTCAAGTTTCCCATTCTGTGTAAGGAATTCGTCAAAAGTGATTAAAGTGATTTGTATGGGGAAAAGGGTGTAAAAAAACAGCCTATTGAAAGCAGAGGATAAACCTGCCATGCAAGGACAGTCCACTTTTAAACCTAAGAGCGAATACTCATATACACAGCTAGAGGTTTAGCCCTAGGGCTTTTTATATTATTATTTTAAAGAAATCTTAATTTATTCGGCTGTGCCAGATCTTAGTTGCATCATGTGTCTTCTTCACTCTCCATTTGGGCACGTGGGATCTTTAGTTACAGCATCTGAACTCTTGATTTGTCATGTGAGATCCCGTTCCCTGATTAGAGATTGAACCCAAGCCCCTTGCATTGGGAGTCCTGTTGTGGAAATTGCTAATAATGTACTTTCACAGCCTTGAGAAATTTCATAGAAATAGCACCTGGAAAAATAGAATATATCAAAAAACTGTGTTGATTATTTTTCATGTTTTTCTTAGAATAGCCTTATTACAGACCCCAAGGCCAGACCCAGAAGGGAATATGACTGGGCATGGACCTTGGAACACCGGGTCGGCATTAGGTATGAACACCGCCTACACACTCGCTGATTGTTCCTGAGACTATCCCAGAAGGGAACAGCCTGGGGTAAAAACAAGGAGATATGGACTATGTCAGTGTAGTGTCTTGGGAAAGAAAGGTCAAAGAAAGTTTTGTAGTCTGCAGTTAGAAATAAAAGCTGGACTCAGAGTGGACTCTGCACCTCAGTCCAAAAGGGGCTGCAGGTCCCCAGACCCATTGCACCAGATTTCATGTTCTGTTTTCATTCTCGATGCTTGCTCCTGGCCCTTTAGGGCAACAGAGCGCGAAGTCTTAGTTCTTAAGAGAAAGTAAAAGCAGACAAATGAGATAGAATCTTGTGTTGGGGTTAAACATACATTCTTCTGGGGATATATTGTTTAGAATGAAAAGGCCTAGATTGCTTTGAACTCACATTAGACAGTGAAGGTTTATTCTGATGTTCAGTTCAGTTCAGTCGCTCAGTTGTGTCTGACTCTTTGCGACCCCATGAATCGCAGCACACCAGGCCTCCCTGTCCATCACCAACTCCCGGAGTTCACTCAAACTCACATCCATCGAGTCAGTGATGCCATCCAGCCATCTCATTCTCTGTCGTCCCCTTCTCCTCCTGCCCCCAATCCCTCCCAGCATCAGAGTCTTTTCCAACGAGTCAACTCTTCGCATGAGGTAGCCAAAGTACCGGAGTTTCAGCTTTAGCATCATTCCTTCCAAAGAAATCCTAGGGCTGATCTCCTTCAGAATGGACTGGTTGGATCTCCTTGCAGTCCAAGGAACTCTCTAGAGTCTTCTCCAACACCACAGTTCAAAAGCATCAATTCTTCGGCGCTCAGCCTTCTTCACAGTCCAACTCTCACATCCATACATGACCACAGGAAAAACCATAGCCTTGACTAGACGGACCTTAGTTGGCAAAGTAATGTCTCTGCTTTTCAATATGCTATCTAGGTTGATCATAACTTTTCTTCCAAGGAATAAGCGTCTTTTAATTTCATGGCTGCAATCACCATCTGCAGTGATTTTGGAGCCCAGAAAAATAAAGTCTGACACTGTTACCACTGTTTCCCCATCTATTTCCCATGAAGTGATGGGACCAGATGCCATGATCTTCATTTTTTGAATGTTGAGCTTTAAGCCAATTTTTTCATTTTCCACTTTCACTTTCATCAAGAGGCTTTTTAGTTCTTCACTTTCTGCCATAAGGGTGGTGTCATCTGCATACCTGAGGTTATTGATTTTTCTCCCAGCAATCTTGATTCCAGCTTGTGCTTCTTCCAGCCCAGCCTTTCTCATGATGTACTCTGCATAGAAGTTAAATAAGCAGGGTGAAAATATACAGCCTTGACATACTCCTTTAGATATGCAGTATATAATGGATTATATTTTTAAGAAGATTTGATATCTGTTTCATACATATTAGGCCCCATTTCAACTCTAAAATCAATTCAGGTGAAGAATGTCTTGTAACATAATAAATATACAGTGAATTGTTTATGTGTATATTGCATCTCAATTTTTTTCTTATGGTTAAAGTGAAAGTGAAGTTGCTCAGTCTTGTCCGATTCTTTGAGACCCCATGGGCTGTAACCTACCAGGCTCCTCTGTCCATGGGATTTTCAGGCAATAGTCCTGGAGTGGATTGCCATTTCCTCCTCCAGGGGATCTTCCCAACCCAGGGATCGAACCTGGTTCTCCCGCATTGTAGACAGATGCTTTACCGTCTGAGCCACCAGGGCAGTCAAATGGTGATTTGTTCAATTAGTGATCATGTAAGATGACACTGCAGGAATTGGCAACCCACTCCAGTATTCTTGCCTGGAGAATTTCATGGACAGAGGAGCCTGGTGGGCTACAGTCCATGGGGTCGCAGAGTTGGACACATCTGAGTGACTAACACAAAAGATGATACTGAGTATTGATTTCACAGATTTAAGGCAACATGATTAATTTGTTAGAAAATTTGAACTTGTCAGTAGTTTCTTAAAATTATGAGATTCATCAGTTAGAATGCTTACTTTTCCCATGTCATCTTAGTCAAGCTGCATAATCTGGTTGAGCCTCAGTTTTCTTATTAAAATTAGAATTATAGCTTTATAAGTGAGGCTTGCAAGTGAGTGGATCTTGAACTCTGCCTAGAAGAAGGAGCTCTGTGATTAGTTTTTTTCTTCCAATAACCAAAGAGATAGTGAGATAAAGTATCAATGTATATTTCAGATGCTAAAAACAGTTTTAAAGTATTGTTTTATATAAGCAATAAGCACATTTTTATAACTTCAGAGCAAATAGGATACAACAAATTTATTATTTTTTATACTCCAATTAAGAACAATAGATACTAAGGTGTATTATTGTTTTTCTTTTTAAATTAAAGACATGTTCAGCAATCATGTTCACCCTCAATTTCCATGGTTATGTAAATTGAATAAGCAATGAAAAATTGTTAAGAAAAGGTTTTAAGCAAAGACGTTTCAAAAAGTGAAGCAATGTTTTCAAATGATGTCATAGGATGGCTATTTGTCCTTTTAAGTGTAATTTTGTTCTTCTTCTGCTCCCAAGTTTAACCTCCTTTTCCCTTATTTCCCCCTTTTTCCCCAAACCTAATTATAGATTGGAGTGGTTTATGTTAGATAAATAAAAATAATCATAACTTCATTTTAATTTGCTTCTTGATCCCTTTGTTAGGGAATCTGATACTAGAATAAAAAATCTTGCTCCTGACCCTATCTTCAAGGTCTAACAAAATGCCAGGCACATGGTAGGCATTCAGAAAAAAGTGATTGAATGTAGGATTGAGATGCATCTGGTATGTGCTGGTATGACCAGCTTAAACACTGATACAGCTCAGAAACTAGCAGTGGTGTGCATGCGTGCTAAGTTGGTTCAGTCATGTCCGATTCTTTGTGACCCCACGGACTGTAGCCCACCTGGCTCCTGTGTCCATGGATCCTCCAGGCAAGAACACATGTCCTCCTCTAGGGGATCGTCCCAATCCTGGGATCAAGCCCACGTCTCTTAATGTCTCTGACTTTTGCAGACGGGTCCTTTAACACTAGCACTACATGGGAAGCCCCCTGAGCTAGCAATAAATAGCTATTACCCTGTGGCCCCTCCAGCATCCCTCCTATATCCCTGGCCCCTTACCTGTGGACATCCCTTGACCCTGGATTCAGTGCTCAGGGAGTGGGATACTTTATAGGCCTCACTCCAAACCTCTGGTCACCCTCAGCTCTGGTAGGCCAATGATTATGTTGCATTGTGATATATCTTTAATATAAATCTTCAATTAAATTAATATTCTATGTGTTGGTTTAATGATATCTACCAGCCAGATGGGCTTCCCTGGTGACTCAGTGGTAAAGAATCTGCCTGCAATCCAGAAGACACAGTTTCTATCCCTGGGTTGGGAAGATTCCCTGAGGAGGAAATGACAATCCATTTCAGTATTCTTGCCTGGAGAATCCCATGGACAGAGGAGTCTGTGGGCTATAGTCCATGGGGTCACAAAAGAATCAGACACGACTGAGAGACTAAACAATAAAAGCCCTGACATAATAAAAGGTGGGAAAAGTAGGAGGAGGATGAGAGTGAAAAAGGAGGAAAGTTGAAAACAAAGGGAAGGTAGAAGACTCAGGTGACATAGAAAAGAACCAGGAGGAAACCCAATATAAGAAGATCCACCTGCAAGGATCTGTTTCAAACAGTCACCTTTCTCATGTGCACTCCATCGGTTCAGACCGTCTTCCCAGGATGGTGAGTGTAAGCTCCTTGGAAAGTACATGGTACATGTCTAGAACTGTAATTACTATTTGCAATGCTGACACCATTGTCTGACAAAATACCCTGCCAAACATTTCCCTTCTTTTGCCCTTGGTATTGGCTTACGTTAGGTAAAATAGCATTAGTCAGATTCATATCCAGCCTACATGAAATCCTATCACAGTGCACTCCAAGGCAGGGGGAATCTAAATTGTTTCATTGTGCTTGTATTCCACTGTATTAAATATTGCTAAAAATCTGGTACTTGCGAATCTTCTGGTGCTTTGTTGAAAAGTCTTACACACTACTTTAGAAAGCCTTAAAGAACTGCTGCTGAATGTGTGAACTGCTTTTGTTTGGATCAGAGCTGAGTTTTGAAAACTGTGCCCTGCTAAACTCCAGAAAAGTGAAAGGAAGTTCAACGGTCAGAAATGTTTGGGAAGTACATGTGTGTTAGAATATTCAATTTATGAGAAGTCACGCATTTTTTTTAATTAACTTTTTTAACACCAAGTTTCCTCAAACCTGACTCTAGATTTTTTCATGGAACACCTAGCATGGGATAGGAAGTTTGAGAAATGCAAATGCTGGCACAGGGTATTCATTTTTGGATCTGTAGAGGATCTGCTATGCATTTGGAGATGGGCCAGGCTGGCAAAACAAAGACAAATAAGGCCCAGTGTTGTCCCTGAAAGGCTAGAGGAGGAGATACAAAGCAAATGATCTTACAGAGTTGTTTTGGTTTGTTTTTCAATTGTGGGAAAACAAGAGACAAAGCAACTGAGCAGGAAAGAAGGGAGGTTAGGATCATGTCTGGAAAATTTCCCTGGTGATAAAAGTTTTGCTGTAGGAATATATTCATGTAAAGGTCAGATATTGGAGATTTATAAAATAGCCAGAAAGGGAATAAGACGATCTTCTCATGCTTCCTCTTCTAAAATAATTTAAAATACACCCCGGCGATATTAATGCCTCCTATTTCAGGATGTTGGATACGTGTTGACACGTCTTCCATACAACAGGTCACTCTCATTTCAGATAGTTTCATGGAGGGTGAGTAGTGGCCATGAAGATAATCTGCATTTGTTTTCCTTTCACACAAATACACACCCACAATTTGGGTCTCAATTGGACATCTGCTTAGACCCTAGCTCTCTTTGCAGGGCTGGACAGGGGTTTAATAAATGTGCCGGGTTTCCCTGGTCATGAACTTGTTTTTTCCTGTATCCAACACGCACATTGGCATGGCCTTTATCAACTAGCCATTCAGGGGATAGGCAGTGGGGATAGACTGGACTCCTTGATGTGGTTCCAAATGTTGCTGGCTTTTTCAGCCTTAAAATCAACTGCCCAAAGACATCCAAACGTCTTTGGTGTGTTCCATACATACCAAATACACTAGGTGTGCAGCAGCGCCATTACAAACGCTAGAGGGAAGTGGTGTGTGTGCGTGTGTGTGTCTGTGTGTGTCTCCCCCAACTCTCGCCTCGGAAAAGGAGATGGTGCGCCCTCCACTCTACCAGTCAATTCATAGATATCATTTTGTTTAAGTTTTACAACAACTGTAACAGGTAGGTATTACAGGGTTTTTGCCATTTTTACTGGCATGAAAACTGAAGAACAAAAAAGTTGGGGATTTATCCCAGGTAAGAGGTGGAGTGAGAAATAAATAGGAGTTGTGCTTCATTCCAAAGCCTAAAAACATCTTCCACTTCACCCACTACAATGCTAGAATAACGGGATGACTAAGACATATTTTGTATTATTCTAAAATAATTGTAATTTAGGGTGCTAAATTGACAAGAGTTATTTTAAGTAAGATGTATTAATACTTTCTTTTCCTAATAAAAGCAGCATAACATTACTTACATTGTACCGAATGGTTCTAAACAGATTTCATCATTTCTTTACATTTCTCCTTTTCTATGATAAATACATTCTTTGAAATAATCAATCCACTTCCTTTTGAATAAGGAGAGAATGGGTTAGAATTTAGGGTGGTACTTCAGTTCAGTTCAGTTCAGTCGCTCAGTCATGTCTGACTCTTTGCGACCCCATGAATCATAGCACGCCAGGCCTCCCTGTCCATCACCAATTCCCGGAGTTCACTCAGACACATCCATCGAGTCGGTGATGCCATCCAGCCATCTCATCCTCTGTCATCCCCTTTTCCTCCTGCCCTCATTCCCTCCCAGCCTCAGAGTCTTTTCCAATGAGTCAACTCTTCGCATGAGGGGGCCAAAGTACTGGAGTTTCAGCTTTAGTATCATTCTTTCCAAAGAACACCCAGGGCTATCTCCTTTAGAATGGACTGGTTGGATCTCCTTGCAGTCCAAGGGACTCTCAAGAGTCTTCTCCAACACCACAGTTCAAAAGCATCAATTCTTCAGCACTCAGCTTTCTTCACAGTCCAGCTCTCACGTCCATACTTCCAGATGTTCAAGCTGGTTTTAGAAAAGGCAGAGGAACCAGAGATCAAATTGCCAACATCTGCTGGATCATGGAAAAAGCAAGAGAGTTCCAGAAAAACATCTATTTCTGCTTTATTGACTATGCCAAAGCCTTTGACTATGTGGATCACAATAAACTGTGGAAAACTCTTCAAAAGATGGGAATACCAGACTGCCTGACCTGCCTCTTGAGAAATCTGTATGCAGGTCAGGAAGCAACAGTTAGAACTGGACATGGAACAGACTGGTTCCAAATAGGAAAAGGAGTACATCAAGGCTGTATATTGTCACCCTGCTTATTTAACTTATATACAGAGTACATCATGAGAAATGCTGGGCTGGAAGAAGCACAAGCTGGAATCAGGGTTGCTGGGAGAAGTATCAATAACTTCAGATATGCAGATGACACCACCCTTATGGCAGAAAGTGAAGAGGAACTAAAAAGCCTCCTGATGAAAGTGAAAGAGGAGAGTGAAAAAGTTGGTTTAAAGCTCAACATTCAGAAAACTAAGATCATGGCATCTGGTCCCATCACTTCATGGGAAATAGATGGGGAAACAGAGGAAACAGTGTCAGACTTTATTTTGGGGGGCTCCAAAATCACTGCATATGGTGACTGCAGGCATGAAATTAAAAGACGCTTTCTCCTTGGAAGAAAAGTTATGACCAACCTACATAGCATATTCAAAAGCAGAGACATTACTTTGCCAACAAAGGTCCGTCTAGTCAAGAGTGGTACTTGGAACTCATCAGTGTATGCCCTGTTACTATTGGGACACACACACACACACACACACACAAAGGGACAGGTTTTCCAGAATCTTTAAGTTGACCCTTAAATATTTAATGATTTAGAAAGAGTTTCATCACTGAAAATATTTTTCCTAGACTACTGATTAAAAGGCAAAGTACTGACGCTGAGGTTTCTTTTTATGGTACTGACCATATGCTGTCCACGATGAAACAAAAGGGATGAAAGTTAAAATAAGCAATGTTTCAAGTTGATATTTTTTTAAGAAAAAACTTAACTTCTGAGGAATGACACAATGAAATAAGATTTAGAGGGAAATAAGATGTACCAGTGGTTCTTAAACAATTAGGGGTAGCTCCTTTGAGAATTTGGTGAACACTAACAGCTCTCTTTTAGAAAAATAGAAACATACAGTCATATTTTATATTCAGGGCATTTGTTAGTCCCTGAAACTCACTCATAGACCTGACTTGGAGGCTTTGATGTAGTCCTGAAGACCTTGAAAAATAAACAAACAAAAATATGTCCAGAAAGAAGGGCAAACGTGACATAAGTTCTCAAGATAACTTTGTGTAATCTGTGATTCCAATGGCTCAGTTTTTAATGCTGCTCTAAAATCCTTGCCCCAAGAATCTTGTTTCCTATTTTGAGACCTTAATAAAAATTCCCAGAGTATTAATGGCCTGAAGACTTCTGCCTTTCTCTTGTAAGAAAAGCCAGGGAACCTAAACCACAGGATTGGAAATGTTTGTATTAACTCCAGAATTTCTGTAGTCCAGCATTTCCCAAATATTACTGTGCATACACATCATCTGGGGATCTTCTCAAAACATATCGTCTGGTTCAGAAGATCTGGGGATGGGATCTAGGATTCTGCAAATTCCCAGGTGATGTTGATACTATTAGTCTATGGGGCACACTTACTATTAATAGTAAGACTGGTTCTTATCTTTACTGCAAAGCACTTTAGAGCAGCCCCTCCCATCCTCCTGTCTTATATATCTTGAGCTGTCTCATCTCACCACTCAACTAGACCCCAAACCTATACAAAGAGGAAGATGTCGCCAGGTGTTAGGCAGAGAGAGTAAACTGACTTTTTTACTTTGTATAAGACCAACAATGATCTGAATTTTGTATTAAATAGTTCTCTATCTACTTCTGTGGTACTTAATGTTTTGTTGTTGTTCAGTCGCTCAGTCATGTCCGACTCTTTGCGACCCCATGGACTGCAGCATGCCAGGCTTCCTTGTCCTTTGCCATCTCCCAGAGCTTGCCCAAATTCATATCCATTGAGTTGGTGATGCCAACCAACCATCTCGTCTTCTGTCATCCTTTTCTCCTCCTGCCTTCAATGTTTCCCAGCATCAGGGTCTTTTCTAATGAGTCAACCAGGGTGGCCAAAGTGTTGAAGCTTCATCTTCAGCATCAGTCCTTCCAGTGAATATTCAGGGTTGATTTCCTTTAGGACTGACTTGATTCGAGATGGATTACAAGTAATGTATATGAATAATTTATCTCTTTAAATGAGAGAAGACTTAAGATTTTCCCTTTAAAATCATTGCTTTCAAGAGAAGAGCAAGAGGTAGAATCAGAGTTAACAAGTACAGAAAATTACACTATCACAATTTAATAATTGATGCCAAGCCCATGCATAACTGTATCATCAATGTGTGTGCTGGAGTTAAGAACCACCACTCTCCTTTATAGATACCACTGCCATCCTTTGAATCTTCAAAATATGAACGAGTCAAAGATAAACAAGACCACTGATCAGAAAGATAGATTTATTTCTGAGCCAGAGAGTAACTCTCTGTATGTTAGCAACTGGTGAAAAATTTGCAGCAACTGGATTTATTAATTATATTTTAAATTAAGAAAAGTTTAGTAACAGTTCCTAAAATGGGGGTGTTCCACAATCCAAGAATATGTCACTTCATGTTCAAGAGAATGAAAATCATGACTTCCAATAAATGTTCTCATAAAAATATATAAGGATAGTATTCAGTTTACTTTTAATAATATAAATATGTCTTTCATTATTCCTACTTTATGGAAGTTAGGTGAAACAAAATTTGTTTTGACTAATTGTTTAAAGAAATAACACGACCATGCAAAATGACAGTCCAAACTCAGCACAGAATAAAATATATGTCATATAACATTTTCAGCTTGTCTGTTTGTTTGTTTTTTGGCCATACAATGTGGCTTGTGGGATCTTAGTTACCTGACCAGGGATCAAACCCAAACCCTTGGCAGTGAAAGCCAAGGGTCCTAACCATTGGACCATCAGGGAATTTCCAGCTTGTTTCTGTTTTAACTAGAGTATTTACTTGAAAAGCATGGCATTGTTTCTTTTAGCAATATTCACTTCCCCTGTCTACATGCACCAAAAATGATTCCTTCCTGCCTCTCTCTACAGTTAGAACTCTTACCCAGAAAGTTAGCAGGCATGAGATCGCAGGCACAAAAAACTACCAATGGAAGACAACCGAATTATTAAAAACTGTGGAAGAACAAATGCAGAATCACAAATAATTTTCAATTTACTTCAATGTTTTACTTACCATTGTTATATTCTCTTATTTATTTCAATTTTTATTGTAAATTATGGAACGTTTCAAAATGTCAGATACCCACATATCCACTATCTAGTTTCAACAGACATTAACTTTTGCAAGTTTGGGCCATTTATGGCAGCATTCTGTTACTCCTTGGTTTATTGTGATATTATGTGTTTGTCTCAGGGAAAATAGCTTGTTTGCCACAAATTGAAATCTAAATGATAATCCTTTTTCTGTGGGATTAAGATAGTTTTTGTTTGGGTTGATACTATTTGAGATGAATTATCCTTTCTTTGGCTCTTTTCTAGTCATGGTGCTTTGATACATAATTTTAGTTAAGCAATTGTATAATCTTTTCTATAACATTCTGGGCTTATGGAAGTTTAAAAATACGATCAACAAATGAAATGCTTACACTCGCTTATTCAATATCTTTTCCTATCAGATTTGCATAAAGTCTTACCTAGTGGAACCCACTTATAATGAAATCTTTTTTCCTTTTTACATATCATATTTAAAACAGCTATTTGAGTTAGATGATTCTGTGCTTTCCATGATAAAGTTAGTGGGTTTCTTTTTCACTTCAAAAAAGGGCTTTTACTTTTGAGTTTTCTATGAACAAGTTTCACTAAATATATATATATAAAACATGTTATATATATAAAACATGTATTATATATTTTAATATATTTTAAAACACTTAATTGTTCATAAGTTTCATAATCTTTTCTATCCCAAGGCACATTTTTCATGATTTGCAAAATATCTGACTTTTCCCTTATACTGTGACTGTAAATTTTGAAAACTCAGTTATCAAGAGTTATCAGGAATATTTTAATATAAATAAACTTGTTAATTTTTGTTCTTTATTTCTTGGTCAAGAGGGTCAAGATGGCTTAAGATTTCTGTTCTTTAAAACAGAATTCATGAAATCACCTGTTTTAAGCTGAAGTACAAATCAGTTTCTTTGATTCCTATCTGTTTACTACATTAACTGCTGACCTCTCAACTCAAAATACACACTTGTGTAGTACATGACAAAAGGCATAAAATACATTTTATTCAACTGTAGTTTATAAAGAAATTTTAAAATTTGAATCTTTCATATAGCCCTTGAGTTCAAGTGCTCTTGCAAATCTAATTTATGTAATACATAAACTTTTTAAACTGCATTTGACTTATCTTCTATAGTTGGCTAAGGAAAGGATCCTTTAGGAAGTGCCAACTCATTAGGGAACATCTGATGAATATTTTTCACTTCGACTGAATGACTTTTTACATGGAGATACATGCCACCATAAATGAAATACCACTATGAGGGAATCGGACTGACTTTTGCCAAACATTAATTACTTTTTCACACAGAAACAAAATCTCCCCGGACCTCAGCCCCCATCCTACATCTAGGTGCAAGACGCCATGCTTGGCTTTCAGAGGATATATAGGTATTCAGAGGATATAGTAAGTAGGCCAGTCAGCATTTCCTGCTAGGTCATCTGGCGAGTTCTAAGTACTGCTCAGTATTTGCTTGAAAATTTCCAGAGATGAGCAACTTATTACAGCCTTTACCTTCAAGTAATTAAAACATAAGTGGAAAGGGTTAGGGAAGCATAAATCCCTTTGATTTTAGGCGACAGTACTGAAAATGAATACAGAGAGTACAATAAAAATAACTACAGTGTTTGGAGATGGCCCGCTGCATTTCACAAAGCTCTTTCACCCAAAGGCAAGGCCTACAGAGAGGTTCAGAGAGCCCTGGCTGTCCAAAAGGGGGCGAAATCAAATCTGGACGAGGGTGGGCACCTGGAAAAATTGCACGGTGGAGACGGCGTCGGAGACGGGCCTCGAGGCACCTACAGCGTTGTGCATAGGGGAGAGGCCACTCGGGATGGAAAGCTCCCCGCTTGTTCTAAAGGAAATTACACCAGGGGCCCATTCTATCAGCCAGGTTTTTAGAAGACCCCTGCAAGTGCAGGGGTCCGACCTAGGAGGCATTTCCGCCGTGCATTTGGCTAAGTTTGGATTTGACGAGCGCACGGGGGAGCTCGGGCTCACGCAGGTGGGCACTCTCTCCCTTCCTTAGCTCTCCTGACTCTCCGCGAGACGCTCCCACCCGAAAAAGGCTGCCGCTCCCCCGCAACAGATTCCGGCACTCCGGAGCCGCGCTGCAGTGTAGAGACCTGGGTCCGCCCAGCCCCAGGGAGGAGGCGCAGCGTCCAGCTCACGCACCGGGCCCTGGGAGCCGCTTCCCGCCCCCTCCCTCCCGCGGCCGCGGCGGCGGCAGCAGCGGCCGGAGCGGGGGGCGGGCAAGGGGCGGAGCCAGGGAGGAGCGGAGACGGCGGCGGCCCCGGCGGCGGCGGCAGGTGTGGACCAGGCGGAGGTGCGGGGTGTCCGCT
This sequence comes from Capra hircus, assembly GCF_001704415.2. NCBI lineage: Eukaryota > Metazoa > Chordata > Mammalia > Artiodactyla > Bovidae > Capra > Capra hircus. Next base: position 22,542,904 of record NC_030815.1, read on the forward strand.
CGCGCCCGCGCTAACGAGAGGCCGGGACTCTGGGGTCCGGGCGGCCTCCCTGAAGGTGCTTCGCGTGCGGCTTCGACTCGCGCACAACTTGGGGCGCCGGCCAGGGACGCTCTGGTTCCGCGTCCGGCGCCGAAAGGAGAAAGACGCGCGGACCGAGAGGAGAAGCGGCGACCGGAGGGGAAGCGGGATGCCGCCCCTGTTTGGGCCCCCTCCCCGCCCCCGCGAGGCGGCACGGAGCTTTAGCGCCCCAGCCCTACCGGCAGGTAAGCGAGAAACGCGCGGGAAGCCAGGCGAACTCCGAGTCGAGAGGGAGCTTCGGGGCCTGGCACACGGCAGTGCGCGCCCGGGTCCGAGGGCCGCGGGCGCCCGAGCAAGGATGCTGCGGCCGGGTCCCGCGCTTCCCGGGGCACCGCGGCCCTGGCTCTGCGCAGAACCGCCGCCGCCTCTCGCCCACACAGCAGGTTGTGTCCCTGGCAGGATCTCCGAAGTCCTAGGTTCTTCGCTCTCGTCCCTTAAACCGCGAAGTAGGAAATATGTGGGTTCAAGGGGCGAGTGCGGAGCGAGAGCTTTCAACCACTGATGTTTCTCGAGAGCCCAGTTGCTATTTAAAATTACTGCCGCTTTACAACTTGCGCGGCTTTCCCCTCTTAGAGTGAAAAGAAGTTGGGCGTGTATATTACATCCCCTCCTGGTAGGATTAGAGTTTGTTTTCGCCTCATACAGGTGGGAAAATGATGCTTTGTAAATCCTGGCGTTTCCAGCCGTGTTTCACTGCTGGAAGAGCCAGCGAACCTACAGCGAGACAATGGCTGTCGCGAAAAACCTGACAGAGACGTTCGTTTAATGCCGCTTTGGCAGGGGAGAAGTTAAGGAAAACTTGGGCGTAAGTGACTTGTTAACCGGCTTCTTGCGGGACCGTTTTTGTTCCTGCGTTAAGTGGTATTAGGACTGCGAGTGACAGCTCTAGACCTACACTTGGGTTGGAGTTGAGGCTGTGGTTGAACACCCCTCATCGTCAGGGAACTCTAGTTTCCGGAGTCGGGCCTTTCAGCTTTGTTCATTGAAATCCAGGCAGCTTTGAAGTGAATTAGGAAAAGGATCCTATTTTTTTTTCCTCTGGAGTTTATTACCTCTGCATTAAAATGTTTCTCTCATGGACAAAAATATGAACAGTATTCTGCTTTATACTTTCTTTTAAATAAATGTTGCTTGAGTCCGTAAAAATAATGATTAGAAATTGACAGCCAAGTTTAGATTTAGTTGTGGAGTTTTGTGTTTGGTTGGGGAAGGGACTGACTTTTAAGTTATTATTCAAGCCTAATACTGATTATTTTTTCAAGCCTAATACTGCTTATTTTTCATGGTCTCCAGACATTAATCCTTAATTGAAGGCCTTTATCTTGATTTTAAGAGATAGATATAAAAGTAACAGTGGTTTAAGCCCGTGCATAAAAACTATTGCCGCCCTCACTTCCTTTCTTAATTTGTGATAGAGCCTCTTGAAAGTTGAACAACTTCCGTAACTTAGGGCGTAAAAAACCGCATAAGTAGAATTATAGACCTCGAAATGAAAGTTTTTTGTGTTTATCTTCGTAGAATTACCAGACTTTATGGAATTATCAGCATGTGATGTTTATCTTTATGCCATATTAGGACTTTGTTGTAGAGGCGGAAATATTGCCTACATAATAGGTAAAAGTGGTGAACCCTCAAGAAGCTCCTTTAAAAAGTACAGTTATTCACTAGGTGAAGTTTTATAGCTCTGAAAAGCCTGCATCAGACACAAAGCTTGGACTGATAATGTGAACTGTTGGCTCTTTTTAAATTTTTAAATAGATGATTAAGAAGGGAGGTATAAAATGCTTTATTCTTGAGCATGTATTTTAAAATGCAAGTGGGAAGAAAAGTTAAAGGTATTGTTTTTGTACAGTGTAATAACTGGATAACTATTTTAGAAGCTCTAGAACGCTTGAGGAAGTAAAATTAAAAGGTAGCATAAAATTATGTACTTATACTTTTAAAACTTTAATGAGAATGGATACTTGTAAATCTCAAATCCTCAAGTGAACAGTATTAAACTGAATGAAATAGAATTTTTCTGCATGTGATTTTTACTCAGGTTAAAAAATATTTATCTTGATTTACCTTAAAATTTTTAAGTTATAGTTGCATTTTGTTGGTAGCTATTTGGGATAATTCCAAGTACTTTAAATAATTTACATTGACAGTTTTCTTTATTAATAGATTTGTAAGATGTCTTTTACTTAGGACATTGATACTTAATGACGTAGGTGTCATTAAATTTTTTATGTAATTTACATTGCCACGGTTTTTCTTCATTTAATGTATCTAGGTAGTTTTAACATATAAACATCCATGGGGTCCCACCAAATTTAAACTGTAAGAAAGTAGATTAAATTCCTGATTACTAGCATTTCAGGAATGAAATCTAGCTTTAAGACCAAATGGCTTTTTGAAGACATTTTAGAATACATATAATGATATGATTTTTAGAGTTCTTTTCTAGTTCTTTGAAATCTTAAATTAGCAAAAGAATCATTGTATTTTAACAGTTTCTTCATGTATTTAATAGATTGTTTCCTTAGGAGTAAGCTCCTAAGTGTTTTAAACATTTGTATGAGAAGAAAGTCTGTTTTTTGTTGAAACGTATTTCTATAGACTAGGAAAAAAAAACAACTTGTTGAGTCTAGAGTAGGTCAGTCTTAAATAAGGAACAATGAAATGTGAACTCTGTATTCTGAAGTGTATTTTCACTTGAGTACTCTAAAATTTTGTCCTCTTTAAAACCTTTGTATAAAAAAAAAAAAAAAAAAACCTTTGTATAGAAAGTAAATCAGTTATTGCACTGGTGCAGTATAAGCTCCTTAATGTGTTTGCTTTATTCAAGAGTATGGAGACTTTTTTCTCTGTATCTTATGTATGTAGTCCAGGCAATTATCAAAATATTTTTGGTGAGGATTGGAATGAAGGGGGCTGGAAATCCAAGCATGGCTATGGCGTACGTGTGTGTTGGTTTGCAGCAAGGAAAGGGTGAAAAAGAAGAGTTTGGGGTCAAGATTTATACACATCAATCAGATTCCCTAGTGCTTTCTTCTTCATTGTCTAATTGACTTTTTAGCCAATATAGTTACTGAGGTTAAAATACACAGTGGATACCAAAAAATATAAACTGGTTTGAAAATCCTTTCTCATGGCTTGATCAAATATTATCTATATACCACTTTCCAAGCTATTCAGCAGTTGAGGACAGTTTATAAATTAAATATATTATAAAAGTTAAATAATTTCCACTTGAGAGAAATGCCCCTTTTGAGGGACTTACATTTTAAAATCACAAATAGCACCAATCCTTTGAGTAAAATAAGAATGGTTATGTTAATTACAAATTATGTTTTTGGAAAGGGAAAATGTAATTTTTATTGGCCTTGGGGGCATTCAGTTTGTGTGGCCCAGTTTCCATTTCTCTATCTGCCCTGCCTCTTACAAAGCATTGGATACCGAGAGAGGAAAGACTGTGAGGAGATTAATGAAACAAGCTATGTGGGCTGAGCATAGTTCTGTCCTGTAAGCCTGTGTCCACATGAATTCAAAAACAGAAGAGAAATTCTGAGAGTCAGATTCCCCACTGTCCTCTTACACTGATTTCAGTGGCAGGAAAGGGAGTAGCCGTCTTCTGCCATTTGCAAAACCAGCTTCAGATCCACAGCAAATCAAACCCACGAAATCTTTTAGTCTTGTCTAGTTCAGCCCCACTTCCTTGCCAAGGGCATAACAGCTGAAGTTAAAAGACTTACATTCAAACAAGAAAATTAGTGCCATTTGTTTATAGGCAGTAGTCTTGTTCAAACTGCTTTCAACCTTAATTGGAAAGAAAAAAAAAAAAACAGAATATTATTTGATTATAAGTTTTCCAGCGTAGTATGCAGGAGACTGTGGCTGAAGAATGCAGTTAGGTTTTTCACTTATCTTCAATTACTTATGGTTTACATTGTAATTCTCTGGTTTGTGTGTGTGTTGGGGGTGGGGTGGGGTTTACAATTTGAAAGTGGTGAAAAGTACAATAAAATGGTACATTTTAATGTGACCGAGATGATACAGCACTGGTCACATAAAAGCTGTTCCAATACTGCTGAAGTAATTCTCTGTTGGACTTTCTTCCTCGTACTGTACATATAAGCTCTTTGCTTAGAAGTAATCCTGATTCTGAAAAGAGTAGCAGGAAAGGAAAAAAACCAGTGTCATCTGACAATGGACATTTTAAGTTGTCTTTGTCAAATTTCAGGTGGACTTTGGCCTCATTAATAAATTGGATATGTATAAAATAAGATAAATCAGCTCGGAAAGGCCTTTATCAGAAACTTGTGTGTGTGCTTTTCTAGTTGATCTAAATATGACATCCAGTGATCAGTAAAGACCAATTATTATTAGGCATTTGAAGTGAAACTGTTTTGGAGTTTAAAAGTTGATGCAAGTAAAGAATTGGTCCCCCTCACAAAGTCAAACTGGTAAAATCTTTCTAAAATAAAATAGCCCGAGATTTGTGAATTACGGTGCATGTTTGAGTGAAAATTCAAGTCATAAAATCATCATTAAATAACCCTGTGGGGTTCTGGTAATTTTTTCCTTGTTTAAATCTGTCCTTTTACCTATCATCTCAACTTCATTAACTTTAAAAAAAAAGTCTCAAGAAACAGTAAGACTAAAGCAGTGAAGGGTGTGAGAGCTCTTTGTTGTAAAATCTACCTAGAGTGAATGAAAAGCCGTATAAACTAGCATTTAACTGGCTTTTAACTAGAATGGATTTTCAAGTAACTAACTGGTAATACTGTCACTTGACATTTCCTTTAGATATTCTGTGCTATAACTCAAAACTGATTTCCTTTTTATAGGTAAGAATGGAACTCTATTAAATTTAAAAAAGCAAAAGAAACAATTTATAGCCTACAGCCTGACTTCTAATAGTTTAAAATACTGCTGCTGCTGCATGCTGGCCAGCACCCTAATAATGATAAGATTCTATGTTGTTTTATTATTTTTGTTTTTAAAATTAGGATTTTTTAATGAAAAGAGTAACATTAATTTCCTCCTTAAGTGAATATCTTTGTGTATTAACTGTCAGTTATAACACCAATAGTTTGAATTGTAATTTGAAGTTAAAAAAATTATAGGTTGGTACCTGGACTGATGTGTGCTAAGTAGCATTTTAATTGCTTCTAGTAACTGAATAATTAAAATTTTATCATAGCTCTTTAATATCTGGAAACAAATTTCTAGTTTCATACCAAAGAGGAAAAAATATGACATCTTAATCTTTAAATATTAAATTAACCAAATAATATTTTCTTTCAGTATTGTAGCTTTTCAACCAAAAGTACTAAAAATATCTTTGTCAACAAAAGAAGGCTATATAGAAAGGTAATGAAAAGAAATATAAAATAAGAGACTAACCAACTGGATTTTTTTAACAGTCTGGAGAAATAGCAGGAAATCATATTTATTGATGAAGATGAGCTAAGCTTTTGACAGAAGTCAGTTTCCTTTTAAAAGTATTTAGTAGTTGGTAACAGCTCATGTTCTCTTTTCCTTTTTTCCTCTTTCCATTGTGGCAAAGAGACCAGTGATGCTAGAAAACTAATTTATCAATCAGTTAAGAACACTTCTAAAAACAATTTTTTTGAAAAGTAAATCTTCCTTCTAAAGATGTTCATTATACTAACCATTAAGTGTTAGTAGAAATTTTTTGCAAAATTTAGTAAAGAAAGCATGATATGAGAACTATATATTTCAGAAAAATACAGATATGCTGAATGGCTTTATTAGCTCACCTAAAAATGTAGTTTATACTGGGAATATTAGACTGTAAATGGTATAGCATAGTTTATTATTGCTGCTTTTATTTCAGAACTCATGTTAATCTAGAACTAACACAAAACTTTTCCAGAACTGCCAGGGTTGGGGTTCATCTAGATCTTTTCTCAAAAACAAATATTAAAATGTGTCCAGTTCTTCTAATTACCAAAGCAATAATGATGACAATTATAGCTCTCTTTATTAATCATTTTCTGTGTGCCATGTTTTATTCCATATGCTTTATCTGAATTACCTGCAGTAATCTTCACAACAGCCTTACTGTTGCCAGCCCAGTCTGGGCACCATGATTATTCCAGTTTTATAGACAAGAAAACCATGGCCTGGTGAGAATAAAGGGTTCACAGCTAATAAAGAGTGTGAAACTGAGATACCAACTAAAATCCTTCCTGTGCCACCTCTCTGTTCTTGATTACTTTGCTGTACTTCACAGTTATTAAGCAGAATATTTGTGGAATTCTTGTAAAAAAAGAACCTGGGAGTCATTTGTATAGCAGTTTAAATGCACTTGTTTTTTCCTTGACTTTTTAGAACTAATTTAAAGCCTTTCATGTCCAAGTTTGACAGACGACATAGAAGAGATACAGGTAACAATGTTTGTGACCAAAAGAAATAGGTAGTGTCTTTAAAGTGCTAAGCCTGATTTTTAGATGACTTGTAAATTTTCTCTGAAAATCATTTCAAAACCCTGTATAGACAGTTTTTTGTGGCTGTTTTCTGGACCATGGCACTGGAATTGCAATATAGTTAAAACCTCTGGAACCCTGAATCCATAATAGGTGTCCAGTGAATACTGTTTGAAACAATGAATGTAGGGAAGGAGTGAAAAGAAGACATTTCTTTGTCCAGGAAAGTTGTAATATGCGTTTGTGTGTTGAACTGTGGTAGACAGGTTGTGGGTAGTTTACCATTAATTGTGCAGCTGGTGCTGCACCTTCTTGAACCTCTTTTGGGAAATGGGAATAATTACATCTTCTTCAGTTATTGATGTGAACGCTAAGTAAATGATCGTTCACTCTTCTTTATTGTTACACCTGACCTTTTGTGTGGGTACAAACCCTATAGGAGATGTGAGGATTAAGGAAAATCTGTCAGAGCCTGCCATAATTAAGGCATGAGTTTAGACCAGAGTTTCTGTAACTGAACCCACCAGAGAAAGTAAAGGAATGAGGTGAAAAGTGGGCTTGAGCAGTAAAGGAAGGGACTTGTGTTCCAGTGCTGGGTCTTTATAGTATTGACTTGTGGCTTTAGGTAAGCCACCTGAGCTGTCGATGTGTAAACTGCGGGCACACCTCAGAGCTGCCTAAGACTCTCTGAAGTGTGGTCCATCTTAACAGCTCTGCTTGCAAAGTTTCGAGTGCCTCCTGCCACAGTACCTCTTCTAAGGAACTTACGGGAACTCTCCTTGGGAGGACACTACCATTCCATATACACAGCCTCCACACCCTCCTCTCTTTCTCTCTCTTCCTTGCTTCGTTTTACAGGTTCGTACTACTTGGACCTAAGCTTTTCCTTTAGCACCATTCTCCATTGCCCTTGGCTTCTTCCATTGCTCTCTATGATGGCAAAAGAGATAGGGACTTGTTAATTTTTTATTTTGTAAAAGTTAAAGGTCCTGTACTCCTGAGCAGGATAATTGCAAAGGCCCCTTTCATGCCAGCAATTTGTGGTATCTGAAATTCAGTGTTGGGACTCAGGAAAAGAGCAAAAAGATCAGGCTAAAGAGTGGACTGAGTCAGTTTGCAGGCTGAACAAAACAGGGATTAAAACGCAGAGAAACAAAGACAACTGTAATTTTTAAAAAGAGAGTTCAGAGGTCAAAACAAAAATGTTAAGGACAAAATTAGACAAATTAAATTTACGTGAAAAGAAAGTAAAAATATAATGGAATTGAATGGAAACTAATGGGGAAATGACATTTAAATAGTAAAAATAATTAAAACTCTATTTTTTTTTTTCATCAGAATTCCTCCTTTGAGACCCATTGGAGCAGAGTGGTTATAATCCAGAAAAGCAGACCTTTTATGTGCATGGGAAAAAGAGGTTATGAGGCAAATGATATAAAAAAACATTCTGGGACACCGCCAAATCCAAGCATTTCAAGTGAGATTTTTGACAAAAGAAATTCTAAAGTAAAGCTATTTAAAAGTAGGAAATCATTTTCTGTTTTTGTGCCTGAAATGAAAAACAGGGACTACACACACAGATTGACAGTCACCTGAAATTTAAAGTATTAAAAAAAAAAAAAGCCAAAACAGACAAGTTTGTCACCAGAGATACTTCAAAAAAATGTTTGGTATCCAAAAGCTAGTATAATAGAAACAGTATGACAAGAACAAAAGAAACTTACAGAAATAATAGCAGACGATGAATTCTGTTTGGGTCAGCGGGAACCAACGTAGCTGCTAGAACCTGTGGTACTTTAGAAAATGATACTGCTGCTGCTGCTGCTGCTGCTGCTGCTGCTGCTGCTGCTGCTGCTGCTGCTGCTAAGTCGCTTCAGTCGTGTCTGACTCTGTGCGACCCCATAGACGGCAGCCCACCAGGCTCCCCCGGCCCTGGGCTTCTCCAGGCAAGAACACTGGAGTGGGTTGCCATTTCCTTCTCCAATGCATGAAAGTGAAAAGTGAAAGTGAAGTCGCTCAGTCATGTCCGACTCCTAGCGACCCCATGGACTGCAGCCGTATAGGTTGCATAATCATGTATGAGAGTGAACACACAGGAAATTAGTGAATGTTACTTACTAGTTACCTGCTCAATCTAGCAGTAACTTAGTTAAGTAGGTTATTGTGGATAGAAGACTCTTTACATTGGTTTTTGTTGTTTCCCTCCTCCACCCCCACTTACAGATACCACTCAGGGGAATGGACTTGGACTTTAATGTTGGGAACCTTGTGTTTGAGTCTCAGCTCAGCACTTAATTTCTGGTTCTGTGATTTGAACAGCTCTCTGCCTCACTTTTTACATTCTTTAAATTGTGCTGTGTGCTTAGTCACTTAGTCGTGTCTCTGACTCCTTTCGATCCCATGAACCATAGCCTGCCAGGCTCCTCTGTCCATGGGGATTCTTCAGGCAAGAATACTGGAGCGGGTTGCCATGCCCTCCTCCAGGAGCTCTTCCCGACCCAGGGATAGAACCTAGGTCTCCCGCATTGCAGGCGGATTCTTTATCATCTGAGCCACCAGGTTAATACTAATCTAATACCTTCCTCACGAGGCTGTGGTGAGAATCAAATGAGCTCATGTATTTTGTAAGTATGATTGGATGATTTACTATAATAGAGATCTTTCTGAAATTATTTCCAATGAGAAAGTGTAAGTTGCTCAGCTGTGTCTGACTCTTTGCGACTCCATGGACTATACAGTCCATGGAATTCTCCAGCCCGACTACTGGATTGGGTAGCCTTTCTTTTCTCCAGGGGATCTTCCCAACCCAGGGATCGAATCCAGGTCTCCCACATTGCAGGCGGATTCTTTACCAACTGAGCCACCGGGGAAGCCCAAGGATGCTGGAGTGGGGAGCCTATTCCTTCTCTAGGGGACCTTCCCAATCCAAGAATTGAACCGGGTCTCCTGCCTGCACAGTGATGAGTTTTGATAGTAGTCAAGATGCTTGTGGTGATGAAAAACATTTCATGAGCGCTCCCTGTGCCACAGGCACTGTCCTACATGCTTTACATAATAAGACTCTAATCCTCACAACAACCGCATGAAACGAGTACTGTTATTATCTCCGTTTTACAGATGAGGAGACTGAGGCCAGAGAGGCAGCTGGAGTATCGTAGTTGGGTTACCCAGATAACCGTGTCACCTGTAAACCAAGTTCTCCCAACCTTGGCGCTCTTGACATTTTGACCATATAATTTGTTGCTGTGGGTGCCTGTCCAAGCCTTGTAGAATCTGTAACAGCACCCTGCGCCTTTACTCAGTTGTGTCAACCAAAACTGTGTCTCCAGACATTGCCAAATGTTCCCTAAATTGCTTCTGGTTAGGAACCACTGTTGTAAACTTATAGCAGAAATTACTTTTTCAAATGACCTTCTTAGTAACTCTTACAGTGACTCATGATTATGATTGGGCAAATTACACATTGTAGATTTAATTTTGTGACTTTATCAAGCTGTGTACACTTGTGTGGGGGTGAATGTGAGTTAAACTTGACCCATGCTGCTCTCTCCTACTCCCTTTCTTTATACTGCCTCTGCTGCTGCTACTGCTGCTGCTGCTAAGTCGCCTCAGCCGTGTCTGACTCTGTGCAACCCCATAGATGGCAGCCCACCAGGCTCCTCCATCCCTGGGATTCTCCAGGCAAGAACACTGGAGTGGGTTGCCGTTTCCTTCTCCCATACTACCTCTGATGAGAGCCCAAAGGCTAAAATTGCGATTCTGCCTGTAACTTCTTTTAACTGCCCTACACACCCCCAAATCATATATTGTTTCCTCTTGCACTTGACCCACATAAACACACACACACAGAATCTTGTTTTTTTTCTCTCTGTTAGAGGACTTAACACATTTGAATTAGTCTGCAGTAAGAATTTATGTCTGAGCCAAGATTAACAGCTGCCAAGAAAAATATACCCAGCAATGAAAAACAGAGATTCAGTGAAGAAAAAAAAATGTTACATGATGAAGTATATTACTAAGGTATTGGGTTTTATTTTTGCAGTATGATAACATGTTACATTCACATACTTCAAATGGATTCAAGGCTTCTGGTCACTGTTTCTTTGTAACTTAATATACCATTTTCAGGAGTAGCTGAGGTGTAATAAAAAGAGCAATGAAATACCTTGGTTTCAGTACTGTCTCTGCCAGACACTTACTGTGTGACCTCACCTCTTTTTCTAAGACCTCACCTCTCTTGTTACTTTACCCCACAAGTAAGATGGGGTAATGCTATGAAACTGATCATATTGAAAGGTTGAAGTGAGAGCATAGATGTACTGATATCCAGCCCAGGTCCTGACCTGTCAAGTTTTCTCCTTCCTTCCAGGACCAGTTTAACAAGGAACTTCGCCATGGTTTTCAACTTTATAATCCATGGTTTTCAACTTCCAAAAAATTGGTAATTCTTTCATTGTGAACCAGTTGTCTTTGAAAGTAATAGAGATAACATCAACTAGCCTATTGCAGATTACTGTTACAAGATGGGATTTGGAAAGAAGGGAGGGTACATACAGTATTCTAAACCACTGAATCATGAAAACTTTACATTTTCAAGATTGCCAAGAGAGGGAGAGAAAAGATTCACAGAGGAACTCTTGGAGCCAAACCTTACCCTCTTAATCCTAGTGACCATTTGCTGATTCATCTTTTTAGGGGATATTTGTGTGCCAGTTACAAAGCAAGTGCTAAGTATATGAAGAGAGCAAGTAACTAAAAGAGCTACTCTAGCTCTATACCCTGTCCGTTTGGAACTTAGATAGTGAACGTGTCATGTCTTTGTCCCAACTCCAGTTGATATTTTCTGCCTAGAACATGAGTTTGGAAAGGGTCCTGAGACTTGACTCATTGGAAAGAATGCTGTGATCCATTAATATTGTCTCCCTCGAACAAGATAAAGGCAGTGGCAGCACAGAATTTGACAGTCCTCTGGCAGAGAGGTTTTTGAAGTGCGGGCCTGACCCCTTTATGTATCATGAGATCAATTACGTGCGTCACCGTAAGGATTATTCAAGAAAGGAAGTAGTGAAATAACAAAGTGCATTGCACATAGTGACTCTAAGTATTGCTTTGTAAAACTTTTGTTGTTGTAATGTGTCATGCATTGTGTGACAGGTGGTGATGTGAAATGCATTGCCTACAGTGGGTCACATAAAAATGTAATTCTCGTGGTTTCATGAACGCCTACTCCTTTTTCTGTGTTTCATATTATTTTATTTTTCTGAAATTACCTCATCTGTTTGATAATTTTATGTCTGATTAAAAGCAGAACAACTCATAGATTCTAGTATTCATTCTTCAAAACATGGCTTATCCTTTGATTCTGCTCTTACTAGACTCTTCGTATTTTGTCTAAGGTGATTAATAATTTTATTTATAGTCAGTTCTGGTGGGACCCAAAATAGCCAAGTAGTTAGAAGCATAGGCCCTGGAATGAAGCTTGCTTAGTAATATAGATTGTGCCACTTTGAAGCTTTTTGAACTGGAGAAGCTACTTGAATTCTGTGACCATCACACACTATACTTATTTTTTACACACATGCAGATCTTGTTTCAGAATTCTTTGGTTACTACTTAGGGAAACAGATATATACTCTCCTATTATATGGCCAGATCATCATATCACAGGGCAAGAATTTGCAGAAACAGCATCAGAGTTAAACTGGAGAAGTGAAAATGCTGCTATTTATCACATATTGAGAGCATGTCCACCATGAATGATCACAGACTACCAACACCATTTTAGTACTTGAGCCAGCATTGTTTGGTTCTGTTTAATTCCGAGAGTGGAGGGAGATAAATGGAAGTCTGTATTAAAGATAGCAGAATATGGAAGGAAAGTATTTGGAAGCCTTGGGGAAAAAGGATTGAGAACAAGAAGGTAACAAGCAGGCGAATCTGAAAGACCACACTTTTCCTCTCTTCCAATAATAGTTTCAAAGTCATCACTTGAAAGTCCCACAGTAATGCTATAGTAGGAGAAAACCCTGCTGCATGGCTTACCTGCCTACGCCTAGAACAAGAAGTAGATATTTAAAACGTGCTTTTAAAATAAGTTCATTGAAAGCACCTGAGCCGGAGCAAGACCGAACTGAATTTGAATCCTGATTTTGCCATTTCCCAGCTCTTTGGCCCTTGGCAGATCGCTTCCGCCTCTGGAGCCTGAGTTCTATTGCATGTGAAATGGATATAATACCATATTTCACAGGGTGATGATCAAGATTAACTGAGAGTGGTTATGTAAAATTCCAAGCGTGCGATGAGTGGCCAAGAAAACGTTTTCCCCAACCTCCTACCCTCTCAGAAAAAGTCAGATTTACTCTAGTATTCTTTCTGGAAAATTCCATGTCCATGTGAATACGTAGAGATTACAGACAAGAACAGTGTTTGAGGACATAGGGCAAAATGTTCCAAAAGAAATTTTAATTGCAAAGTAATCGAGCCTTTGACATCCTTCTGTGCATGGACTGCTGGCTTTGTCACAGTTGTCAGGAACAGAGGAAACAGCGTACTCAGGCTGTCCCCTCTACAGCCTGGCTTACTCTCTGTTGTATCTCCTAACACACACTAGATAAGCAAATCATGTCATGCACGTTTAATGTGAATTTGGCATTTCTTGTAGGTTAAGCGGTCTCACAGATGACTTCTTTTTACTTCTCTAAATTTGTTAACTGAGGAAATTAGACTATCCCCAATCTAGTCCAATAAAGGTTCCATCTAAGTTTTCACATCCTAAGAATCCTGTGATTCTTCCTTTAATTGAATCATAATCTATAGCATCCCTATTAGCTTTTCTTCTAGTTAATATCTTCAAGACTTTTCAGCTTCCAGTTGGCTTGAGTGGTAACTATACCTGTGATTAGAACATTAACAAGAGAAATTATGTTGCCCTTGACTCTTCTGATCCCCGTCTCCTAAAAATTGTTGTTCTTATATCTCAGTAATTTCTGATGGCAGGGCTTCTTTTTAAGAAGTCTGCCAAGTGATAAGACACACTTGCCTGTGAGCACTAAAAGATGGTGTGTATTCATCAAAACAGGCACTGTTATGCTTGCATTTTATAAAACCTCCTGAGAAAATGCACCTCAGGGAACGGGCACTTTAAAAAGTAAGTGCTTGGGGCTGGTGCGTGGGGATAACCCAGAGAGATGTTATGGGGAGGGAGGTGGGAGGGGGGTTCATGTTTGGGAACGCATGTAAGAATTAAAGATTTTAAAATTTAAAAAATAAAAATAAAAAAAATTAAAAGTAAGTGTTCATTCAGCTTCCTGGGAAGGAAGCACCCAGGACCTTGTTTGCCAGGGCAAAATATGCTACACCAGGATTTTTCTCACCATTCCAGGAATTTTCTACCCTCCATTCATGAATGACTTTGGTGTGTGTTTTATTTTCTGCTGGCTCCTCTATAGAGCAGTATTAACTTGTTGAACCTTTCATAGCTTTGCAGGACTTTCAATATGAAAATATTCTGCTTGGTTAGTTACTAGCTTGAAAGACACGGGAATACTAACTTTATGAGAAGGTTTTGAAATTACCACCCTTAGTATTGTGGAACACTTCATCACCACAGGTAAAATTCTAGTGGGACTGATGGAGGAAGAAAGCCAGTGTTATTCCAGTAACACAGAAGATAGCTATTTTATCATCTTCCTGGACTGGGGAATATATTTAGTAATTAAATTCAAATCTACAATGTTTTATACTATTTAAATTTATGAATTAATTTAATTTTACTTTTTAAGGGTTGCTAATTCAGAAGCATAATCTTTAATACAGATGATATGAAATTTTTACAGATTTACTAGCACAATACTGCAGTTATGAGTCCTAAAGGAGTGAATGCTTTTTAAAATTTTGTTCACTTAGCCAACTTCTCTCAGCTCATTACAGGCAATGTGCTTTTCACTGAATTTTGGTTTTAACTTTAGGAAATGCCTGCTTGGTACAGATGAAAGCTAAGTAAATGCTAATATACAAAAACAACATTATTTTCTAAGTAGACCTAAGAATTTAAAAAATTTTTAAGTTTCTTTAAACCTGTTGACCATCCTTTAAAATTAAAAAAAAATTTTTTTTTGACAGCATCAGAGTAAGAGAAGATTTAAACAGTTTGGTTTTTGCTTTTGCCAGTGGGCATTTTATGCTAATCAAGTTGGTAGATTGGAAGGCTGTCAGGAGTTTGACAAACTGAAAGCAGTGAGCCATTTTCTATAGAAATCAAGCCTCGCAAGTAATTTTCTATTGATAGGTTTTCTGATGTGCTCAGTCTCGGTAATGCTCACACTTCCTCTGCCAAGGGCCCCTGACCTCCATAAACAGCTACCATGTACTCACTTTATAAATCGTATGTGTGCACACACACAAACATGAGTTGTATGAAGGCTACACAGTGCGAAGGCTTAATGTGCAGAGGTACCACCAAGAGGGCAGGCATCTAACCTCAGCATCATCACAGTTTATAACTTCCTGCGAGGAAATCAATGGGTTCTAACTTCCTCCAAGGAAATCAATGGGTTCTTCTAAATTATTAGATTTCCACTATTAAATACATGAGGAGTTTATCTTTGGAGAGAGCATTTTTTAAAAGTCTATTACAGTGTTAAAAATTTAATTATATAATTTATCAAATGTCCATAGCCAATCTGAATCATGGTGTTTGACAGTTTGACACATAGAGGAAATAGGCTGAATTCTAGCACTTTGTTATTTGGGATAACACAGATGCCGTGCTATGGCTGGGAGGAGGGTCTGAACAGACGACACAGTCCATGTCTCCAGGTTTGGATGAATGGGAGTTGTGGCCTGTGGTCCCAGGGCCTTGAGAGTCAGAGCTGGGGCTTAAAGCTGGTCCGACTCTTCATGCTGCTTTTGGATGCAGTGGTTCTTTCACACCCAAAATAGTGCTTTCAGATGGGCTTCATGCCTGAAAGTTCTGGAGAGCAAAATGTGGTGTGAACAGTGCATTTTTATTTTGGCCTGACTTTGCATTTACTTATTTTGGCCTGAAAGAAAATACAGACTATATGCTTATATCTGTACCGCCTCCTCACTTTGAGGGATATTGAACTGTGGATTAAAAAAATAATGAAGATGCACCAAAATTATAGAATGGTAGCTCCCTGTGGTTTTATTTTTAAAAAATAATTACTACTTGCGACACATTTTATCTTCAAAGTGCTTGGCGAATGTTAATTAACTTTCTAGAAGTTTAAAGGAACTCAAGTCAGCTTGCTTTTTTATAGAGAATATTCCATTGAAGTCAGGTGGCATAAGATTGAGCTATAATTGAGCTATAATAGAATTATTGAAAGATTCTTAATAGGATGCCTGGGCTTCAAAGACAGAAGATCTAAGTGGAGTAAAGTAATAAACATCTAAGAAAGTAATTTGGTTTGTACTGAAGAAAAACTGAATTTATTCTTTTGGCCAAATAAATTTATGCCCAAGTGAAATCCCCTAATGGGTGAGAGACGGACTGAACTTAGCTTGATTCGTGCATTGTCCAGGAGGCTGTAGAGTGACCCTTGACCTGATACCTATATTAAACATTTTTAGATTTTGGTCCACATAGGCATATTATTAAAGAATTACTTTTTTCATACTTAGGAAGTAGCAAAAATTAATAACCCCAGAATTAACCCATCCTAATAAAAATAAGTGGTCTAAAATGGTTAATATTGGAAAATATTTTCAAAACAACAAATAGAAGTATTTGTCAATAGTTATGATAAATTCGACAAGATCCAGAGTTCAGAACATCCTGTAGTTTTAAAAGAATTTAATTCCTTTGTTGAATTTCCTTGCTTTCATTGACAGTTTCACCTTTAAGGTGGTTATTCCAATATGGCACACATTATTTTCTGATTACTTGCTCCCCAAACTGCTTGCTTTTATGGCATGTCCCATTCCTACTTGCCCCGTACACACGCACATGCGCACACACACAGTCACGCACACACTGCCGCACCCCCATCTCTGGACAGATAAAAGCAGAGAGTTAATATTTAATTCTTGTTAGGAAGAGGGAAGTTCTGTGGTAGATAAATAAATCCAAAACCCTGGACACCATAATTCATCTTAATCCTTTCCATGTAATGAGAGCAACTGATAGACTACAATATGAAAAAAGGGAAGGGAAGATTTCATATAAACATAACAATATAAAATTAACTAACCTTGAAGGTGTAATTTCAGAGATGTCTAAAATAGCCGTTACTTCTCTGGGTGGGCCTCAGTTTTCTTATTTGTGATATGGTCTTGGTTGGGAGAGGAAAAAAAAAAAAAACAGAACTAACTCAATTCTTGTCATATAGTATGTTTTTCATAAATGTTTATTCCCTGCCCTCAAAGTCAAGATCCTTGCAAGTTTCTATTTTAGGAGGAGCAGAGCTAATTCCCGTTAGCTCCTGACTGTTTTCATGCCTGAGATCATTTGCATGAACTGTTTCTCTCCTAGAAAATTTCTATCCTGCCTTATCTGGTTTTTGAACTGTTGTTTAGTCTTCACAGCCCTGCTCAGTGATTACTTCCTCTGTGAAGTTCAACGTGACCTCCTTCCAGACAAAAGTCATCTCTCCTTTCCCTGCATTCTAAAATCTTCAACTGTTTTTGTTCTTGCCTGTATTAGTGTGATGTGTTATTTTTATTTTTAGGCTGTCCACCTTCTCCACTTGGTGGTTAGCTCATCAGTGCTGAAGTGTGTCAGTTCTTTAATCTGGTCTATAAAGGTTGAGCAATAAATCTTAGTTGAGATGGAATGAAGTGAAAATGTTCACCATAATCACTAAAATGGCTTTAAGATTCAATATAAAATGTAATGTATCAAGTTTTTTTTTACTGTACCCCATTTTTTAAAAGTTATTTTGGCTATAATAATTAAATTTATTTGCAAAAATTTTGGAAAAAAAATATTTTTAAAGAAGAAAATGAAAATAACATTATTTCTCTACTCATATAAACATTATTAACATTTTTTCATATATCCTCACTCTTTGTACTCAAATTTAAATGTATGTAAACACACATATTTAACCAAAATTGGAATTTTACAGCCTGTGCTATTTGTAACTGCTTTCTTTTCTCCAAGTAGTTTGTAATTATCTGCACGTATTAGTAACTGTTCTTTGAAAACATGAATCTACTATAATTTGTTGTTGGCAGTATAAATTTTGTCCATTTATTTTTGGTTTGTCTGTTTGCTGTCATAATCCATTCTACAATGAACAGCATTGTATATAGGACTCACGACCGTTCAGCTGGTTTGGCTATACTTGCTGAGATACTGGAATATTTCATTAGTGATGAAAAAGTAGTCACTACCCTATCCATCCTGAGTCCCCTTTCTGTTGACTCCTCATGATCCAGTTTAATGCCTCTCCTGGCCCAGTAGCAGGCCTCTGAGACACAGGTGATGTCCATTCTGATTAGTCTTGTCTCTGGTATATCTCTTCAAAATAGTTCCTGACACCCCTGAATCTTTGCATACATCTCTCATATTTCTTGAAAAACCGGAAAGTGAAAATCTATGGCCAACAAATATGTCAGGACTCTGTCTGGAAACAGATCACTCAAATTAGGGTAATTCTTGTTGGGTTCAGTAAAGGAATTGTTTAAAAAAGAGGGGGCAGAGTAAGAAGGGCTTGTAAGAACAGAGACTGTTTGCAGTCCTAGACAGGAAGGTGAGGGGTGGGAATAACTGGAACCTGCCAGCAGAGAGCCACTTTGAGAGGACCTCTGTCTTTGCACCAACCTGTGGCTTTGGGCCGAGGTGCGCAGTTGATCTGTGGCAGCCTGACAGCGAGCAAGCCAGGGGAATGTACATCCCGGTTTCCCTCTCTTCCTTCCCTCTGATCTCCTTTCAGGGCCCGTCAGTGCTGTCCCCAGCAGGAAGTCAGAGGACAGGGAAGTCGTTTGTGTAGTCTGTTACAGGTCAGCCTGGGCAAGAGCGTAGGGTGGAGAGGTGATTTGGAGAGGTAAACCCAGAAGACAGCTGGAACATGTATAGCCTCTTTATTTCCATAATATAAATTTGTCTCCAGAAAATAGTGATGTTTTAAGGGCCTCAAATGTAGGCTGTAATCTGAGCATGAGTTGATTACATTTACTTTAGATAATCTGAATTGGCTCATAAAGGAGTGAAATCTGGTGCAATGGTGGGAGGGAAGAATCACAGGGATATTATGTACCTGGGAGATGCAGGGAGAGGAAAGACCAGTGAGGCTGAGGGAGCATCTTGAATAAACTCCTCCTGCCCCCAGAGCTGACCTGTGTTCTGCTCTGCTTTCTGCCTCCAGTTCTGCCCCCCAGGGGACTCAGAGGATTTGCCTAACATCACCAATCATTATCAGTTCTTTGTGGAGCCATCCCTCTTTTTTTCTCCACTCAGAATCATTGGTTCACCAGCTTGTTAAGCTGACCGTGATGTAACCATCCATCTGTCTTAAAGCCTTCTGTCTGTGGTTCTCTCCCTGCCCGCACATGATAATCACATATGGAGCTTTTATAAATATACCAGTGCTCCAGCCCTATCTCTAGAAAGTCTGATTTATTCATTGTGCTCTGAGGTCCAAGAGTCAGCTTTTTCAAGTTCAAAAGATTATAGTAAACTGCAAGGGCTTGTGAACCCATGTTCTGTTGGAGGATCTGAAAGCCCTAAAATTCCCAGAAAGGAGAAGAATTTTCTTAGCATGAATTCCAGGCTTGTACTCTCACTGATCATGAAATGCGGAGGAAATGAAAAGTTAGCTTCTTCTCTGGAAGATTGGAGTCTAATGTTCTGATATAGAAATTGGGACAAAATTGCTCATAGTTATGCTGCTTTTAAGACATTTTGTAAATCAGAAGTTGAGTGATAAAGCTCTGTGTGTGCTGTGTGCTAAGTTGCTTCAGTCACATCTGACTCATTGTGACCCCATGGGCTGTATAGCCCACCAGGTTCCTCTGTCCATGTCTCAACTCTATTTGAGAAGCAATTATCTGTGCTTACAAATGTGATTGGAGACAAAGAGTTGTATTTTCACCGGATATATTCATTGATATTCTGTCATATACTCTAAGTGGTTACTATATATGAAAAATAAATGTAGTTCTTAACATTTAAATTTATTGGGAAGATACACATTTTTCCAAGTGCTTGTGGCTTTAATGTTTCTGATATAGCTCAGTAGGATTGTCTTAAGTTACAGAGTAAATTTTTAGTAAGATTTCTAAGGCATAATGTAAATAGAATACTATTTCTAAAAACAGGCATTTCATTCAAGGAATATTATGAAGGTCTAAATGTGAAACTGTATTTATTATATGAAGACATTTTCGTTATTCATTATCTTATGTGTTAAATGAAGGCCAATGAATTGTATTTTTGGTTTATGTTTTCTTTTTACCAACTTTTCTTTTGAAATCCTTGTGCCCCTGGCTCTATTCTAACCATCCTATTGTGTTTAAAAAGTGCATTGTCACCTGTTTGCTTCTTTTCAGAACAGTCCAGCCTAATTCTTTGTTCTTTAAAAAGTCATCATCCTTGCAGTAGCAGATACTTTGCAATAATAGAATAGTTTACATTTTCTTCTGGATATCAAACACAGTAGAAACAAAGTTGAAATTACCTAGTTAAATTGTCCCTCCCTTTTAAAGTATTTATAAATTATGTCTCTGGGAGAGAAAGCTAATTGTAGATTAACAAGGCAAAGGCTCTTTTCTTTCTGTCTTAAAAGTGTAATGTGTTTATTTACCGTAGAATGCCACATACTAGTTAATAACTGTCATCAGAAAATGAAATTATTTTGATTTTGCGTTTAAGTTTCTGAGTAAACGGTCATCACAGGCTGACATCAGTTACAAGATATACATAGGTCTTTTAGTAAAAATAATTTCTGTAAATATGAGCAGAAACATAATTAGAAATATGTAAGTGGATCTTCACTGTAATAAAAGATAAACATATTTGTAGTATTATACCCAGTTCTATGAAAAACAAAAATGTCAAGGGCAAGGACTTCCTCACCATCTGGGGGGTAAGCACTTTTTCCTATGGTTATATCGGATTACCAAATGCTGGCAGAAAGAGCAGCATAAAAGTCTAGTGATGACAATTAAAGTATGATGTTGCTTCTGTGGCCCAGAGGGCAGCCCCTTCAGTACACAGCCAAGTTCTTTACTGTTTGGACTTGCCTCCTCTTCACTGAAACTGGTCTTGTGTCTTTGGTTCTCCAGGTTTTCTTTTGTTCTCCTTCTTTTTTTTTTTTTTTTCCTTTTTTCTTGACTTATTTGAGTTTTTTATAGACATTTACTGGGAAAATAACATACACTTTAATAAGTATTTCCAGAACACCTCGAGTTGTTTAGAGGAAATGTCTGAAAATATACATATTTACTCTGATTCTTGTTTAACACCTATTAATATTTATCTTCCCTAGGTAGGTGTTTATGGGAAACTAGGTATTTGGAGAAGGCGATGGCACCCCACTCCAGTCCTCTTGCCTGGAAAATCCCATGGACGGAGGAGCCTGGTAGGCTGCAGTCCATGGGGTGGCTAAGAGTCGGACACGACTGAGCGACTTCCCTTTCACTTTTCACTTTCATGCATTGGAGAAGGAAATGGCAACCCACTCCAGTGTTCTTGCCTGGAGAATCCCAGGGACGGGGGAGCCTGGTGGGCTGCTGTCTGTGGGGTTGCACAGAGTCGGACAAGACTGAAGCGACTTAGCAGCAGCAGCAAGTAGGTATTAAAATGAAAATTTTAACCCTAAACAAGAAACAGGAGATACATTTAGCAAAAGGGCAGTACAGCTGGAAAAAGTACAGAGGAAAAACATATTATATTGTTTTATTCAAAACAGAACTCCTTTTCATGAATTGGAGTTAGGTTAGAAGGCATCAGTTTTATATATTCTCTGTAAAGAGAATAAAAAGGGAATGTTGATGTTACCTTGCAGGGCTTTTAGGAGGATTGGAGATAATCCGATGACGTATATAAAAGCTGAGCATGGTGTCCGAATAGAGCAGAAGCAAATGACAGGCACTTTTGTTGTTATCACTGCTGTTCTTCCCTACGACTGATCACCTTGCCACCCACTACCCCACATTACTTGTGGCCCATGCTATATGACCTTCACTCCAGTCTCCCTGATGTTCATTTCAGTTCAGTCACTCAGTCATGTCCGACTCTTTGCGACTCCATGGACTGCAGCATCCCAGGCTTCCCTGTCCATCACCAACTCCTGGAGCTTGTTCAAACTCATGTCCATTGAGTCGGTGATGCCGACCAACCATCTCCTCCTCTGTCGTCCTGTTTTCCTCCTGCATTCATTCTTTTCCAGCATCAGGATCTTTTCCAAGGAGTCAGTTCTTTGCATCAGGTGGCCAAAGTATTGGAGTTTTAAGCTTTAGTGTCAGTCCTTCCAATGAATATTCAGGACTGATTTCCTTTAGGATTAACTGGTTTGATCTCCTTGCAGTCCAGGGGACTGTCAAGAGTCTTCTCCAACACCACAGTTCAAAAACATCAGTTCTTTGGCACTCAGCTTTCTTTATAGTCCAACTCTCACATCCATACATGACCACTGGAAAAACCATAGCCTTGACTAGACAGACCTTTGTTGGCAAAGTAATGTCTGCTTTTTAAAATGCTGTCTAGGTTGGACATAGCTTTTCTTCCAAGGACCAAGCGTCTTTTAATTTCATGGCTGAAGTCACCATCTGTAGTGATTTTGGAGCCCAAAAAGATAAAGTCTGACACTGTTTCCATTGTTTCGCATCTATTTGCCATGAAGTGATGGGACCGGATGCAGTGACTCCGTGATGTACTCAGGCCACATTCCTTCCTAAAGCCCCCTTCTGGAATCCAGCACTTCTTGGAGCCTTGGTAATCTCTGGATCTGAAAACTTCCCTGTCATCCTTAGTGGCTTAGGGCATTGGATTTTAATTACAGCAGAAGTATACACAGATTGGGCCCAGTTTGTCAACCTTCCAGTAGCACCAAAATCACCTGCAAGAGACCGTTAAAAACAAAAACGAAGGAACCCTCCGGTGAATATGTGTAACTTGGCATTCCTTAGTCTATTCCTTTGTTAGAATAGGGCATTTATCGTGACACGCAGTAGCAGCAGCAGTAGCAGTATGGCACTACCTAAGCAGTCTTAAGGATGAATTCTGGTTTTCCAGGTAAACCAAGAGGCGAGTTAGGAGGGTGCAAAGAGCTGGAGACTTAGCATCTAAGGCTCAGCATTCTCCAACACTTATAGATGACGGAGATACTTAAGAGCCCTTGGTTCTTGGTTTACTTGGAAGAATTTCCTGTAATCTGTTCTTTATGTCTGAATTTGGTGGTAGTTGGCTCACAGGTAACCATCTAGCATATTTTATATTTTTATTATATTTAGCTGGTATCCCAAAGATGACTGACAAAGAAGACGACTGAGTCATTTGTAGATTTGCTGTGAATCAACTTGGTGGATCATTTCTTTGAGTTCAGAGTGCTCCCTTTTGGGTGGATCCTTTTTTAACTGTGAAGCAGAATGATCATTTAGAAGAATATTTCAGAGACAGATGAAATAGTATGAGCACAGTGGTGCTGGGGGTGTCTCTGACATGCTAGGGTGATAGTGAGATAAATCTAGCTGCAAAAGGAGAGCCATGCTGGTAGGTGGGAAATAAAGCTGGTGAAGTTGGAATTCAGTATGGGAGCACAGATACAGTGCATGGGGGAAGACATGCTGATTCTGGCTATAACATTTACTGGCAATGTGATTATAAACTAGTTACTTAACCTTTCTGAGGTTTGGTTTCCTCATACATAAAATGGAGATGATTTACTCAACTACTCTTCAGTTTGGAGTTAGGATTGAATCACAGAATAGATGTAAAGTATTTGATACTTAGTATACTCGGGATTGGGAGCAGGAGGAGAAGGGGACGACAGAGGATGGCTGGATGGCATCACTGACTCAATGGACATGAGTCTGAGTGAACTCCGGGAGTTGGTAATGGATGGGGAGGCCTGGCATGCTGCGATTTATGGGGTCGCAAAGAGTTGGACACGACTGAGCGACTGAACTGAACTGAACTGAACTGATACTCTAAATTCATCCTCCCTTTGGGAAACTCAACATTATAAAGATTTTTTTATTGATTTACAATAGTATATTGATTTCAGGTATACAACACAATGATTCAATATTTTTGTAAGATTTTTTTTTTAAAGATATGCACTGTACCATATTTTTAAGGGTGGGGGCTATCCAGTGGTCAAAAGGTTCCCCTTGGCTGGGCTTCAGCAGGTACCCTCTGTCACTGGTAAATCACTCATCCCCACTGTAACTCAGAACAGATCCACAGTCTCTATATTTTCATATTTTCACACATGAAAATAATAGCTCACCCACCATCAGAATGCTCCAGCCTGTTTCTAGAAGTGTTGGTAGGTTTATATGGATCTTTCCCTAGTCTCTTATAACCCCAGCCCTTCTAAGACCAACAGCACACAATTTTAGGTAACTGGGATTGGGGTAGCAGTCCATGGCCATGAAATCAAGAAAAAGTAGAATGACTCATACTCACGTAAAGTAATGACCAGTTGTAAAAATAAACACTTTAATTTAATAAAGGACATGTTTTAAGGGCTTGGTTAAGGACTGAAATCTTTAGGAAAAGATGCCATTTATCAGTTCAAGCCAGTGGTTTTAAACTGGTGTAGACCACAGTGTGGTGGCTTTTGCAGTGCTCAAAAGGATAACTGAATCATGGCCTTAAACGATTAGATTAAAAAAATAATAATTGCATTAAATGAAATTCTAGGAGTATGGAATTTAAGGTGACTGTAAGGAAGCAAAGCAAGAGTGCCTAACTTCCTGTATGTTCTAAAGTCTCCTTCAAGTTTTAGGTCTATGGAAAATTTGTTAAGCAAGAAAGGATTCATCCTTAGTCTCTTAAAACTGATTTCAAATATGTCACATACACTCTTTACTTCCTTAAGCCTAATTTCCTTTAAAGGTTTAATGTAGTTCAGGAAATTTCTACAGCAGAGCTGTATTTTGTCCTCTAACAAAGACCCAGCATGGCCTTCCTTCAGATTGCTTTGGCCCACAGAAGGTAAATGAACTTTTCTAGTGCAACAGATAACAATTTACCATTCAAGGAACATCAGTCTTGGAGTAATTGATACCACAAATTCTTTACATTGAAGTTCCAGATGGTGGCTTTATACTGGATTAACTCATGATCTCTGTAATTAGGAGTCTACATTTTTTAAATATTTGTCCTCTTTCAGCATTCCCAATCCCAGTGAAAGTCACCACTTCCCATCAGGAGCACAGACTAGGACTCTGGGTTTTTCTTGGTTCTTCTATTTCCTTAGGCCCTCAAGTCCTCAAGCAAGTTTTCTCTGTTCCACCTCCCAAATATAGCTGGGATCTATGTTCTTATTGATTGATTGATTGGATTCATTGATTATTGATTGTTATTGATTATTGGGTTCATTTAATCCAGTAATCTTACTGGATTATTTCTTCTAATCCAAGCTGACAACATCTCTGGACAACCTTGGTGGCTCCTAGCTGGTCCCTGTGCCTCCATTCTGGCCCCTTCCATCCATTTACCATTAATGAGCAGCCAGAGGCATCTTGACAAATCACAAGTCTGGAAAATAAAGACATAAAAGGTGTTAAAACTTAGAGAAAAAAGACTTCCAATTTTAAAACAAGTCTACTACTGTTGCTTCCTTACAGCTCTTTGGCAGCTTCCCATTGATCTGATAATATTACTTATATTCTTACTATTCTCTTATTCAACAAATACTGACTGACCTTTCTGCTAAAGGCGTTTTATCACATTGTGTTCTGGGTATGCAGAGATAAATGAGAGTTGCCTCCTACCCCCAAGGAGCCCATCATCTAGCAAAACAGTGCTCAATCAAAGTTTACTCATTTATTAATAAATATTCACTGAAATCCTACAATTGACCAGCAGAGTGCTAGAAGGAACTTGGGTGTCAGTTGACTTTGCTATGCCTTTAGTGAAATGAACCGTTCAAAGAAATGTGGCATGCACTGCTCTCAGGATAATTTTGACCCAGACACATAATCATTATTTATGTCACTTGTCATCAGACAATACTACCACCTAGCAAACAACCAAAAAAAAAAAAAAATCCAGAGGAGTTCAGCAGAAGTGTTTATTTGCTGTCGTATCAGGGATGGTCACCTAAGCACCTCTGTTCATCTTGGTTGCGCATGCCCACATGTCAGGGTTGGCAGGCTGTTGGCTGATCTTAGCTGCCCTTGGCTGGAACAGCCAGGGAGGCTTTGCTCTATGTTCCTGATTTTTCAGTCGAGCAGCCTGGGTATGTTTTCATGGCGATGGCTAAGGCTCAAGAGAGAGCAAGCAAGCCTAGTCTCACAGTACTTTTTAAGCTCTGCTTGCATCCTATCTTGTTAACGTAGCTTGAGTCAGAATGGGGTACTGCAGAGTTACATGGCCAGGATGTGAATACAGGGAGAATTGGGGCCATGATTGTAATCTGTCACAATGCCATGTTTTCTCTTAATATACTTTGTGTGTAGCTTGATCATAGGACTTAGCAAACTAAGTCGAAATATATAAAGTTTTACCCCTCCCCCAACTTTGGAAACTCACTGTGGACAAACACTCTGTCTTTAGCATATGGCTTGGCATATAATAGATGCCCAACAAATGTTTAAGTAACGGAATTATTGGTAGATTCACTTTGGGCTGTTTATTTAAGATAGTTAAACTTTCTCAGCCTCAGCTCAGTCTTTTATAGAGGTTAATAATACCCACTACAGCCCACCTTTCTGAGGATTAAATAGGGGAACAATGTAAAAGTACATACCATTTCCTCAGGAGAGTTGTTTCTTTCCTCCTCCCCACACCTTCCTTTCTCACTGTGTTTATATGAATTTGGGAGAAGAGTAATTGATTTAATCTTGGCCTACTTTATACAAGAAGTTGTAGGATAATGATCCCCCCATTAAAACCATCTTCCATATCTTCTAAAAACTAATTTTGTATAATACTCATCTCCTAAAGAAGTTTGGTCCCCTTGAAAGCTTAAGCCTTTGAACCATTTGCAGTATAAGGAAGGGACAGATTTCTTCTTATTCCCACAGAGAACTTACACAAAGAAGAAAGGCAGTTTGGAGTGGATGGAGGACTATAATTGGGGGAGGTGGAGAACAAGCCTGGTAGGTGCCACAGTCTGTGTGTGTGTGGTGGGAGGGGATGGCAGAGGGGTGAATGAGATCTCCCAGCAGGAAAGCCAGAGGCTGGTGGGGAGGGCAAGCAATAGAAACCCAACTGTTTCTGCCAGTTCCTCTTTAATTTAGTGGTTACATCTTGGGGGTTGTTTCTGATGCTTGATAGAGATATTCAGTTGTGTTTTATTAATATTTCTAAATTAAAATATATGCTTTTATTTATTTATATTTAGTTACATATTTTTATATAGTCTGGTTTTTATATATCATTATATATAATCATATATAATTAAATATATATAACTATAAATGTATATGTAATTATATATATGTATGACTTTTCCCCAGATGCAGGGCAGACACACATCTGGCTTCTATCAATTGGGGAGTAGCTTTAAGCACATCCTGTCAAGTTGTCTGTTCCCAAAAGCAATACCAACACATTCACTGAATGTTATTTTTTCTCCACAGTGATGTTCTTGATTGGACCACAAATTTTTCCATAATACTGTACTTGAAAAATAGGACATTCTAGCTCTTTATACATAATCAGCCCTCCACCTCCAGCCATTTTTAGAAAACTTTTTTTTTCTTTTAATGAAGCGTTAAGTAGACTGTATTCCAGCTCTGGAAAAGAAAAAAGAAAAAAACCACATTGAGTATTAGTTATACGATTTTCTTTTGGTTTCCGTGATTGAGTTGTTCTCATTTTTTTATATCTGAGTACTAATTGGAGCTGGTGTAGCTAACTGCCTCCTGTCCCCCTCATGTCTGAGACGTGCTGGATCTGCTGCCAGAGTGCTTGTAAATCAGTTATTTACAAAATCAAATCAGATTATTCATTTAAATGAATTTAAAGTTAGTTAAAATAGTTTGAAAATTCCATAATTTAAACTTTTATTTTGTTAATTTTACTGCTGAAAGGTTTAGGAGATTTGAGGTGTTTTTAAACATTATTTTTTTTCTTTTTTTAGGGGAAAAAACGAACAGGGCCTGCATTTTCTCCAGGGTATTTTATTGACAGTATTTTTCAGAGTTTAACCTTAACTGCTAAAGGCTATAATCAGGTACCCATGATATTTTTCCTGCTTTCCAGTTGTAACATAATACATGGTTAGGCTGTATTTTTGCAAGAAATTTGTCTAAGGTGTATGTGGTGAGGAGGTACCTGTTACCTGTGTTTGTTGGAAGCCGTATTCCCTGGATACATCAGAGAAATTAGCAAAAGGACCCAACTTTTAAAAACAGCAGCTTCTTTAACAGGAGAAGGACATGCCCATGTTCTAGACTTTTAAATTATAAATTGAGCAATTATTTGAGAACTTACAGAAGTAAATTTCTTCCTGTTTTAAAAAAATGCAGGTAAATAAGGAAGAGGAATATAGGACAAGTTATTATATCATCCTGTCTTTCCCTTGAAGTGATCTTCATTTAAAGCAGCCTGTATGAATTCTCAGGTATCTGCTGTATGTGACTGGTACATCAGATAGTTACTGACATTCAGTTTTCTTTTGCATGTGCAGGATGAATCTGAAGAAGTCACAGGGAATTATTGTTTTCAAATGCATTGTGTGTTCCTTCTAAAATGATTATATCTGCCTCTGAATTATGAGTATTAGGAATATTCTTAAAAAAACTAAGCTTTGGGGAGAACATTGATTTAATTAAATCTTCTTGATTCAGTGGTACATTTTGTAACCTAATCTGTATTTACCATTAATTTTGAACTAATGTTCTGTGCTTGATGAACCAAAAATTCCTAAATACCTTTACATTAATAGGTCATAGTCAACT
Organism: Capra hircus; assembly: GCF_001704415.2. Taxonomy (NCBI): domain Eukaryota; kingdom Metazoa; phylum Chordata; class Mammalia; order Artiodactyla; family Bovidae; genus Capra; species Capra hircus. The sequence goes on from NC_030815.1 coordinate 22,571,463, forward strand.
TGAATTGTAATCTAGAATTTCAGAATTTCAGTTAGTACCTCTTCCACCAGTTCCCTAGCCCCAGGACAGTTTTTACAGGGTCTTGTGCAATAGAACCCTCATTACCTCCTGTCCTCCCACTAGAAATGCATACCACAGAGCGCACATGTGTGAGAGAACATGTGTATATATACACCTAGCTTCAGACTTAGGAAACAGTGAGCTTTGTTTCTGGCAAATGCAATAGATATTGATCAAGTTTAAGTGAGCATGGTTCTTTCTTAGCTGTACCTTGGTAGCACTGTGCAGTTGAATGTTTTATCTTTACGTGGGTGTAGCTTAGGTTCATTTTTTTGGTAAATAATATTAGAAATGTATATAAGGAAGAAAACTAAATAATGCTGTCATCTGATTACTTTTAAAATAATAAACATTATTTAAAATAATAAAGCATTCATGTACCCTTCAAGAAGAAATTTATATGTACACCCCAGGCTATGTATGTGATTATGCATACTTTTTCACTTACACAAAAGTTCTCATACACCACATCATTATTTTTACGCTATGATCTTTTGTAAGAATGATAAAATACATGATCATGAGACTATATCATAATATAAGTCATAATTTAGCTAATATCAATCATGTTGATGGATATTCAGGATGTTTCTAGTTCTTTGGCTATTAAAAACAGTGTTTCAGTGAACATCTTTGCACATAGAGTGGTGCTTTTGCAAATACACTACTGGATTACATTCCCAGCTGGTAGTTATTGGCTCAGAGCGGCCGTTTTTCAGAGTACATAAAGCAGTAAGCTACACATCGCATGGTGACAGTTTGTTATTGTTTGAGTACATCTAAGTGGCAGGAATTGACCAATAGAGTTATTAGAGTAAAAAATACAGCTGTACTGAGAGCCACTGGAATGTTCCTTGGGCTGTAGATATAGTGGTAATCACCTATAATTAACTGTCATCAACTTCAGACTTTACTGGCTTAAAATTTTTGTCAGAATTCCTCCCCACCACCCCTGTTGTCTCATAAGCAGTCAGTAAATATTCTCAGGGCTCATTTTAGATCAAAGGCCTTGGAAAAAAAGAAACTAGGCCACAACCTTCCTATGCGTAAACTATATCTTCAAAATTGGATGCTCTAAGACTTGTGCTGTAATATTCAGAGACCAGTTTGCATTTTCGATTAACAGGTGTGCTTTGCCTCCCTCAGGTGGAAGGGAAGATTTTGGAAAAGCAAAACGCCGAAGAGTCTTGGTGTTGCTCCTGTAACTTGGAACTGGAGAGGAGGCAAGATGCTGGCATAGCTGTTGAACTGTGAACCTGCTATGCCAACATATTGCCATCTCTCTTGTCCGAAAGCAGCCATGGCCACCTGCATGCCGCCCCCCCCCCCCATGCAGTGCTCTGGAGGCGTGACCTTCCCTGGATGTGGGTTGCCAGGATGCCGCCCCACTCACCTCCCTGACCCCACCTGCCATGCTCTGAGTCTCTTCATTTTAGCCTCGCTGGCCTTTCTGGCTGATCTCTGAACACATCCAGGATGTTCCTGCCTCTTCCTCTTCACTTGGGTCTTAACAAGAACATTGATTCCTCAGGGAAGCCTGCCTTGACCACACTCTTCAACAGCTGTCACATTCCCGTTATCCAACTTGCCTGCATCCTGCCCTATGTTTTCAAAACATTGATCACTATCTGAAACACACTTGTTGGCTGGTTAAGTGTCTTTATCTCCCTCATTAGATTGTAAGCTCCTTGAGGGTTAGGGACCCTGTGTCTTGATCAACCACAGTATTCCCAGACCCTGACACATGGTAAGCCCTTAATACATATATCTGAGACTCCATCCTGACTTTCTTTGCAGGAAAGATGTTAATCTCTTCCCATTATGAATGCTTTTGGTAAAACCCTTCTGGGCTTGCAAATCTAACTCCTTTAAACAGTCCCAGCATAGAGTCAGTCCTCCATATTCAGACTGAAATTTGATCCAAAGTTGATTAAACATGAAAATGCAGAGCACTAACTGTATTACATCATTTTATATAAGGGACTTGAGTATCCATCGAGTTTGGAATCAGTCCCTGCCCCCCATATACTGAGGGATGACTGTGTCTATCATTGGGTCCATAGACTTGTGGAAGTCAACACATGATAGTGGGGAAAGCATGGGCTTCAGAATAAAACTTAGGTTTGAATCTCACCACTCGTGTTCTCGGACAGTCATTTAACCTTTGAATTAGAATTTTCTCAATTGTAAATTGAAGATAATATTACTAACCCTTCAGGATTCCTAAGACAAAGAAATGAGAAGTTTTAGCCAGATGGTTCTTCCTTTGTGTCTAAAAAGTGACTGTCTAAAACTCCTGATGTATATGTAGTAGTTGTAGTAGACACGCAACAAATTTTATTTTACTACTAAGAAAAGTTAACTTTTCTCTAGCTAGAAGCAGGTGGTCAGCCATGGGATGTGTGGAAGTGTTCTTCCAAAACACGAGGCCTTTTCTCTTGAGAGATAGAGGTTCTGAAAAGCCAAGGAATTCATTGTCCAGTGTCTCAGATTCTTCTCCTCTCTGGTTTGGTTCTCACTCCTCTAACTTCTTGTATTTCTAGAGTTGCTCATTGGCTGCGGATCTCTTTTAAAAGCAACTTTCACAGATTCACTTAACAGAATAAAAATATGTGGTAAATGCTGCTTGGTGATCCTGTTTTTAAGCGTTGAAGTTTTAGTAAAAAAAAAAGTTCTGCTTTTAATAAACTTAATTTTATTTTGATTTTGATGCTTTTCCAAGAAATAAAATAACAGTCACTACTTGTGACTTATTTATCATTACTCTTGGTATTATAACTACAACATCCAGAAAGTGTTTATTATACATTTTTGTCTTGCCACCTCAGAGTATATTAATCTCAGCTGTGAATTTAACAAAAATATACAAAGTATGGCACTTTTAGTCTTCAAGTCTTGTAAAAGTTCTGTTGATACGTGAAGATGATGAGAGACATTTTATAAATTCAGTATGATAAGTAACTTAAGTAATATTATGCTGCTTTCCTAACCTGAGCTATGTATGGATTTATCATCTCATTTATTGATGGTTTGTGTATTTATCACCTCTTTTTGTTCTTTGAATTCTTCAAGTTATCAGCCAGAAATAAATGCACAGAGCAGCCAGCCCTCAAGGATCATTATGTAAGCTACTATTGCCCATGACTTATTTTACCCTCAAACTTAGAATGTTTACTTACACTGCACCTGGAATAAAAATAGATACGATGGACAACTATCCATTCATTCTTTTAAGAATCCACACAATAGCTGTAGCTAAAATCAGAGATCCACCTCACCTTATTCATTCTTTATCTTGCTAGTAAAGAAAATGGATGCAGAATCAATAGGCTAGGACATCTGTCTATTCTAGGAACTGCTGTTGTATAATACTTTTTTTTTTTTTAACCCATAACTCAGTTCTCAAAACTTGTTTTGTGAGCTTGTTTGGGCTGTTTCTACCTTTCTCAGAGTTCTGTTATACTCATCTATATCCATTGAAAGATATCCAATACCCTCTTGACGTGAATACCGTTGATGAGCTGGATCTGTGATGGAAATGAACCCTAAGCTCACTGAGATGACTCCTCAACATCTTAGGGTGTTTTACTGTAATTCAATAAACACCCAAACTGTGATTGATTTTAAGTGATCATGGTTGGGGCGGGGGACAAAACTTGGGCTCTAGGAACATCAAAATGAGAGGCAAAAAAATTAATTTTCTGAAGTATCCAATATCTCCTCAAATCAGTGGTTTTTAAACTTTAGTGTTATATTATCAATCACTGGGAGAGCTTGTTTAAAAAAAAAAAGAACAAACGGGTCCCAAACCATCCCCTGGACATTCTGATTTAATAAGTCTTCATTGAGACTCAGGAATCTTCATTTTTAACAAGCACCTTTTCTTGATGCAGTTTGACAGTGTACCATATTTCGAGAACATTTGTCTTAAATCCTGAACCACAGGGCAGATTTTTTTAAATATATGCAATTTCCAGCATGGAACTTGGGCATGGTCATGAAAGCAGCCTGCTTTCCCACTGCATCTGTGCTTATGGAAAACTGGAGCAGTGTTTCGTAATTGTGCTTCATACCCTGAGGTTTCTTATATAAACAGGCCATATAACTGCGTACAGGAGCACCGTCGGCTGCAGATGTGCTTCTGTGGGCTTGTTTTTAACTTCAATTATTTTTTCTCCGCTGGATCTCGTTACAGTTTCCAAGATGTTTTTTTCTTTTCCAATTGACTTGATACTGACCAAAATCCTATGCCTCTAAATATACATTCTTCTCTAAGATTTCTGTTACATTGCAAATGATATGTGAGCTCCTAGAGGCTAGAGACTAAGTCTGATAATGCAGAGGGGAAATTTTCAACATTTATAGGACTTCTATGGTGGTAATCTTTCTATAAACTAAAGGATTACATCTTAATTGACCTATTGCTTAAATTTAGACTTTTGCGGACTTTTTTTTTAAAAATGGAGACCTCTTTTTCTCTCTGAGACAATATGGTGTAATAGAACTTCATAATATGCGAAAAGACCTTGGTTCTAATCTCAGTTCTGTTATTTTCTAACTCTATATATGAATTTGGACAGATCATTTGATCTGTTACCTTATTTGTAAATTGGGGTAATCGTAGAAGACTATATGATACAGTAGAAAGAAAAAGAAAAATACAGCTGTGCAAACTAAGCATGTAGGCAAGTTGGAAGACAGTCTACAAAAAGAAAGTAGTTGATTTTCAGTAGTAATTTAGACTTTGTTAAATGTTTTGTTGCTTTATGTTGTTACTGTCCAATTTAAAAATCGCCTAAAAATTGTGATTTTGAGTTAAAAGGCAGAAGTTTGTTCTCATTTAGTCTGAATCACTTATTTGCTAACTAATTCCAATCAAAAAAGAAAAAAGGTGATATTGTAGTTAGTTTTATCTTGAGGAAAGATCCAGCTTCTCTTACTGTGTTTTAACACTGGTTTATCTTACCAACCTTCAAATAATGATAATAATAATTCTGTGACTCCTATACATTTCTCTTATCTCATTGGCTTATTATGAAGTTCAAATTAAGAAACTGCTTCAGAAATGGGATGAAGTCCTATGAAGTCCTAAGATACTGTTTATAAATTCTTTCCAACATTCCCTTTCTCCCTTTATCCATGTAAAAGTTTGCTTTTGAAATGATTGAAATTTTAATAAAATTGAAACATTTTATTATAAACCTGGCTATAACATTTTAAATCATAGGGTCTCATTATTTGTCAGTATATCTATAGCAGCAAAACTAACAGCTCTGCTCACCTGGGAATGCAGAAGCAAAAGACAGTTAGAGCACCCGCTACAGTGGCTTTCCTGTTCTGGTCACATGTGTCTCGAAACAGACCAGAGTACTACTTTTAGTTTCACTGACACTTAGATAATGTGTTTTATTTTCATATAAACATTTTATGTACTTATTTAATGTATATTAGAAAAATACATGTTAGAGTTTCCTTTTGAAAGTAAATTTGTTTTAACGTTTTAAGAATTTTAAAATGTTATATTTATGATGATAAGTGTATATAGCAAAGATTGTGGAAGAGTTGCCTGCATACCCAGATTTTGGAAAATGGAAGTGTAGGTAAGCAAATACCTGTTCTGGAGCAGCAGGGGAGAACTTTATGGATTGGGTCAGATGTTTCCTAAAGTCTCCTCAAAGCGTGGTCCAAACTGAGAAATTTGTGTATTATTCATAGATGAAGAAAATTTTAGTTTTGAGTGTTAATAGACTTTGCCAGTGCATTGCATATATGATTGTATACTTAGTTATTGTCAGGAACTACTACTATTTCCCTGATCCAAAGATAATACATGTTGTGTCTTTGAAAGCAAAGCCCAACTGGTAACTTGTTTAAATTATATGCAGAGTACATCATGAGAAATGCTGGGCTGGAAGAAGCACAAGCTGGAATCAAGATTTCTGGGAGAAATATCAATAACCTCAGATATGCAGATAACACGACCCTTATGGCAGAAAGCGAGGAAGAACTAAAGAGCCTCTTGATGAAAGTGAAAGAGGAGAGTGGAAAAGTTGGCTTAAAGCTCAACATTCAGAAAACGAAGATCATGGCATCTCCTATCACTTCATGGGAAATAGATGGAGAAACAGTGGAAAGAGTGTCAGGCTTTATTTTCAGGGGGCTCTAAAATCACTGCAGATGGTGACTGCAGCCATGAAATGAAAAGACGCTTACTCCTTGCAAGAAAAGTTATGACCAGCCTAGACAGCATATTAAAAAGCAAAGACATTACTTTGCCAACAAAAGTCAGTCTAGTCAAAGCTATGGTTTTTCCAGTGATCATGTATGGATGTGAGAGTTGGACTATAAAGAAAGCTGAGCACCGAAGAACTGATGCTGTTGAACTGTGGTGTTGGAGAAGACTCTTGAGAGTCCCTTGGACTGCAAGGAGATCCAACCAGTCCATCGTAAAGGAAATCAGTCCTGAATATTCATTGGAAGGACTGAAGCTGAAACTCCAATACTTTGGCCACCTGATGCTAAGAACTGACACATTTGAAAAAACCCTGATCCTGGGAAAGATTGAAGGCGGAAAGAGAAAAGGGGACAACAAAGAATGAGATCATTGGATGGTATCACGGACTTGATGGACATGAGTTTGAGTAAGCTCTGGGAGTTGGTGATGGACAGGGAAGCCTGGTGTGCTGCAGTCCATGAGGTCACAAAGAGTTGGACACGACTGAGTGACTGAACTGAGTTGAAGAAAGTCCATTTATATGTTGAATATCCAATTGAGCAAATATTTGAGGCTAGGTGTGTGGTCTTTTTTTCAGATAAAAGGGTTCTTAGTGCCCAAAGGTGGCAGTTTCCATTGACAGAGCAGGCACATCACCTGTGTTTATGCAACAAAAGCAGATACCCTTTCTTAAATAGTCTGGAGAGCCTTCAAAGTCTTAAATCAGATGCCACTGGGAGATTTGCCTTACAGTGCCTGTGTATGTCATGAGAATTGCAAAGTAGAAAATGTCAGCAAAGATAATTTGCTTAATTTGAGATTAAAATTCTAGAGGTCCAAAAAGATGTGTCCTGAGGAGATCATCAAGCGTGTGTGAGGAAACAAAACTGGGATGGCATTACAGGAAGATGATGTATTACTGGGAAGCAGGCCACCTTCATAGTTTGCATTTTTTGGAAATATGTTCTATCTAATTGCTGAAAAATGAATTACTTGACATGCTGATTCCAAATTAATTACCTGGCTGTTAAAAGAATTTGTAGAGGAGCACTTGGAATTTCTGTGACCAAGATGGTATCTGCCGGTGTTTTCTCACCTGCCTTTTCACTTGCAAATCTTTCCTGATTTCTGAAACTGTGTAAGATATCCATATAGTAGACTTCAGTGACTAGCCGTTAAAAAATATGTTGACTATTGCTGTATTTTGGGGAGAGAGGTGAGGAGAAAGAGAAAGGAAGTAATTTGAGGAAGATCAGTTTTTAATCTTAGAAGAATCAGCACTTCAGAATGAAAAAGAAAGAAAAAAATGAAGGTAAAAATTTAACTGGTAACAAGGCCACAGACTAAAAAATTAAACCAGTTAAAAAAGAATACAGTTCGTTTACAGTGTTTTGTTAGTTTTAGGTATATAGCAAAGTGATTCATTTTATATGTGTATATATAATCAGTTATATATATACATATTTATCAAATTATTTCCCATTATAGGTTATTACAAGATTGTTTCCTGTGCCATATTGTAGGTCTTTTTGTTCATTATTTTATATATAGTAGTGTGTATCTGATAATCCCAAACTCCTAATTTATTCCCCACCCTCTCCCTGCTATATCATTTGGAAAAAGCAAGAAAGTTCCAGAAAGACACCTATTTCTGCTTTATTGACTATGCTAAAACCTTTGACTGTGTGGTTCACAGTAAACTGTGGAAAATTCTGAAAGAGATGGGAATACCAGACCACCTGACCTGCCTCTTGAGAAATTTGTGTGCAGGTCAGGAAGCAACAGTTAGAACTGGACGTGGAACAACAGACTGGTTTCAAATAGGAAAAGGAGTCCATCGAGGCTGTATATTGTCAGCCTGCTTATTTAACTTACATGCAGAGTATATCATGAGAAACGCCGGGCTGGAGGAAGCACAAGCTTGAATCAAGATTGAATCAATCACCTCAGATATACAGATGACACCACCCTTATGGCAGAAAGTGAAGAAGAACTAAAGAGCCTCTTGATGAAAATGAAAGAGGAGAGTGAAAAAGTTGGCTTAAAGCTCATTGTTCAGAAAACTAAGATCATGGTATCTGGTCCCATCACTTCATGGCAAATAGATGGGGAAACAGTGGCTGACTTTATTTTTCTGGGCTCCAAAATCACTCTAGATGGTGATTGCAGACATGAAATTAAAAGATGCTTACTCCTTGGAAGGAAAGTTATGACCAACCTAAGCATATTGAAAAGCAGAGACATTACTTTGCAATTAAAGGTCCATCTAGTCAAGGCTATGGTTTTTCCAGTGGTCATGTATGGATGTGAGAGTTGGACTATAAAGAAAGCTGAGTGCAGAAGAATTGATGCTTTTGAACTGTGGTGTTGGAGAAGACTCTTGAGAGTCCCTTGGACTGCAAGGAGATCCAACCAGTCCATCCTAAAGGAGATCAGTCCTGGGTGTTCATTGGAAGGACTGATGTTGAAGCTGAAATTCCAATACATTGGCCACCTGATGCAAAGAGCTGACTCATTGGAAAAGACCTGATGTTGGGAAAGATAGAGGGCAGGAGGAGAAGGGGATGACAGAGGATGAGATGGTTGGATGGCATCACTGACTCGATGGACATGGTTTTGGGTGGGTTCTGGGAGTTGGTGATGGATAGGGAGGCCTGGCACACTGCGGTTCGTGGGGTCACAAAGAGTCGGACACCACTGAGCAACTGAACTGAACTGAAGCGTAAATTTGTTTCCTATCTAAGTCTATTTCTGGAAAACCCATCTTTTATCATTAAAATCACTATAATCTATAGATGAATAGTTTCCCTAAATTTAATGATTCTGCATCACTGCCTTCAGTGAGTATAAAAACTCTAGCAGTTGTTTGAGAATTACAGAAGTCTGGTACCCAACCTTCTGTGTCTTAGCCTAGACTTTCTCAGTTTTTATTCATCATTTAGTACTTATTAACCACATATCATGTACCAGATACATAGTACCTTGCCATGGCTTGGAGTTTAAGGAAAGAGATAACCTGTTACAAGTTTGATTGTGATGTGTGCTTAGTCACCCAGACATGTCCTACTCTTTGTGATTCCTTGGACTGTAGCCTGCCATCTCTGTCCATGAGGATTCTCTAGACAAAAATACTGGAGGGGTTGCCATGCCCTCCTCCAGGGGATCTTCCCAACCCAGGGATCGAACCCAGGCCTCCTGCATTGCAGGATTCTTTACTGTCTGAGCCACCAGGGAAGCACAAGAATACTGGAGTGCCCAACCCAGGAATCGAACCAGAGTCTCCTGCATTTTGGCAGATTCTTTACCAGCTGAGCTACCAGGGAAACTGATAGGGTAGTACTTTTCTGCATATGGAAACATGACAAGGGAACCTGATTTAGATAGAAAATGATCAAAGAATTACATTCCAAGGTAGAGGTGTTATAAGTTTAGTCAGAGACTCCTAAGAGTGCTTTGTGAAGGGAGAATGCCTGTGTTACTTCATGTGTGTCTTCACATTACCTAGTACAAAACCTTACGCATATAATACGTTTGATGAATTTGCCATGATGGTTATCAATTGTTGTGTAATGTACAAAGTACTTCCAAGGGATCACCTTTTATTAAGTTATAAAACACACATATGGAAACACTACAGTTGCTGCAGGCCGTCTGCTCAGTGAGAGCTCATTTCCTTGCCCAGGCATTTGGGGAGTGCTTTATTATATTAGCTACTGATGTGGTTAAGCTCTACCGATTTCAAGGGTCAGAGTCTCAGGTTACCTCAGGGAGAAGGGGTCCAGTGTAAGGGTTCATGACTGCAACTAGACAATGTCAAAGAGTCAAAGCAGCTATAAGGGAATGCCCTTTTCTTCACCTGTCGTATCCTGTGTGTATTGCTCATGGCTTCCTGTTCCCTCTGAAAGTCTACTCCCATTTTCTTCTTCAGTACACTTCGCAGTTTAGTCAGTTCAGTCGCTCAGTCATGTCTGACTCTTTGTGACCCCATGGACTGTAGCACACCAGGCCTCCCTGTCCATCACCAACTCCCGGAGCTTACCCAGACTCATGTCCATTGAGTCAGTAATGCCATCCGACCATCTCATCCTCTGTCCTCCCCTTCTCCTCCTGCCTTCAGTCTTTCCCAGCATCAGGGTCTTTTCCATTGAGTCAGTTCTTTGCATTAAGTGGCCAAAGTATTGGAGTTTCATCTTCAGCATCAGTCCTTCCAGTGAATAATCAGGACTGATTTCCTTTAGGATGGACTGGTTGGATCTCCTTGCAGTCCAAGGGACTCTTCAAGAGTCTGCTCCAACACTTTCCTAATTACTCATTTTTCTCTTTCTCATAGCTTTGGTTTAGAAGGGGCTGCTATGTGAGTGCCACCACCTGCTCCTACAGACTGTCTGCATCATAACCTTTTAGCTTCCCCTCCCACTGTTAATTGTAACAGGGTCTTCAGTATCCCAGTTCTAATTCCCAAGAGTGAGAAGCTGATGGGTTCAGCTCTCCTTGTACCTGACCACAACATAGGGTTCTAGTGGAGGCAGTTCTTGTGTCACATACCACTTCTGATCCAATCATCTCTAAATAAACACACGTGGCTACCTAGGACATAGACATTGTGGGCAGAGGGTCTCTTCATAAAGGGTGTGAGGAATGTCTGCTTATACTCACCAAATGCCAGGACTGAATATTATTAATGTATCTACATATGCTTAAAAGTTGAGAATTATTTTCCTACTCTAATATATCCTAATCACACTGACGGAAACACTAAAATAATTTTATTGGTTAAAAAACATATCCCTTGGCTTTCCCTTCCTCTATTTCTCCTCTATGTCATAATGAACTTTGTTCATCAAACCACCCATTTATGGGACTTCATACACTTGCAAGATTTAAGTATGCAGATACTCCAAAAAGTCTTAACCCTTAAAGATTCCTTGTCTTTCCTTTTCCTCATCTTTTCGTGATATAACCCACATCAATTCCCATTTTCTGGTGTTTGTCCTCTCTCTTACCATCCTTCATCATTGCTGTCAAGAATTTTGAATAAACTCTGAAGTACGTGTGAGACTGGAACTCTTCATGTTCTGCTTTAGATCAGATCTTCTAATGCTAAACTCAAAAATACTGTTCAGTGATTGAGTTAAAGAAATCATAGGAAGAAAAGACTTTTCTAGATTAAAGAAGTCAAGTCTAATATCTTGTGAATTTCCAAAACCTTTCAACCTTGATTTAATTCTGAAGTTATGTAATACAGAGTATTACATACATATCAGCAAATGGTATGCCCCATAGAAAAATAGCCTGTTTCTAATTTAATCTCATCTTCCACTTTTCTTCATGTGCTGAAAACATCCTTTTATGGCTATAGCCAGAAAGAGTTTAGCATTCCTTTAATTTTTTTAAGCATTAATGGACTGAGTGTAATCAAGTAGTGTGCTGATATGCAAAATCTTCTATGGCATTTCTCTTGCCTTTAGCTAATATTTGTAATTCCTTGTTAATGTATGTTGGTTTGGGGGTTTAATTCTCCAGTTGCTCTTAAAAGATGGCAAAATTACAAGAGAATCTGAAAGCTAAGAACTTAATTTTTCTCACAGGAAGGCCAAGAGGAGTGATGATTTAGAAAAACACTGATGTAAAAATCAAAACCAGTCTCAGGAATCAAGTGAAGAGTATCTAAATATCACTGCTGTTATTGACAGGCAGTCAATAAATATTTGTTAAAGTGACAATTTTCATTAAGTAGGTCATATCAAACCCTCACTGTCTAGATTTTGAAGAAGTAACAAGTACTTAAAAAACAAGTTCCTTTTAGGAGGAACATCAAGAGTGATTAATGACAGCACTGCCTTCCAGAAAAGTCTCAAAATTAACTGTGTAGTACTTACTGATACTTCAGCCTTTGAAAAGATGGCCAAGGATATCAACTTTGCCTAATGGGCCAGCCTCTTCTTTTCCACAGACAACAGCCAGAGTCCTCATTTTGTTTGAAGCACAGAAAGATGCCTGGGTACCTTTCTCTTTATTTAAGCTCAGTGGTCTTAGGCTATTGTTTTCTAATGTCTTTAAGGGAGAGAACATGTGGAGGAGTAATGGTGTTATTATAAGAACTTCATGAATTATTGCTATGACAACCTTAATTATACATTATGGACAAATCAGAAACCACCTTGAGATATCAAGATAAATGACTGCCCACACTACTGGTTTAAGACCAATTTATGATGAAGATGCTTACAATTTAGAAAACTCTGTTCATTAACATTGTATATGCATTGAGAAATGCTTGCCGTTATTTCATTTTAGCAGTAGCTCTCCTAGCTTTAACTGGCAAAATCTTTGTTCCATTGGGTCCAAGAACCAGTGGTCTTCTTTAGCTTGAAAATAAAAGTGAAAGTCACTCACTCGTGTCCAACTCTTTGCAACCCCATGGACTGTAGCCTGCCAGGCTCCTCTCTCCATGGAATTTCTTCAGGTCAGAATGTTGGAGTGGGTAGCCATTCTCTTCTCCAGGGGATCTTCCCAACCCAGGGATCGAGCCCAGGTCTCCCACGTTGCAGGCGGATTCTTTACCATCTGAGCCATCAGGGAAGTCCTTAATTATTAATAATTTTAAAATTAATGTCTAATATAAAATGTTTAGGCTTTCAGAAAATTGATTGCTTTTCTTATTTAGAAGAGTGGTTGTACCTATACTTAGTGAATTACAAAATGCTTTGTACCTATTGCCCATCTTCATGCCCTTGGTCTCCTGCCTTACTTCTACCCCACCATACATATCTGCACTTTTTCTTTTCACATCAGTGTGTGATTTTCTAATTATGGCTAAGTAGACATGAATTAGAGATGGAAAAGTTCAATTTTACTAAAATCTAAAATTAAGTACTATAGTTTTTAGCTTCATACCCTTCTTTGGGGATAAAAAAAGCAATATTTTTCGTAAACTGTGTGGGATGGTAATGTGAAAATACAAAAAATGTGGCCATGAGCTATGATACAAAATTATATGTTTTTTAAAAGTCCATGTGATGAATATGAAATAATGTGTTTCCTTGGTTTCTGAAATTCCTCCAAATAACCTCAAAGTTGTAGTAGTACAATATGTTATATTCAACTCTCTATCCCAGTAACAGCTGACTGGCAGTATTTCATAGTGTCCATTTTCCCCCTTCTATGATATAAGATGCTTTCTTTTAAAATGCTGTTTTCTGCCTTGTACATAGTATTATGAGTCCTGAGAAGGAAATCTAAAAAAGAGGCGATATACATATAAACATATAGCTGATTCACTTTGCTGTACAACAGAAACTAACACAACATTGCAAAGCAACTATAGTACAATAAAATTTAATTTTAAAAAGTGAAAAAATATGCATACTGATGCATACTAAAAAAAAATCCTAAGGACGTCAGAAACTGGTGTAACTGAACCATTTTGAAAGTATCAGTACACCGCCAGCAGGGGAGTCAGTTCATTTCAGGGTGATCTTAGTCTTGTTCTGACTTTTAGGATGGGTGAGATGAGCAGGAAGAGTCTCCATTTATATTCCCAAGGCTAATCAGTGGTTTCATTTTATGACCTGGCTGTATTTGCTACCCAGTCACAGTGACAAAGAGGACATTTGTTTCTGAGTCTGAAGACTTTTTATAAAACCTTTATTTCTACCCCAAAGGGGAGAACTGTCGCCACACAAGATGCTTATCAAAGACCCTGTCATTGTTCCAGTTTGCTCCACCCACGCCCCAGTTGCTACCTGTTGTTGGCTCTGTGTTACCATTTCTAAAGCATCTCGTCTTGAATTCCAGAGGGGCCACTCTGGGGAAGCAGTCTCCCCGTTTTATATCTTTAGAATGACCTTCCTCAGCTTGCATTCACATGTGACCCAAGGCCACACAGATTCGCTTTCCTGACTTACCAGGTTGCTTCCCTGGTGGCTCGGCTGGTAAACAATCCACCTGCAATGCAATGCAGTTTGACAGTGATAGATGGATGAAACTGAGATGCCCTCAGGAAGTTGATTATGAAGATAAATTGACCCAATGTTAATAAGAACTTAAGCCTAGAAAATTAAAATTGAATTTAAGTAAATCTGTTCAGTGTTTCTGCCTCCATGTTCTAGGCATAAATTTTCAGCTTTCATAAAGAACTTTGCAAATCTACTACTACACCTTTAGTGAGATTTTTAAGTTGCAATATCTTGTCTTAGTTTTTAGTTTATTTATTTAGAGGAGCACATTGTTTACTTGAGACAACACTTCTTATCTTAGCCTACAAAGAGTATTTTTACCTAAAATTCAGGTGAACTTGTGTTCCTGGCATGGCAGTTTATAGACCACTTAGATACCCTACCAACTCATTGGTCTTTTGATAATACTCTCACCAATCTAAGAATTTCCTGGAACCACTTTAGGTCATAACCTCTGCACTCATCATCCTTCCAGTCCTATACCAAAAGAAATGTATGGCTAGGTGGTCAGACTACATTACTCGGCAAACTCATTGATCTCTGGGCCAAGTAGACACCAGTCTTCATTATCTGCTTTTGGGTGGCTATATAAGGTAGTAGTATTGATTTCAGACAACTCTGTCTCTTGATAGTTGCTTAGAGCCTTGAAAAAATGTAGGCTGGGTTAAGAAGTCAAAGGGCAAATGTTCCAACTCTTTAGTATTTTATAGTCTCCTGGTTTATTTTTCTCTTTGCTCTACCAAGGAGTGAAGCCGACCTAGGTCTTCTTGAGACTCTGAGATTAATGAACCCCAAATGTGACAAAGCTCTGTGAGGTTACAGTGACTTCTCTGGTGTATGTCTCTTTTAATCCTTCAAATGTTGCTTCAGGAAAGGAAGAATTGATAAGCCTAGACTGAGATATTTGACATCAGAGGCCAGTGATATGGAATCTTAGTTCAGTTTCGATCTGAGGAAGAATTTATAATATTAGGTAAATATGAACTGAAGGGGGAAGAGGACTTCAGAAGGGCAAGAAATAAGTAAATATTAAATTGCTAATACTAGGCAATTTATGTATGTTACCTTATTTTAACTCTTACAACTTCCATGTTATTATTAGCATGCCAGTTTAACAAAAGAGGAGACTTACTAAGGTTAACTAACTCACCATGGACTGTACCTCTAGTTTGCTGGATTTCAGAAGCAGTCCTATTTCAGGGTGGGGCCTGACTCCACTATTTCTCTGTCTGACTCATTAACTCATTATTCTCCTAGGTATGGGTCAGACTATTTCCTTATATGTGCAGTATTTTTAATTGAATGCCAGACATTGTGATTTTATATTTTAGTATGCTGGATTTTTATGTATTTCTTATGTAAATGTCTTGGCTTTTGCTCTGTCAGGCAGTCATATTGATTGCAGATGAGTTTGGCTTTTTCTAGTCTTATTCTTAAGCTCTCTTGACAGGTCTAGAGTAGTCTTTACTTTAGGACTACTTTAGTTCCACGTATAAAAGTGGCTTTTTAAGGGGACTCTAATAGAATGCCTGATGTATTCTCCTATGTGGCTGGTGGAAACTTGAATGCTTTCCAATCCTGAATATGCTTTTTAGCTTGAAAGTTCATGGTAATTATTTTCTTCTGAAGATTGTACTTGTTGTGCTTTATAAGGTTTTACCTAACATATACATCCATTAGTAACACCCTAAGGCTCAAGAATATACCTCTCAAATTTTAGATAGTTCCACCCTGGTGGCTACTGTGCCCTGCAAATTCTAGCTCTGTTGAGCGCTACAAACTCTGATATCTCTTTCTTCAATTCAGATTGTCCAGAGAGGTTTCTTCTCCCTGCAGTCTAGTCTAGAAATTGCCTCCAAGCAAAAAGTGTCATTTGTTTCTCATCTCAAGGATCACAGTCTTCCACTACCTGTTATCCAATGACCAAAAATTGTTGTTGCATATGTTTTGTCTAATTTTCTAGTTGTTTCTGATGGGAGGGTAATTCTTGACTCTATTATTTCTTTATAACAGGAAGTACAAGTCCATGGGATTGAAAATGTTATTTAATTCTTTAAATCAAAAGTATTTTTTCCTTTTCATTTTTAAGTGGAGATAATAAGACCTCCCTCTCAAGCATATTATAAAAATTAGAATTTTTCTTTTAAAATTATATATACTTTTAAAATTTTTTCCCATTACATATTATTATAAGATACTGAGTATAGAGTTCCCTGTGCTATACAGTATGTCCTTGTTATTTACCTGTTTTGTGTAGTGTGTATATGTTAATCCCCAAATCCTGAACAAAATTTAGAAATAATATTAATGCATTTTCTTAGTGATGTACAGCATTTGTATTTAATATATCTTTGAACATCCTTGTTTGTACAATGGGGATAATAATAATACTTCATTGAATAGCGTGGATTAAATGGATTAATATTGGTAGTTTGCCTAGAACAATGTCTCCCTCAAAGTAAGAGGTATAATTGTTAGTTAAGTAAATGATTTTGAAAAATTGTGGTTGTGTTGCCTACTACTGGAAAGGAAATTGTCTTACCATTAATCAGCAGTGAACCCACTTGGCAGTCAGAGAAAATACAAGCCGTTTCTTTACTTTTCCCTTTGAGATACTTTTCAGTCCGTAGAGACCATCTTGGACAGCTGTCCAGGGTCCCATCCCATTCATTGCCCTCCTTCATTTTCTCTCGGGTTAAACCTCTCTTCCCTTCCCTGCCTAATTTCCTGGTTCACTTCTGGCCACAAGATGAAATGTCCTCAAGATTATGCCTCATACTTGCCTTTTTAAAGCTTTTCTCTTTGAAGAGCTTTGGGTACCTTTTACTGTTTATCTTATAAAAGCTTAGGTCATTTAATTTGTCAGAACATACACAGGACAAATTTCTCTCTTGTTATCTGGACCACTTCTCATAACTTTGATGTGTTATAATACTGAGATTCTCTTCATATTATTTTACCAAAAAATCCTGCTGAGGTTTGAAAGGGAGAGAAAGGAAGAAGGTTAAAGACTGACTACGTAAAGCTTTTTCAGAAGTGTTTCCTAGACAGTGTATATTCAGTAAGCAGTGGCTATTATTTGGATATTGCCTTATGTATGGACGCACAAGTAACAATGTTACCTAACCAAGTATTCAAACTAGAGAAAATCAGAAGTCAGTTGTGAAATAGGATCAGAGGGTTTTAGGAGAACTGTCCCACTCCTGAAGTTGATCACTTAGGTATATAGTCCGTACTCACCTATTAACAGTTCCAGGGTCCAATACTTCCACTACTCTCTTACTAATATCTTGAAATTATTTCATTGTCATTCAGTGGAATATCACCTGGCAAAACCCCAATCCTGGGTGGACTGTGGACATTCTCTGCTTCTGCTCAAAGCAAGGTAAAATTGATGCCATTATTAACTTAGGTTCAGCAGTCTACCTAGTGTAATAGTCAACTAATGGGATGTGTGTATGTACACAGTGACATACGCATTTGGAGGCTGGCAGATCCAAAATCTGTACAGTGGCCTGTAAAAGGCAAGTTGCTGATTCAATTCAAGTCACTGTGGAATTCTTTCTTGCTTGGAGGAGATTGATTTTTTGTTTTATTTAGACCTCTGGCTGATTAGATGAGGCCCATCCACAATATGAAGGACAGGCAGTCTCACTCAGAGTCCATTGATTTACGTGTAAGTCTCATCCAGAAATTCTCTCACAGAAACATCAAGGATAATGTTTGCCAAGTATCTAAATTCTGTTGCCCAGTGAAGTTAACACATAAATGACCACCACACCAGGTCAACATTACTCTCGTACCTGATCAGCTATCTCTTCCTCACATTCTTTGCTATCACAACCCTAAATCTTGTTCCTTCTCTTAAACCTAGAATAGCTCTCCTTTTTTTGAATTAAAAACACTTACACATCCAATTTTTAATTGAATCCCTACTCTATTCAGAGCTAGAAATATAATGTGCCAGACTTTTTCAATGTAAGCAAAACAAAGACTTGGCTAGTGCCTTCTTAGGGAGAAAGAAATTAATAAAATAATCACAAATCTTACAGACCATGATGAGAACAATGAATGGGGCCATAAGAGCATGTATATGGTGTGTGCATGCTCAGTCGTATCTGACTCTTTTCAACCACGTGGACTGTAGCCCGCCAGTCTTCTCTGTCATTGGATTCTCCAGGCAAGTATACTAGAGTGGATTGCCATTTCCTTCAGGGAATCTTCCCGACCCAGGGATCAAATTCGTGTCTGTTGTGTCTTCTGCCTTGACAGCCAGATTCTTTATTGCTAGCGCCCTCTGGGAGGCATATAAGCCCAGAGAAGAGGGGTTGGAAAATAAGAGGAACTTTTGAAGGCAGAAGAAATAGCATGTGCCAAGGCAAATATTGATCCCAAAGATGGCCCTTCAAGTGATCTAACCTCCCACTTCACCAAGAAACCGAATAGAAACCATCAGAATAAAACTCTGAACTTCCCCTTCCACACCTGCACACCTGTGTCAATGCCTGTTCTTTCCTCTTTCCTTCCTGCTGAAGACCAAGCCTGCCTTGAGCTCCATTTCCTCTCTCTCTACTGACTTCTTCTAGCCAACCACTAGTCTTTCTCACTTTAAAAACAAGTCAAAAGTTAGAAATTAACAAAACTTTTCAAGATTTAACATCCTACTCCTGCTTGTTTGTGGGCATTACTTACATTGTTTTTCCACTTCTTAAAAGCATTGAAATCTGGCTCCCACCCAGAATACCCTATTGAAAAATTCTGTTTATTAAAGTCACTGATGACTTCCAAGGCATTAACTCCAACATATTCTTTCCAGTACTTTATTTTGCTTATCCAGTCAGCAGCACTGGACACTGTTAGACCGTCCTTCTTTCCTGAAAAACGGCCTTCCGTCTACCAGTGTAGTAGTCACTCTTTAGTTCCCTCGTGGTGTCCTCTTGTACTCATTTCTTAAACACTGGTTCTCTTCAGGGGTTGATCTTATGCTGCTTGCTCTCCTCACTCTATGTACTGAAGTTCTTTAAACAGGAGGTCAATAGATGGGAACAAAAGATGCTCCCAACTGATCTTATTCTGATCTAAACTCTCAATTATTTTCTATTGTACTATATAATTTGATTATTGTTTCTCCCTCCTCAGCCATCCTAATCCAATTAAACCACATTCTGATGATCTTTATCTCTGCCTCACTGAATAATAGGTCTAAAGCAGTGATAGGAAGGCAAGCAATCAATAAAAATGTGTTGAATAAATTAGTATTGTGAGGAACAGTACATGTTATGTAAGTGCTTCTAGAACATGCAACCACTTGGTCCTTCTTTGGATTAATCGACATTTACTGAAAAACCATCCATGGAAGATAGACAGCATCTTATTTGCAGCTGTGATCGATTAATTGGGGTCTGCTTGGAGAGCTATATTGAAAGCAGTTACCTAGGGATCAGTGGAAAAGAGTGCTATAATCTATTAATCATGTCTAATACAAATACCATATTAATATTATTAATTTAGCACAGACCATGTGCCATACATTGAGACAAGCACCTTAATTGGATTATATCAATTAGATCTTACAAAAACTCTATGGGATGCCATTATGACAGTTGTCTTTACATTAGTATAACAGACACAGAAATGCTAATAGTTTGCCCAAGACCAACAGACAAATTAGATAAAGTTGGAATTAAATCTAATATGCCACATATTAGAGTTCATGGGCTAAAACATCACGCTATATTGATATATTTTTAGTGGCGAGTATAGCCCTTTTTTACCCTGCATTTTTGCCATTCTTGGCCTAAATTAAACTATGAAGAGGTGAAGAAAGAACAGTAAAGGTGATAATAATGTGTAAAAAGAAGGGTACTCTCCCCTATGATGCCTCAGTTACCACATTTCAAAAATGGGTTATTTAAGCTGGGGCTTCCCTGATAGCTCAGTTTGTAAAGAATCTGCCTGCAATGCAGGAGACCCCAGTTTGATTCCTGGGTTGGGAAGATATGCTGGAGAAGGAATAGGCTACCCTCTCCAGCATTCGTGGGCTTTCCTTGTGGCTCAGCTGGTAAAGAATCCACCTGCAATGCGGGAGACCTGGGTTGAGAAAGTCCTCTGGAGAAGGGAATGGCTACCCATTCCAGTATTCTTGCCTGGAGAATTCCATGGACCGTATAGCCCATGGGATCACAAAGATTCGAATACAACTGAGCAACTGAACTGAAGTTACCAGTCTGATGCTCTAATACTCTCAAATACTTTAACGTGTATTTCCTACAAACAAGAATGTTTCTCCAATATAACCACAATACCATCATCAAAACTGAGAAATTAGCATTGTTACATTAGTACCATGTAATACTCAGCCTTCATATTTAGATTTGTCCAGATGTACGTTAAAAGACGCTTACTCCTTGGAAGAAAAGTTATGATCAACCTAGATAGCATATTCAAAAGCAGAGACATTACTTTGCCGGCTTAGGTCCATCTAGTCAAGGCTATGGTTTTTCCAGTGATCGTGTATGGATGTGAGAGTTGGATTGTGAAGAAGGCTGAGCGCCAAAGAATTGGTGCTTTTGACCTGTGGTGTTGGAGAAGACTCTTGAGAGTCCCTTGGACTGCAAGGAGATCCAACCAGTCCATTCTGAAGGAGATCAGCCCTGGGATTTCTTTGGAAGGAATGATGCTAAAGCTGAAACTCCAGTACTTTGGCCACCTCATGTGACGAGTTGACTCACTGGAAAAGACTTTGATGCTGGGAGAGATTGGGGGCAGGAGGAGAAGGGGACGACAGAGGATGAGATGGCTGGATGGCATCACTGACTCGATGGACGTGAGTCTGAGTGAACTCTGGGAGATGGTGATGGACAGGGAAGCCTGGCATGCTGCGATTCAAGGGGTCGCAAAGAGTCGGAAACGACTGAGCAACTGAACTGAACAATAATATTGTTAATTGCAAATAAAGACTGTTCAGAATCACGCTGCGTATTCAGTTGGGATATCCTTTCATCTCACTGAGCATTCAACAACTCATCAATAACAGTTCAGGTTTTCCTACCCTGTACTGGTTCCCACAGTGGTTTCCTCCTGTGAGTCTCTGCTCTGGTGAATTCTTATTCCCTGTATTCTCCTGTCTTTCTCCATAATTTGAGGGAAAGCAATTTGCCCTGTGTCTTCCCTTGTATGGATTCTAAAAGAGTTATTGATTTATTGGCCTGTTCAGCTTTTTACTTACTATTGAGACAGAATCACTACTTCCTGCTCCTTACATGCAGAATTGAAAACTAGAAGTCCCTTTAGTTTCTTTCATTCTGTAGCAGTTCTTTGGGCTTTTTGACTTGTTTTGTTTTGTGCAGTGTTCCTCAGTTTGGTTTAAGTAATGGTGCTTCATGGTTAAAGTTATTTACACTTGACAGTAAGAGCACAAAGGGAATGTTGCATTGTTTGAGTTGCATCTTTTCTGGTCATCTATGATTTCAGTTTGTCCCATTTGGGGTTCACTTTGATCCTGTGAGTGAGGTTGTGGCTGCTGGGCTTTTCCACTGCAAAGTTACTCTTTCACTTTTTAAAACTAGTAAGTATTTACGTAATTATGTGAGGTAATGGACACGTTCATTAGCTTGAGTGTTGTAATCATTTCATGATGTACATGTATATTAAAACCACTTAAATCTATACAACTTTTACAAATAAAGAATAAAATTTTGTAGTACAGTACTGTGAAACTTTTTCCGTTGGAAACTTTGCTTTTCTCACCCGACTCAGCCTATGGCTTTTCATAGCAGCTGCCCTGCCCACTCCCTGCAGATATTTAGTCTTCTCAGGCTCCAACATCTCATGCCAGGTAATCTCTCCATTTGGAGACATGCCCCACCCTCTTTGAACTCTGCCACCCCACCATGCGATCTGGACCACCAGCGGTCCCTGCCCCCTTCCAGTGCAATGCTTCCTTTTTTCTACCCATTTTTTTGGCTTCAGAACGAGTTTTTTTCAGGAAGAGAAAGGGAAGCAGAGATTACATGCTATTTAAGGTCATTTCCAACTCTTTCATTCTATGATAGATAAAGTAATATGGTTAATTTAATTTGCAAGTTTATGCTCAGAAAATAGGGGTAGAGCAGGGGTCCCCAGCCTGCAGGCCAAGGACCAATACCTGCTGCAGAGGAGCAGTGGCATTAGATTAGAAATAAAGTGTACAATTTTCCATTCTTGTGGTGAGAATGGTCCTACTAAAACCACTTAAGAATCCATTAACTATTACATTCAAATAGTACAAAATCTCTGAAAAAGCTATTTGATCCTCACAGTATTAAGCATAATAATGACTGAGTAGCTTGTGAACCCCATAACTACATGTGAAAATGAAGGTGGGGGAACAATTGTTTTTGCTTTATCACAGGATTCTCTTCATATGTGTTCATATTCTGATATTACATATGTTAAAATTTCCTTTCTTATTGCTTCACAATAAACTATTCCCAAAAATTAAAAAAAAAGAGCACAATAAATGTAATGCACTTGAATCACCCTTAAACTATCCCCTCTACACCTGATCTATGGAAAAATTATCTTCCAGGAAATCAGTCCCTGGTTCCGAAAAGTTTGGGGACTGCTGAGAAATCACTGGGACAAATGACCTTTCCTGAAATCATCACTGAAACCAGAGCAAAGTGAGCCAGTGAGTAGTCTGGATCAGGGCTGCATGTATCATGTTGAGTCTGGTCAAAAGCACAAGAACAAACAGTAGGCAGAGAAGTCAGGATGTGTTTACCCATAGTCCCCAGAAAGGTGATGACAGTGAATAGGCAGAAAGCAATAAATGTCCATTGTAGTAATCAAGGCAAAACAGAGGGAAACATTTAACACTAACCAGTAAGTATCTCAATATAAGTTAGAGTGATTAGTAAGCTTATGCATTATGGGAACAATTCAGTTGGTCAAAGCAATAATGTGTTGTTGACCATAGTTATTAGACTACTAGATGCTGCAAACTTTATTTCTCTTGAAAACAGTGCAAGTTGATATTAGGCTATAAGTAATTGATCTTATACTGCCATGCTTTGGTTTAAATACCTTCCTTACTAATAAACTGTTTTGGTGTATTTTTAACTCAGAGAGGTAGTCAGGATTCTAATACAGCATAAATTTTTTTTTAATTTTTAAGGCTCATTTGTATTGGAGGATAGAAGCATTACAGTGTTGTGTGAGTTTCTACTATACAGGAAAATGAATCAGCTATACATACACATATATCCTCTCCCTTTTGGACTCCTTCCCATTCCGGTCACCACAGTGCATTAAGTAGAGCTCCCTGTGCTTTACAGCATGTTCTAATTAATGATCTGTTTTATACACAGTATCAGTAATATACATGTGTCAATCCAGTCTCCCAGTTCTGCCCCCTCACTTTCCCCCTTGGTATCCATACATTTGCTCTCTGTGTCTGTGTCTCTATTTCTGCTTTGCAAATAATATCATCTATATTATTTTTCTAGATTCCATATATATGCATTACTATACTATATTTGATTTTCTCTGACTTCACTCTGTATGACATTCTCTATGTCCATCCACATCTCTGCAAATGAACCAATTTCACCCCTTTTTATGGCTGAGTAATATTCCATTGTATGTATGTTCCACATCTTCTTTGTCCATTCCACTGTGGATGGACACGTAGGTTGCTTCCATGTCCTGGCTATTGTAAATAATGCTGCAGTGAACACTGGGGTGCATATATCTTTTTGAATTATTGTTTTCTCTGGGTATATGGCCAGTTGTGGAATTTATGGGTTATATGGTAGTTCTATTTTTATTTTAAGGTATGTCCATACTGTTTTCCATAGTGACTGTATCAATTTACATTCCAGCAACAGTGCATGAGGGTTCCCTTTTCTCTACACTTTCTCCAGCATGTATTGTTGGCAGGTTTTTTGATGCTGGCCATTCTGACTGATGTGAGGTGATACCTTATTGTATTTTTATTTATATTTCTCTAATAATTAGTGATGTTGAGCATCTTTTCATGTGTTTATTGGCCATCTATGTTTTCTTTGGAGAAATGTCACATTAGATCTTTAATTTATGGAAAAAGTGAATAAACAGAAACATACATTCAGATGATAAACTAAGAAGTCACTGACAAAGCCTATTTTTGTCACAACTACTCAAGTCTCCAGTTAGAGCATGAAAGTGTTATATGCGATACATAATTGAATGGGCACAGTTGTGCTCTCATAAAACTTTATTTATGAAAACGAGTAGCAAACTGGATTTGACCCATGAGTTGTAGTCTGCTAGCTTCTAATTTAGATCGTTAATATTGAGAGAACTTCAACTTCCAGGCGTGATAGATGACTCAATGCACCCTCCCACTTTAAGCTGAAAAACAAAATAAAACATATGATACAATAGCTTTCAGATATTGAGTAACAGGAAACATAGAATAATGATCCTTGAGAAAAAGGAAATAAATATAGTTAGCCCTGTTACTGCTCCTGCTTACTGTGTAGAAAATTTCTAGGCTGCAGCACGAGGAGGAGGAGGAGGAGAAAACCCAAACATGTCAGTGATCTCATTGAGCTGATTGTCAGAATCTGAAATTCAGAGGGGAAGAAAAAATAGGTGAACTTGAAGTTATAGCCGTTGAACTATCAAAAATAAAAGAGAAAAAGACTAAAAATAAATGAAAAAACATCATTGGCCCGTATGATACTACTGAATGGTCTGAGATATCTACAACAGAGTCCTAAAAAAAGATGAAAAATATTGGAAAAAGTAAGGTCTAAAACTTTTCTGATTTTGATGAAAATTATAGAAGCACAGATTCAAGAAACTCCCAAGTAGAAGACACAAGAAGAAAATTACCTCAAGGCACATCATAATCAAATTGCTGAAAATGATTACAGAGAGAAAATCTTAAAAGCTGTCAGAGAACAAGGAGAAACATTATGTACAGGGGAATAAAATTAAGAATGATAGCAATCTTCTCTTCAGAAATTATACAAACCAAAAGACAGTGGGACAATACCTTTAATACAGTTCTGAAAGGAAAAACACCTGTCATCTTAAAATTCTATACCTAGTAAAAAGTGTTTCAAAAATGAAAAAAATGTTTCAGACAAACAAAAGCCAAGAGAATTTATTGCTAGTCAAACTGAAATACAAGAAATATTAAAGGAAGTTATTCAAGAAGAAAGAAAATAATACCACATAGATTTTAGATCTATAAGAAGGAATGAAGGACAAAAAACAAGGTCATCATGAGTAGCATAGGGAACTATATTTCAGTATCCTGTGATAAACCATAATGGAAAAAAATAAAAAAGATTGTATGCATGTGTACAACTTAATCATTTTGCTATACAGCAGAAGTCAACACAGCATTCTAAATCAACTATAGTTCAATACAATTTTTTTAAAAAGGAATGAAGACCACTTGGAATGGTATCTATGTAGGTAAATATGTGATAATGGTAGGTATGGTTGGTTAGATAGTGAATATGTGAGTAAATATAGAAAACAGATTTCCAGAATCTCTCTACTATGTAATTGACTAATTTAAAGGACCAATATCAATGCATTTGAGGTTTAAAACATATGAAAATGTCTGACAACAATAGTACAAAGGGTGTAAGGGAGGAGATAGACATACATTGTAACATCCTTACTGCTGCTGCAAGTCACTTCAGTCATGTCTGACTCTGTGTGACCCCATAGACGGCAGCCCACCAGGCTCTCCCATCCCTGGGATTCTCCAGGCAAGAACACCTTACAGTATACTTTAAATGGTATATAGACTATAAACCGTAGAGAAGCTATTGTAAAAATAAAATGGCTAATAAACCAATGGTAGAGATAAAGTGGAATCACTTTTTAAAAATTAATCTAAAGGAAAAAGAACATATAGGCAATTAGAAAATAAATAGCAAAATGGTAGATGTAAACCCAGACACATTGATAATCACATTAAATGAAAATGGCCCAGACACTACAATAAAAAACTAAGATTGTTAGACTGGATAAAAAGTAAGATCCAACTATATACCATATATAAGAAACTCATTTTATTTATTTATTTATTTTTTTTACCTTTCAATATTGTATTGGTTTTCCCATACATCAACATGAATCCATCACAGGTGTACATGTGTTCCCAATCCTGAACCCCCCTCCCTCCTCCCTCTCCATACCGTCCCTCTGGGTCATCCCAGTGCACCAGCCCCAAGCATCATATATCCTGCATCGAACGTAGACTGGCGATTTGTTTCTTATATGATATTATACATGTTTCAATGCCATTCTCCCAAATCATCCCACCCTCTCCCTCTCCCACAGAGAGTGAAAAAAAAAAGTGTATAGGTTAAAAGGATACAACAAGATATACTATGAAAACACTAATTTAAAAAAAGCACAAGTATATAATATACAAAGTTGATTTAAGAATAAGGAATATTACTAGGGAAAAGAGGGACATTTTAAAATAAAAGTCAATTCATCAAGTGGACATGATAATTCTAAATGTGATGTACCTAACAGAAGAGTTTAAAGATATATGAAGCAAAAACTGATAGAAATAATAACAGTAGGTAGACAAGTCTTCTTTTGATTGAGATTTCAAGGTGTCACTTAATAGCTGATAGAACAAATGATAGAGCGAGCATAGAAAATTTCAACAACACTGTCAACCAAGTTGACCTAATTACCGTTTATAGAACAGTTCGGCCAACAAAAGCAGAATATAATTATTTTGAGTTCTCATGGGACGATCGCCAAGATAGAACATATTCTGAGCTATAAAATACATCTCAATCAATTTAATTTCTTTAACCACAAGAAATTCAAGTTAGAAATCAATAACAGAATGATACCTGGCAAATCCTCTAGCATTTGGAAATTAAACAACACAGGTTTACATTATTATAGTCAATTGGATGAAAATAATGTGAAAGTCTTGAGTGCAGATTAGCAATTTTTCTCAACTCTCCTTACAGTTTTGCTGAAGCTCTGCATTAAAGATTTATAGGTTTATCTTGAGATCAGGTCAAAAATTTATTGTCTTGATGAAGTAACTGGAGTGTTATCAAAACAGGTATTAGTCTTTTTATATGTTATAAATTACCATAGGTCTTTGTTGAGCGAGAGAAAGACCAAGACATAGAGATAGAGAAAGAAGGGGGAGAGGGGAGAGAAAGATGATGAAGAGAAAGAGAAGAAGTGGGAGAAGAAGAAATTTTTTAAAAACACTAGTGGAGTTATTGCCACAATAAAAAATATTCAGATATAGTGAGATCAGACCCTTTCAGAAGCCCAGAGCAACTCAGCTCAAAAGAGCCACAAGAAGATAAAAATGTTTCACTTTTAATTCTTCTGTTCTATCTATAAAAATATTTTACCATAACTTTGAATCCCTAGGAAGAATGTGGCTGATTTAGTATTTGTTAAGTGGAAGTCCAGTACTTTGGCCAGCTCATGTGAAGAGTTGACTCATGGGAAAAGACTCTGATGCTGGGAGGGATTGGGGGCAGGAGGAGAAGGGGATGACAGAGGATGAGATGGCTGGATGGCATCACTGACTCGATGGATGGGAATCTGAGTGAACTCTGGGAGTTGGTGATGGACAGGGAGGCCTGGCATGCTGCGATTCATGGGGTCGCAAAGAGTCAGAAATGACTGAGCGACTGAACTGAACTGAACTGAGGTGGAAGTCAACAAATATGTATTAGTTATTTATCATAATTTAGGCACCATGTTGTTGCTACTGTTTGATCGCTAAGCTGTGTCTGACTCTTTTGCGACCCTGTGAACTGTAGCCTGCCAGTCTCCTCTGTCCATGGAATTTCCCAGGCAAGAATACTGGAGTGGGTTGCCATTTCCTTCTCCAGGGGCTTTTCCCAACACAGGGATCAAACCCATGAATCCTGCATCGGCAGATGGATTTTTTACCACTAAGCCACCAGGGGAACCCTTAGGCACCATACTATATTTTTACTTATAATATTTTATCTGCTAATCCTCAAAACTGTTTTATAAATTAGAGATGAGAAAGCTAAGGCAGATAGAGATTAAGTAATTTGCACAAAGTCACACAACCGGCAGTTGGTAGAGAGAATATTCCATTCCAGGTCTTTGTGACTTCAAAATCCAAATTCCATAATTCAGCTGATAATACGTGACAGATTTCTTCTTTTTCTCTACCATTTCCTTAAGCACTTGGCTTCTGTATCAGCCAGTGGGAAGGAGCAGAGCCCTTTGGCCACTAAATCACTTTATAAAGTTACTAGTTGCCCTGAATGTGAAAACATGAATTAAGTATTCAAACATTTGTCATCCTGATGACACCAGCAAGCAGAGAAACACAAGGTACAGATGTCAAATAACTAATAACTGTAATGGAATTGGAGAAGGAAACGGCAACCCACTCCAGTGTTCTTGCCTGGAGAATCCCAGGGACGGGGGAGTCTGGTGGGCTGCCATCTATGGGGTCGCACAGAGTCGGACACGACTGAAGTGACTTAGCAGCAGCAGCACTAATGGAATTACTAGGTAATTCTTGATCCCGTGAAGAGTTTAAAAACTTCAAAGAGAACATGCTTTACAGAACAATATTCAGTGCAAACTATACATGACTTGGATGTTAAGTTTAAAGTCATTGGCACAAAGTTTAACATGACATAACTACCTTTGAATGGTTTCTACTCTGTCCAGTTCAGTGTGAAGTTTTCTTTTCTTCCCAACTCCCACTCCTTGACATCAGCTTAAAGCCTGTTTACCTTGTTAGCTCAGATAAGAGATTTCTGTAATTTGACTCTCATGGACCTGGATCTGAAAGTTCAAATTCCACAGCACCCAAAATGTTTGAAACCTTTGATTGATGTAGTTGAACTTTTGAACAGGAAAAGATTCCTCCATGGAGCATGTTGACTTAATTTATTAAGATCAGACTGACTAAATGACACCAACATATAATTGAGCTGGTGGATAATGAGGCCACGCATGTTTATATTCTCTTTCCAGCGCTTGTGATCTCACTCAATGACCTGCAAAAAAAAAAAAAAAAAAGGTCAAATATGAGATGTAACATCTTGTATTTCTTTGTGGTAGAGCACATTGTCAGTCCAAGACAACATGGGTTTATTAAGCTCCTACTATAGTTGTGTAGCAGAGAAGGCAATGGCACCCCACTTTAGTACTCTCCTGGAAAATCTCATGGGCAGAGGAGCCTGTTAGGCTGTAGTCCATGGGGTTGCTAAGAGTCAGACATGACTGAGCGACTTCACTTCCACTTTTCACTTTCATGCATTGGAGAAGGAAATGGCAACCCACTCCAGTGTTCTGGCCTGGAGAATCCCAGGGACAGGGGAGCCTGGTGGGCTGCTGTCTATGGGGCCACCCAGAGTCGGACATGACTGAAGTGACTTAGCTGCAGTAGCACATAGTTGTATAGACAGTAAAAATAGGAGTGTTTATTACACATTCATAAGAGGTCTTAATGTTAGAAGGTTGTAAGACAATTAAATAAATAACCATTTATAAGACAGACCAAGAAAAGTGTCTTAAAAGGTGCAAAGTTCTGTGAGGATCCAGAGAAGAAATTATAGCTCCCTGGGAGCAGTCTAGGCCCCAAAGGAGAAGTAGTCCTAGTCCTTGGACAGACAGGTACTGGGAATGAAGGAGGCAACAAGTGATGTTTTAGGGAAAGGAAATATTACTAAACACACACACACAAGTCCAGACAATCCCATGGACAGAGGAGCCTGCCAGGCTACAACCCATAGAGTCACAAAGAGTCAGACACGACTGAAGCAACTGAGCGTGCACAAATATACCACATTTGGAGCAACAGTGAGAGATAAGATTGGAATGGTTGATTGGGGGTTTATTCTGAAGAATTTAGAATATGGAACTGGAGACTTCCTGGTGGTACAGTGAGTGAGAATCTGCCTGTCTGCCAATGCAGGGGACACAGGTTCAACTCCTGATTGGGGAAATTCCACATGCCGTGGAACAACTAAACCGGTGCCCCACAACTACTGCGCTCACGTGCTGTGACTGCTGGACCCAGGGGCTGCAACGTGTAAAGCCTGTGCACCGAGAGCCCGTGCTCTCTAACAGGAGAGTCCACCACAGTGAGAACCCCATGCACCAACAAAGAGGAGCCCCAACTTACCTCACCTAGGGAAAGCCTGCATGTAGCAACAGAAGCCAGCACAATCAAAAAATGGATTAATTTAAAAGGGAATTGTTAAAAAAAGGAATATGGGACTTGTAATTCAAGAAGCATTACTGACGTAAACTAGTCACATTGATTTTCTTTAGTTATTGGCACCCTAGGGAATATAGACTAACCAACTGCCCCCAAACTCTTTCCACATATGATGTTATTTATAATGTTTGCATAGCATTTCATTACGTGGATTTCCCAACATTTATTTAACCATTCCACTGTTGTTGGACCTATATGGTGTCTCTCATGTTCTTCAGTTGCAGTAATTTTACAACAATCTTCCTTTGCTAATGTTTTCCTTTTTATATTACTTCCATAGGCTAGAATCTTGGATATTGAACTGCTTGGCTAAGACACAAAGCTGATACATATCTTAAGGTTAATCTGTTCAAGCATTTGTGCAAAGATACAGTTCTACTTGAGGTTTTAAATTTAGTAGTGTAAAAAGGACACAACAGACCCAAAATGGAATTACTTATGCTAAACTCCATGCCAGTAAACCAAGACTTAATATTTAACTTAATTGCAATTTCAACACCCCAGGAACGTAACCTTTAACCAGTCAACCTAGAATTACCTGGTTAGCAGTAGTGAAGTAATCTGCGTATAGGCACCTCCATCCCCCTTAGGAGGGCAACTGTGCCTGAAACAGTACTTTTTTTGTTAATAATTTTCTTTTTTCTGCCCAGTTTCTACTTTCAAAACCTTTCCTTTTCTATAGCTTGGTGGAACCAATTTGACCTTTAAATTTACTCAGTTAAATTTTTCTTGTTTAATTTTTGCCTGACTGTGTTATGGCTTCCCAGGTGGTGTTAGTGGTAAAGAACCCACCAGCTAATGCAGCAGAGGTAAGGGATCTGGGTTCGATCCCTGGGTCAGGAAGGTCCCCTGGAGGAGGGCATGGCAACCCACTCCAGTATTCTTGCCTAGAGATTTCCATGGACAAGAGGAACTTGGCAGGCCCCAGTCCATAGGGTCGCAAAAAGTCGGACATGGCTGAAGTGACTTAGCACACTCGCACGCACGCCATATAGGTGCTGTTAAGCCTCTGATAAACATAACTCCATGAAAGACCATTCCTTTAAAAAGAAAAAGTTACTGTCAGTAAAAGAACTTTAATAAGCTTGACCAAATATTTAGAAAGCATATTGTGTTGAGTGAAACTTTGTGTGTAATAAATAATGAGAGTAACAGAAGATCATTTTGCATGACTGGTCTATTATTGTCTCAAGGAACACATGCAAAGAAAACAAATTCTTTGGATTACTTCCTCAAATAAGCCAACACAATGGAAAGTGGAAAAAAAAAGTCCCATAAACCTTGTGAAAAGGGAACCAGAAAGCTTAACATGTAAACTTGGAGAAATGACAACATTAGGAAACAAAACTACAAAAGAGAACACTTTCCAGAATAAGATGCACAAAACAAATAATCACTAGAGTCGGAGCTTTATCCAGTCTGTGCAGAGATAAGTGGAATATTTGACCTTCACCATGATTAACAAGGCTTTCTTTGAAATTGTGTTGGTTCTGTTGGCTTCTTCCACTGTTTGCTCCCAAGAGCTGAAACTGGTTCTTTGCCAGCAAAGGAGAGTGAACCAAGAGAGTTTAAAACTTTTGAATGAACTGCAGACCTCGTCAATTCAGCAGTGTCTACTGCACAGGAAAAACTTCCTGCTTCCCCAGAAGTCTGTGAATCCTCACCAGTATCAGAAAGGACAAGTACTGGCCATTCTTCATGAGATGCTTCAACAGATCTTCAACCTCTTCAGGGCAACCTCTTCTCTTGATGGTTGGGAGGAAGGTCACACAGAAAAGTTCCTTGTTGAACTTCTTCAACAGCTGGAATACCTAGAAGCACTCATGAGACTGCAAGCAAAGAAGAAAAGTGACACCTTGGGCAGTGAGAACCTTAGATTACAGGTTAAAATGTATTTCCAAAGGATCCATGATTACCTGGAAAGCCAGGACTATAGCAGCTGTGCCTGGACCATTGTCAAAGTAGAAATCAACCGGTGTCTGTTCTTGGTGTTCCCACTCACAAGAAAGCTGAGTGAACAGGGCATGGAAACTTGAACCATTTGAAGGAAGAGCCAACTGCAGGCTTTAAAAGCATAGCACGGAGGAGTAGTAGGATTTCTCCAGGCACTATTATTTCTTTTTGTTTTAAAGTAGTACTATTCTTTGGTTTTTGTGTGTGTGTGTGTGTGTGTTGTATGTATATATATATATGTATGTGTGTATGTATATATATATACAAATATGTATCTTTGCTTTAAAGATGATGCGCATTGACTACAGTTGTTTTTATTCTGTAATGTCACTTTGTATTTTCTGTCCATCTGAAATTTTTATGAGTTGAAGCGATTCATTAATATTTCATAATTGTTCTTCAGATTGGTATATTTTCATAAAAACTGGCCAAGTAGATATAATGAACTTTATCTTCACTGTCATACTTTGCTTATCATTGAATATTCATCCCAGTGATTTCTTTTTGTTAAATTAACTTGCATTGGAGTATAATTGCTTTAAAATGTTGTGTTAGCTTCTCCTGCACAGCAAAGTGAATCAACCATATGTATACATATATTCCCTCTTAGGTTTCCTTCCCATTTAGGTCACCGCAGAGCATTGAGTAGAGTTCCCTGTGCTATAGAGTAGGTTCTTATTAGTTATCTATTTTATACCTGAAAGTGAAAGTGTTAGTTGCTCAGTCGTGTCCGACTCTTTGCAACCCCATGGACTGTAGCCCACCAGGCTCCTCTGTCCATGGAATTCTCCAGGCAAGAATATTGGAGTGGGTAGCCATTCCCTTCTCCAGGGGATCTTCCTGACCCAGGGATTGAACCCAGGTCTCCTGCATTGTAAGCAGATGCTTTACCATCTGATCCACCTCCCTTTCCCTATTGATATCACATCATATATTTATTCTTTATGTCTGTGTCTCTATTTCTGTTGTGCACATAAGTTCATCTGTATCATTTTCTAGATTCCACATGTAGGTGACAATTATATAATGTTTGTTTTGTCTTTCTGACTTACTCCACTCTGTATGACAGTCTCTAGGTCCATCTATGTCTCCGCAAGTGGCACAATTTCATTCCTTTTTCTGGCTGAGTAATATTATGTAATTATATATATAATAGAATATTATCCTCTTTATCCATTCCTCTGCTGATGGACAGTTAAGTTGCTTCTATGTCCTGCTATTGTAAATAGTGCTACAGTGAACATTGGGGTGCATGTATTTTTTTGAATTATAGTTTTCTCCAGTTATATGCCCTGGAGTGGGATTGCTGAGCCATATGGTAATTCTATTTTTAATTTTTGAAGGCACTTCCATACTGTTCTCCATAGTCCCTGTGTCAGCTTACACCTCACCAACAATGTAAAAGGTTTCTTTTTTCTCCAGACTCTGTCTAGAATTCATTATTTGTAGGTTTTTTGATAATGGTTAGTCTGACTGGTATGAGGTGATACCACAATATAGTTTTGATTCCTCTACTTAGTGAATGTTGAGCATCTTTTTGTGTGTTTGTTAGCCATCTGTATGTCTTTGTTATCCATCTGTATGTCTCTACTCATGTTTTGATTGGGTTGTTGTTTTTTTTTTTTTTGATACTGAGCTGCATGAGCTGTTTGTATATTTTTGAGGTTAATGCCTTGTCATTTGCTTCATTTGTAAATATTTTTTTCCCATTCTGAGTGCTGTCCAATGATTTCTTTGCCAGAAATTGCTAGCAACAATCAGAAATATTAGGAATAATTTATATTGCAAGTTCTGAAAATAACATCGCACACTGATTATTTGTTATAGGCAACACAATAGAAGTAAGGCCAAAGGACATGAATAAGCAGTTTGCAGAAGAAAAAAAAAATGCCTGAAAAGAGGTTCAACCTCACACATAATAAAAAATAGAAATTAAAAGTGAATAATATGCTATTTATAACCTATCAGATAGATGAGACTGTAGAATTCAATTTTTTAAACACTATCATGGAGATTTTGGAAGAGGGATGCTTTTATAATTTTCCAGAGCACCAGAAATTGGCACAATCACTGTGGAGGCAAATT
The DNA here is from genome assembly GCF_001704415.2 of Capra hircus. Classification (NCBI taxonomy): domain Eukaryota; kingdom Metazoa; phylum Chordata; class Mammalia; order Artiodactyla; family Bovidae; genus Capra; species Capra hircus. The sequence continues at coordinate 22,605,991 of NC_030815.1, forward strand.
GGTGAACTCTGTTAAAATCACAGATGCATGTATTCCTTTATTCATCAAGTGCAGGTCTGCAGTATGTCCTGTAAAAACATTTGCATCCATGTGAAGTGACTTACATACAGCATTATTCATTGCAACATTATATATGATATCAAAAGACAGGAAAACACCCATATCCTTCCAGTTAGAGACAATTAAGGCATATTCACACAAAGGAAAACTATTCAGCTGGAGGAAAGAATGAAGTGCTGTTACCATACTGGGAAAAAAAAAAAACAAACATAAAAATAGGCAAGAGGCAGACTTAAAAAAAAATACATAAAAAATAGGCATGATACAGACTGTATATAAAATGCTGCATTTGAGATTAAAGTGTAATACAAATTTTTTATATTTGACCTTACTTATATATGGATAAATCACGAGTATACAAGCAATAAATTACAATGATGTTAACCTGTATTTTGTGGAGTGGGTTGGGGAGAGAAACTAAGGGAAGAGGACAGGGTAGAAGAGTCTTTACCACAAATTTTTGTATTTTGATTTTTAGTCGTTTGAAAGGTACAAATTAAAAAAATATATCTAACAAGTCACAGTTATCAGAAATATACATGGAGGAGTCCTGTTGGTGAAAGGAAGTGTTAGATGAAGGCTAGAAGAAACAGGAATGAGCCAGCCTGCCCTTGGGTTGGCCCGGAGCAAGGGCTGGGTGGGAGGAGAGCTAGAAAGAAGGGTACTAATGCCAAAGGAGAGGAGATGCTGATGAGGAAGGGGTTCTAGCTCTTCCACCCAGGAGCTCCCCAAAATCATCATGGAACAAATGTGAGGCTGGAGAAACTGAAGGTCACTAAGGCTTGGTGACTTTCCCACAGTCATCAATGTGAGACGCATAGCTGTGGCCCAGAAATTTGGTGCTCATTCTATCACTTTATGTCATTCTCTGCTTTAGGTTCATCGTATAATTCTAGTTAAAAGTCATCGCTGGCTGCAAAAGCTTGCTGAGGAGCATATTCCTTTTCAGTTTAATTCCTGTGGTCATGTATGGATGTGAGAGTTGGACTGTGAAGAAAGCTGAGCGCCAAAGAATTGATGCTTTTGAACTGTGGTGTTGGAGAGGACTATTGAGAGTCCCTTGGACTGCAAGGAGATCCAACCAGTCCATTCTGAAGGAGATCAGCCCTGGGATTTCTTTGGAAGGAATGATGCTGAAGCTGAAACTCCAGTACTCTGGCCACCTCATGTGAAGAGTTGACTCATTGGAAAAGACATGCTGGGAGGGATTAGGGGTAGGAGAAGGGGACGACTGAGGATGAGATGGCTGGATGGCATCACGGACTCGATGGACGTGAGTCTGAGTGAACTCCGGGAGATGGTGATGGACAGGGAGGCCTGGTGTGCTGCGATTCATGGGGTCGCAAAGAGTTGGACACAACTGAGCGACTGAACTGAACTGAACTGAACGTGTGTTAACTGTCGGCCAGTACTTCCAGATTTGGCTTGAAAGGAACGAGGAAGAACCAAATAGGATCCTAAGACCTAGGCAGGGTGAGCTGCAGCAGTGGCAGAGGGCAAAGAAGCAGAGGCTGGGCAGTCAGGAGGAAGTCTGTCAGCTTCATATTTCAGCCCAGTTACCTTCAAGTTCATGCAGAGATAGGGAAGTGGAGAAAGAAGAAGTATTTATCAATTCAACTGTCCTTACAGGTTATTTGCTTCTCGTGTCTATAGAATTTTTGTTGTTTTCTTTAAACCAGGAACTTTGTCAAAACCAAATCCATTATTTAACATGTTATTCAATTCTCCGGTTAATCTTGCAAGGTAGTTTCTGATATTATCTTCTTTCCTCAGGTGAGAACAAGACTTTAAAAGTCAAGTATATAACTGATTCAAAGTAATGTAGCAAGCCACAGAGTGAGCAAATGCCAGAGCAAAGATGGCCTCTCAAGTCTGCCTGACTCAAAAGCTTGCATTGTATTCTAGACACTACAGACCTGAACAGCATTATAAAATATTACTGGCAAATATAAAGATGACAATAATGATAATAATTTCCTTTTGGATTTCTTTATTCAAGTTCCCGTAGTGTCAAAATCTTGAATTACTTGATTACAGTGTATCTTCACCCCTAGACATTTCTTTCCTCAGAACTAAGGTGAACAGAACACTTCTCCATTTGGAAGCTGCCAACTGGAAACTTACAGCAGATAATATTTAGAAGCTAAAACCAATACTTTACGTACTAATGTTTCCCCAGACATTTAGCTTAAGTTGACATCCTGCTTGTATAACTGCCTTAGCTGCCTAATACAAACTAATCATGAGAAACGCTGGGCTGGAGAAAGCACAAGCTTGAATCAAGGTTGCCGGGAGAATTATCAATCACTTCAGATATGCAGATGACACCACTCTTATGGCAGAAAGTGAGGAGGAACTAAAAAGCCTCTTGATGAAAGTGAAAGAGGAGAGTGAAAAAGTTGGCTTATAGCTCAACGTTCAGAAAACTAAGATCATGGCATCTGGTCCCATCACTTCATGGGAAATAGATGGGGAAACAGTGTCAGACTTTATTTTTGGGGCTCCAAAATCATTGCAGATGGTGATTGTAGCCATGAAATTAAAAGACGCTTGCTCCTTGGAAGGAAAGTTGTGACCAACCTAGATAGCATATTGAAAAGCAGAGACATTACTTTGCCAACAAAGGTCTGTCTAGTCAAGGCTATGGTTTTTCCTGTGGTCATGTATGGATGTGAGAGTTGGACTGTGAAGAAAGCTGAGTGCTGGAGAATTGATGCTTTTGAACTGTGGTGTTGGAGAAGACTCTTGAGAGTCCCTTGGACTACAAGGAGATCCAACCTGTCCATCCTAAAGGAGATCAGTCCTGGGTGTTCTTTGGAAGGAATGATGTTAAAGCTGAAACTCCAGTACTTTGGCCACCTCATGCGAAGAGTTGACTCATTGGAAAAGACTCTGATGCTGGGAGGGATTGGGGGAAGGAGGAGAAGGGGACGACAGAGGATGAGATGACTGGATGGCATCACGAACTCGATGGACTTGAGTTTGAGTGAACTCCGGGAGTTGGTGATGGACAGGGAGGCCTGGAGTGCTGCAGTTCATGGGGTTGCAAAGAGTCGGACACAACTGAGCGACTGAACTGAACTGAAATATGTGTACCATTTTAAAACTTTAAATCCGAAGTTCTAAGTTGAGAGATATTGAGAAAGGGAAATACTTTAAAAAAAACTAGATACCCTTCTAGCAATACATGAGTGAGCTCAGAGTAAAGGTAAGTTCATTCATTCAGTGAGTCATCTGAATTATTGTTACATCTACATGTCCTGAGCTAAATAGATTACTAAATCAAATAAAAATTGGTTACAAAGTAATAAGTACAGTAGCATCACATTTTTAAAAAATATGTGTGAAAAATGTCTGAAAAGAAATTACGCTATAATGTTCATAGCAGTGCCATCTGGGTGATAGAATTTCCATTCTCATCAGTTCAGTTCAGTCGCTCAGTTGTGTCCAACTCTTTGCGACCCCATGAATTGCAGCACGCCAACACTTTTCTAATTAAATAGTTCTCTCATAAATATGGATTCATTTTAGATCCAAGACAAATAAAGTTATTTTATTTTTGAGATTTAAACAAAGAACAAATAGGAAATTCCCAGGTTGTCCAGTGGTTAGGACTCTGCACTTCCACTGCAGGGGGGTATGAGTTCAGTCCCTAATTGGGGAACTAAGGATACTAAGATCCAAAATGCCATGTGGTGTAGACAGAAGATAAGTTAATTAGTTAATTAAAATAATTAAATTTAAAAAAAGAAGTTGGCCCCTTGTAGAGATTTGGCTTAGAAAACTCATCACATGCAGTAAATTAAACACCACCTCTAGCACATCAGAATCATGTGAAGGACTTGTTAAAACACAGATCACATGGCTCCATCCCCACTGTTTCTGATCCAATAGGTCTGTGGTGGGGACTGAGTATTGGCATTTCTAACAATTCCTAGATGAAGCTGATGCTGTTGATCCTGTGACTACACGTTATTAACCACATTCCTATTTCTCGATGGCCGTGGTAGACTTTTAACAGATAAAGGCATATTCTCCTTGAAATTCCTGACCTCACGTTTTCCTGCAGTACCTGGAGAGAAGTGAGCACCCTATAGATGGTAAGGTAGTTGTTAGATAGTAGTTGGCTTTTTTGTCATTACCTTTTCACAGCAGCAGATTAGATAGTCTTTTTCTCTCTTAAAGAAGCTGTATTTAGAGACTTCAGTACCCCAGTTACACCCCATAGTAATAACTGCCTTTTAAGGAAAATGGTCCAAACCAAATTTCTTTCCGTAAGAGTTTCTGATTCTCATGCCTGTGGTTGAGTGAAATAAAAACGACAACTATAGCACTCACTACAGTTGGACAAAGAATATTCTGCAGACACAAAAGAAACCAAACTTCTAAAAGATAGAGGATTCCGAGGTGAAAGATGGCAAGTGGTTCAGTAATCTCTGTTGAGGTGTGTAGATGTTTGGTAAATAAAGAGATCAGGGGTTCATTCCTGGAATTGCTTTTGGCATTTAGCCCAAGTTTTCTCTCCCTTCCTGAGGTCTGCCTATATTCAGTGACTGGCTGATGTGGAGGTATAAAGGCTCAGACCCCTCACTCCATCTCTGAAGGGTCATCTCGCCTTCAGAGCTCCTCACTGTAATTGGCCAAGGCCACTTTGTGACTACATGGCAACTCAGCATTCCCTGTCTCCATCCTCCTGGTTTTTCTTCCCTGAAGTGTTGATCCCATAATACTCCCTAGTAAACTCCTTGCATGGTAAATTGTGTCTCAAAGTCTGCCTTCTCAGCACCTGACCTCCAATGCCATAGCATATAGAACTTCCCTTTGGGCCATAGGAAACCCAAACTCACATTCTGTTTCCTTGACTTGGTGCATATTCTTTTCCTAATATGTGTTAATGTCTCGTTTTTGCTATTCATGACTCACTTAAAACTTTTTCCTTCACTGAAAGCCCTAATAGTCTGATTTCTCTGAATCTATCTGTGCCCCTCCAGATCACAACTTTTACCGTGTCCCAGACTACATTGTAGTGTAATCAGTTACTTCTCTTTCTTCCAACTGGAGTGTGAACAATTAACGCTTCACAGTAGGCAAATGAAATCTTATCTCTTTACCTGAGCACCTAACAGGGTCAATCTAAATATTGAATGGATGAAGAAATTTAAAATATAGTATTAAAGAAGGAATATCAATACCATATTGTCATGGGCGTTTCTATATGTAAGGGGATTCTGTCTAGAGATAAGGCTCAGCGGTAAAGAATCTGCCTGCAGTTCAGGAGATCCAGGTTCGATCCCTGGTCAGGAAGTCCCCTGGAGGAGGAAATAGCAACCCACTCCAGTACTCTTGCCTGGGGAATCCCATGGACAGAGAAGCCTGGCAGGCTGTAGTCCATAAGGTTGCACAGAGTTGGACACAACTGAAGTGACTCAGCAGCAGTTAAGGGGTAAAGTTTTTCATTTTGGTTTTTCAATTTCTCTATTTTTCCTAGATGGGATATTGGATAAACTGCTTCTTGGAGTAAGAAGTGAAGTATCTATCTTTCTCTGATGAAAGAGTGGTTTCTGTCCTTGTATATTTAGGGCACAGTAAAATAGTGGCACGATATGTAAGGCAGAAATCCAGGTCGGAGCCTCTCTTCTGGTTGCTCTGATCTTCCTAGACAATCCTTTTCTGAATTCACTCTTTCTGGGCCTTTGGCCCCATCAGTCTGGTGATGGTTAGTCATGTTTTCAATTGCCAAGTAATATAGAAACCACTGGTACCAGCTTGAAATTATTGTTCAGTTTATAGAAGGCTTAATATGTTGGAAAAATTATGAAAACAATACATGCAAATGGTGTACATGGCTCAGGTTTATAGTTGTTGTGTAACACTTTTTCCCACTGTTCTTTTCGAAAGCTAGCTTGTTGTCCAAAATGGGGGGCTACTGGATCGGTTTTTCTGCCAACTATTAGTGAAGACTTGATGGCAGTTTTCCTCATCTCTTTGGATTGTATACGTTAACATTATGGGTAGACAGGAAATAGCCAGCATGTAATGAGTATTTAGAGACAAATAGCCAGAGTCACATTACAAGTATGCAGGGAAAGAATCATAACGCAGAAACAGTCCCATGGATTTTCATTAAATGGAAGAGGAATCCAGTTTCTTAAAAGTATGGAAACCTGTTCAGCTAAGTTCTCATCACTGAAGGAGGAGATTATGTATTCTTGGTAAGGGTGGAGCAAGGTTTGAGTAAAGCAAAAGGCAGGTTCCCTTGACTCATAAATCATGTAACTTTTTCTTTGTAAGAGAGCTAAGTGCACGTTGTTTTAGTGAAATTTATTCCAAGTTAAGTTTCAGTATAAGCATTGTACTAAACAAAGCATAGACCCCTGGGGAAATTTATTTATTTGTTCTCAATAACAGATTCATCTGGTTTCATGTCAGATGAACAAAGTGATCATAAATCTGACCAAAACAGTTAATTTGAGAGCATTAAGAACCGAAGTCTTAGCTAGTGTATTATTCCATATAGCTGACATTTTAAAGTAACATCTTCTAAACTATTCTCATTGCTTGGGAGGGAGAAACTGGTGGAGGAGAAAAAGGACGGATGGAACTGGGAAAGAAAGAAGCATAGTTCCAGTGCAAATTGTGTAGTTACAGGAAAAATACCTTAAAGGACCCATTTGTGTCTAGTAGAAAGACTAGAGATCTCTTCAAGAAAATTAGAGATACCAAGGGAACATTTCATGCAAAGATGGGCTCAATAAAGGACAAAAATGTTATGGACCTAACAGAAGCAGAAGATATTAAGAAGAGGTGGCAAGAATACACAGAAGAACTGTACAAAAATGATCTTCATGACCCAGATAATCACGATGGTGTGATCACTCACCTAGAGCCAGATATCCTGGAATGTGAAGTCAAGTGCACCTTAGGAAGTGTCACTACGAATAAAGCTAGTGGAGGTAATGGCATTCCAATTGAGCTATTTTAAATCCTAAAAGATGATGCTATGAAAGTGCTGCACTCAATATGTCAGCAATTTTGGAAAACTCAGCAGTGGCCACAGGACTGGAAAAGGTCAGTGTTCATTCCAATCTCAAAAAAAGGCAATGCCAAAGCCTTTGACTGTGTGGATCACAATAAACTGTGGAAAATTCTGAAGGAGATGGGAATACCAGACCACGTGACCTGCCTTTTGAGAAACCTGTATGCAGGTCAGGAAGCAACATTTAGAACTGGGCATGGAACAACAGACTGATTCCAAATAGGAAAAGGAGCACGTCAAGGCTGGATATTGTCACCCTGCTTATTTAACTTATATGCAGAGTACATCATGAGAAACGCTGGACTGGATGAAACACAAGCTGGAATCAAGATTGCCAGGAAAAGTATCAATAACCTCAGATATGCAGGTGACACCACCCTTATGGCAGAAAGTGAAGAAGAACTAAAGAACCTCTTGATGAAAGTGAAAGAGGAGAGTAAAAAAGTTGGCTTAAAACTCAACATTCAGAAAACTAAGACCATGGCATCTGGTCTCATCACTTCCTGGCAAATAGATGGGGAAACAGTGGAAACAGTGGCTGACTTTATTTTTCTGGGCTCCAAAATCACTGCAGATGGTGTTTGCCGCCAAGTAATTAAAAGATGCTTACTCCTTGGAAGAAAAGTTATGATGAACCTAGACAGCATATTAAAAGCAGAGACATTACTTTGCCAACAAAGGTCCATCTAGTCAAGGCTATCATTTTTCCGGTAGTTGTATATGGATGTGAGAGTTGGACTGTGAAGAAAGCTGAGCGCCACAGAATTGATGCTTTTGAACTGTGGTATTGGAGAAGACTCTTGAGAGTCCCTTGGACTGCGAGGAGACCCAAGCAGTCCATCCTAAAGGAGATCAGTCCTGGGTGTTCACTGGAAGGACTGATGTTGAAGCTGAGACTCCCCAATACTTTGGCCACCTGATGCGAAGATCTGATTCATTTGAAAAGCCCCTAATTCTGGGAAAGATTGAAGGCAGGAGGAGAAGGGGATGACAGAGGATGAGATGGTTGGATGGCATCACAGACTCAATGGACATGAGTTTGGGTAAACTCTGGGAGTTGGTGATGGACAGGGAGGCCTGGCATGCTGCGTTTCATGGGGTCACAAAGATTTGGACACGACTGAGCAACTGAACTGAACTGAAGAAGAGGAAAGGAGAGAGAACACACTCTTGTAGGTGGGATAGCATTCAGGAGCTAAAATAAATAAGAAAAGTGTCCCCAAAATGCCTCTAGCTAGGCAGATTTCAACCATAGATTGAAATTAGAAGGACAAAGAGATGAGTTTGGACATATCAAGGATTCAGTTGTAGCATTCTATAGGGAAAAATCTGATAAAGAACAAAATAGTTTGCTGATGGTTGGGATAAGAGCTGACACCTATACATAGTAGAAACAAAAAACTTTTCAAATATCAGTAATTAATTTGGTAAAAATTACCAGCATTTTTGAACCACTGGACTCACCAAATGCAGTTCTAGGTACTTATATTCCCTACTCAAAAGGGAATACAAATTTATTTTTTGCAGCCCTACTTATATAAAGAGTAATTTTAGTCAAATGTGCTATTATAGAGGATTTGGTTAAGTAAATACTGACCCCTTCATACTGTGGAATACTACACACCAATTAAATTCTCTAGGTAAAGAGTATTCACGTAAATCCAAGCTCGTTCATAACATGTTGAATGATATTACAAGGATTACACTGGGGAAAACTGATGTCTCATTATTTCTAGGGAGTAGAATTTGAGGGAATGGAGGGTAAGAAATGAGATCTTTAAACTCCCTTTTAATTTTTGGAACATACGTACCATTCCATTTTTTTTCTTCTTAGCTATGTGCTTAAAATTGACTCTTTTAAATTGTGTCCAGTATTTCCATTTTTCTGAAGAAAAGGAAGCTTGTCTTAGCTCAGTCTCCCAGAGTTGGTACTGGAAGGTGATCACTCCTGCCTTTGTATCACCAGGAACAGTATGAAGGAACCAAACAATTCACTACACTCTGTTAAAAGACAAAGATGGGACAGACAGAATTTTGGATAAAAATCATATTTTTCTGGAAATATATAAATAGAAAATTTTAATATATGTTTCTCATTTAATGAACAAAAACATTGATATAACTTTAAGAGTAAGTAACTGACTCCTGAATTCTAATGTCTTCTTTACTATATGGCTTTTCATAGTAGTTTATGGATGAATAAAGTACATCCTGATTGTTTTCTCCAGCACTATTCTAGATCTTATATCTATGTATCTGCGCCTCTTGGTATAAACTTATTTTCTCTTTAGTGCAAATATTTTCACTAAAAAGGACTCCTAAAACTCAGTATCTTGCTTTAAACTTACCTTTAACACTTCCAGCAATTGTTGAATAAGTTACAGCAGAAATTTCTGTACATGTATGTAAGATTTCTCTTAGATAAAATTAACATGAAAGAAGAACTTCTAGGATGCAATTTAGGGAAGAAAGACAGTTGAGAAAAGGACTTCTATACAGAATTAGCCAAGATCTCTTACCTGCAGGGAGTATGAATCTACAGTGAAACTCTACTAAGGACGCATTTTGAATGGGTCAGAACAATCCCATGCCAATCCCGAAGACAATCATGATGTTGTCACACCAGCCAGGTTGAAAAAACTCCAAAGATTATGAACTTACCTGCATTTCTAGCTTATTCATGTCTGTGTCTTTCTTACATATTTTTTAAATATGCATTTCAGTATCAAGAAGAAAATGAGAATCTTCATATTTTGTGAAACCACACTTAACAAAAGAGAATCTCCAAATGATCAATAAATTTGAAGAAAAGTGATCAACATCATGACTGCTCATGGGATGCAAATTAAAGCCAAAATGTCATACCACAGCACACACACCAGAATAGCTAAAACTAAAAATATTAAATTAAAAAAAATAAAAAGACATACAATTGTTGATGATGGAAGTATAAACTACTAAAACTTTTGGAAAGTGGTTGGTACTATCTATAAAGATAAGCATGTAAACACACACCTGTGACAAAGCCACTCCACCCACCCCTGGTCATATATCCACAGAAATTATTGCTTAGACCCTCCAAAAGAAAAGTCCAAGTATGCTAACAGAAGCTTTCATCATAGTAGTCCCAACACATGCCAAAGAAACAAAGCTAAACTATATTAATAATAGAACTGACACGCATATTTTGATCTATTCTAACAACATATTACATAATAACAACAATGAATTATTGATACACAAAACAATATGGATGATGTCACACACATAATATTGAACAAAAGCACTAGACATAGATAAAGTATTTTAACATTATTTTCATTTATAAGAAGTTCAGAAACTGGCAAAGCCGATCCATGGTGATAGAGGAGTGAAGAGCGGCTAGATTTATGGTGGAGTATTCATTAACAGAGTTCAAAGTTAATCATACTTTTGCCTTGGAAACTATTTTCTACTTGCTGTACTAATTTTGCTTCCTTGTATTTGCTTCATATATTTTTAACTTGTTATTATTCCAGCACAGTGTTAAATACTAGAAGGGAAGGTAGGCATCGTTTTTTTCACCTAATTTTTAGCAAGAATACAGGTATATCTTCTTTTATTGTGCTTTGTAGATAGTTGCATTTTTTATGAATGAAAGGTCTGTGACAACCCTGCATTGAACAAGTATATCAGCACCATTTTTCAAACTTTGTGTCTATGTCACATTTGGTAAGTCTCATGATATTTCAGATTTTTAAATTATTATGGTATTAGTTATGGTGATCCACGATCAGTGACCTTTGATGTTACGATTACCAAAAGATTATGACTCACTGAAGGCTCAGGTGATGGTTAGCATTTTTTAGCAATAAAGTATTTTTTAATTCAGGTATGTGCATTATTTTTTAGCATAATGTTGGACACTTAATAGACTACAGTATAATGTAAATAGAAATTAGATGCACTGGAAAATAAAGTTTGTGTGACTCACTTTATTGCAATATTAGCTTTATTGCAGTAGTCTGAAACTGAACTTGCAAATATCTGAGGTATACCTGTATTCCACTTTATCATTTCTCCTGTTTATAAAGAAACCTGATTGATATTATTCTCATGTTTCTGTTATTTCTCACTAGTTTGGGGTTTTAAAAGATGATGCATATATTACTAATTTCTTTTTTAATATCACATCAAAATATTTGAGGTGAAAGTTTATTTTTTTCATATTAAATACTGATGAATAGGTTGTTTTGAATTGTTCCCAGTAGTTGGGTCAAAAATCCACATTACTGATTGCCTTATCGATCGTGGTAACTAACTTACAAAAAACACTGCAAAAATCTTCCATGTACCATCCTATTGAAATAAATCAAGTATATTTACAGAAATCTAGAATAAGTAAATAATGCAAAATGAAGAGGAAAAGGTAAGGTTTAAAATGGGGATATCAGCCTAACACCAGTCCTCTGTGGTTATTTACTATCTAATCTGAAAGTATCAGACATCCAATATCATTATTTTTTAAAAGAAGTGGAACTTTTTCCATTCTGATTTTAATAACTTAGCTTTGTCCTCTGGTGTCTCTTTGCTAAGAAGCATATTTGAATGGATAACCACTGGTAAAAAATGTGTTAATTGTATTCCCTAAGGCTGAGTATAACATTGTGTTATGTTAGCTAACCGAATGTACTAAGACATGAATACTTGCAGTTAATTCATTTGTTTACATTGACTCAATGAGCAAGTGCCTTCTGTGACTAATGTTATTCTGCCCTCTACTGTTTCAAATTGAAATTTTGGTTTTTTTCCCAGTGGTCATGTATGGATGTGAGAGTTGGACTGTGAAGAAGGCTGAGCGCTGAAGAATTGATGCTTTTGAACTGTGGTGTTGGAGAAGACTCTAGAGAGTCCCTTGGACTGCAAGGAGATCCAACCAGTCCATTCTGAAGGAGATCAGCCCTGGGATTTCTTTGGACGGAATGATGCTAAAGCTGAAGCTCCAGTACTTTGGCCACCTCATGCGAAGAGTTGTCTCATTGGAAAAGACTCTGATGCTGGGAGGGATTGGGGGCAGGAAGAGAAGGGGACGACAGAGGATGAGATGGCTGGATGGCATCACCGACTCGATGGACGTGAGTCTGAGTGAACTCCGGGAGTTGGTGATGGACAGGGAGGCCTAGTGTGCTGCGATTCATGGGGTCGCAAAGAGTCGGACACGACTGAGCGACTGAACTGAACTGAACTGAACTAATACATCCCAGATGGAGAATAAAATGGCAACCCACTCCAGTATTCTTGCCCGGAGAATCCCATGGACAGAGGAGCCTGGCGGGCTACAGTCCATGGGGTTGCAAGAGTCGGACACGACTGAGCAACTAAACGAACAACAATATATTCCAGGAAAACAGCTTCAAGGTAGAATTTTCATGAAATTTTCCTCTTAAAAAGAAAACAAGCAAAAAATAAAACAATATAGAAAACTTGATGTGTATCCATCATCAGGTAATCAGCAGAAATATTTTGACTCATATAAGATTTCAGATTTACATTGTTTAGCACATTATGTCATTTAAAAGGTTTCAAAGCTGTAACATTTCAACTCAGTTTTAAGCTTTCACAACCAATAGTTTCAACAGTAGAGTTCAATGATAGCTTCCCCATGCCGTTTTCTGAGCAGAGTAACTTATCTTCACACCTTAATAAACATTTCTCAAAGACATAAAAAATAATGGAACATACAACATATTCAGACATTAAAAATAGCTGACAAAGTCTTAATATTCTAAGTGCTCTTTATACACTGTTTCCTTGTAGACACTAGGATTTTTGCTACTGTAACCCAGTAGCTTCCAAAACAAACAAAAACGAAGGCACACACATAAATTCCCCAACACACACACACACATGTGTAACCATTCACTCATATTTGAATGATACTGACTGGCTGCTAGACCAACTAAACCAAGTTCTCCCAATACGCAAACCTGTTTCCACCCAGGTTATTTGTTGACCATCTGAATCGTCAGGTGGAACTGACAGCGTTTCCCCCACTTTCCAGTCATTATCTCTGCAGGATGTTTTCCTGTTCTAACATTTCTACTTGGGATGGATGTGGCTATAAACACATGTGCCTTTTAATGGTGCTTTCTAAACTGCAGCTGCCTGTACATATTTCTAGCTTTCTTTTATACATATAAGCAAAGGCATTATTTTAGATACAAGGCAATATCAGAACAGGATCAGTATACAGTGGAGGAGCACTCCCGGGATCTGTGACTCAAGCACTACTGATTTATTATTGCAGTCTCCTTTCTTAGTTCTTGTCTATAAAAGCACGTCCAGCTCTTTATTGGTCCATATCCTCAAGTTTGTTACCTAAATGTGTGGACTTAATCATTCTTTGACTTACGTCATGTGTCCAGAGATTCTCCCTCATCCCAAGAATTTAATATGTCGATGGGTCATGAACAAAGATACCTCACTGAGATTCAGCCCAAAATCAACCAGGGAAATACAGGTATTCCTTGTTTCCAGCGTAGATCTCACACAGAAAAACATCAACTTGATTGCAGTTTTTGTGTGCATTAAAAACTGAATACATGAGCACATTACATTCGAGAAATTGCATGTATGTTTACAAAGTAAATTTTTATACATGGTAATGAAAACACTTTGTTCCGTAAGATATAAATACCATATACGAAATAAATACATGGTAACTGATTTAAACCTGTCAGGCTTAAATCACTGAGTATAATTCATATTTCTCTGCTTTTAAGGTCACCATTGCTGATTCTAGAATTCAGTTTTCAGCTGGTAAAGCAACTTCTAAAATACGTGAAAACCTGAACTTTGTAAGAATCATTTTGCCACTGTTTTGTGAAAGCTTAGTTCTCTTTCTTTTTTTCCCCTTGATTTTACAAATTTGTTAATGAAGAGAAAGTATCTGTTGATTTCCACTGTGTTAATTTCTTAAACATAGAGCTCTGTATCCTTCCCCCTTTACAGAAGGGTTCATTCCTTGAAAGTAGATCTTCACAACCAGTTTTGAATCCTCACTTCTAGCAAGTTCTCTTCTAAATTGCTCTCTTGTCTCAAACACATCTCCAGCTGTTCCAGCTACTGATGATGTTCAATGTGGAATTTCTCCAAGAGGGTCTTATCTCAAACATCCTGGGCCTCTGTATTGAAGATGCTGCAGAGACATCTCAGGGAAGACAGCAGGGTGTGGGCTTTCCTGAAACTGCCCAGCATCCACTGGATCCCAAATATCAGTCAGGCCTGTTTTCCAGAAATTAACGATGCAAAGCACTTGGGTTTTTTTGTTGTTGTTGGAGAAAGATTAAAATATGCCACTTGTCCCTACTATGACGTGCAACACCTCACTACTCAGGCAAAATTTGCGGCTGTTTTTGTGTAGACTTGTAGGCTATGTTGGTGTTGCACCTGCCTGTATTTACTGCATTTCTGTGTGTTGCTGAATTTCAGGAGCGTCTTGATCTCTGCAGAAGCAGACATGGCAGATAGGGAGGACTGAGTTGTGGCCACGTTCCTAATGGCACACCTGCCTCTCCCTGACAGTGCCCCATGATCCCCCACTGAAGCTCATGGTCAGCCTAGCTGCAACCCTGTCTTCCTTCATCCTTTCCACGTTTGACCACGTGTGTCTTGAGCTGCTGGCAGCTCAGCACAGGCAGCCGCTCAGTCACCCCTAGTTCTGCTTTAACAACCCAGCTTCTTGGTTCTCCAAAAATTTAGAACCTACAAGTTAATAACATCTGACCATTAAATAGGATATGACTACAGAGGTTTTAGGGCCAGGTGACAGTACTAAATTAACTGAGAGAAGTTTTTCACATTAAATAGAATTTAAAATTTTAAAAAGAAGAGTATACATATATATGCATACCAACCAGCCAAATGGGTGGGTCATTTGTGAGGTATGTATGACTCTTTAAGTCTCAGACTATGAATTTCTGCCATCATTTCTTAAATTTGAATTTATGTGACCACTAAAC
Organism: Capra hircus; assembly: GCF_001704415.2. NCBI lineage: Eukaryota > Metazoa > Chordata > Mammalia > Artiodactyla > Bovidae > Capra > Capra hircus. The sequence continues at coordinate 22,621,087 of NC_030815.1, forward strand.
TCTCTTGCTCTGTTGTTTCCTGGCTAATGTTATAACTTTCCCATATATTATTTAATAAAAGTTCTTAGCCTTAGGTTTTGGGAGAAAGAATCTTTGATTCCATTTCTTTCTTTCATTTTTATTGAATGTCTCTTCTTTGTTAGTTCAGTTCAGTCACTCAGTCAGGTCCTGACTCTTTGTGACCCCATGGACTGCTGCACACCAGGTTTCCCTGTCTATCACCAGCTCCCGGAGCTTGCTCAAACTCATGTCCATTGAGTCGGTGATGCCATCCAACCATCTCATCCTCTGTCCCCTTCTCCTCCTGCCTTCAATCTTTCCCAGCACCAGGGTCTTTTCCAATGAGTCACTTCTTCACATCAGGTGGCCAAATATTGGAGTTTCAACTTCAGCATCAGTCCTTCGAATGAATATTCAGGACTGATTTCCTTTAGGATGGACTGGTTGGATTTCCTTGCAGTCCAAGTGACTCTCAAAAGTCTTCTCCAACACCATAGTTCTAAAGCATCAATTCTTTGGCGCTCAGCTTTCTTCTAGCGCTCAGCTTTCGGCACTTAATTAGCCATTTGGGGATCCACAAATGTTTGTGATTCTCATTAAGTCAATGTTCTTAACCTTAGAACAATTCTAAAACTAATCAAGAAATAATGCAAGCAACAATATTTAAAAACAGAAAGGAATATTTGACTTTGACTTCCTCAGTCAGAAGCATTAAATGAGTTTTAAAGTAGCTGTAATAAAACCGTGTAGCAGTGAGTAAAGTTCAGTAACCATATTGCTAAGTCTCTTCAGTCGTGTCCGACTCTGTGCGACCCCGTGGATGGCAGCCCACCAGGATCCTCCGCCCATGGGATTTTCCAGGCAAGAGTACTGGAGTGGGTTGCCATTGCCTTCTCTGAAGTATTAATAAAGCAAAAAAAAAAAAAAAACTCAAAAATTGCCATATTAGCAGAATTAATTAGATGCTGATCATTAGCTAAAGATTTATGCAAAAGGTATACCTCTTGTTAATGAGGAAAGAAATGATATTTCAATAAAATATTCCAGGAAACTTGCCTGACACTCAAACAAAAAGCAATTTAGATTCTCATATCATAGATCAAAAAAGAAAAAAAAAGTTAACGAAATACTGAATTTAATGTAAAAACAGATGCACAAGAAAGGGCACCAAATACATACAAGTTCAAAAGAGGAATGAATGTGACTAGGGAGAGGCTTGATTCTATGTCCTAAACAGCGCTTGGCAAAATATACAAGAGACTGTCTAGCTCTGTGTACACAGGAGAAATGAAAAACACATATTCATCAGAAGAAAGTGGCTATAACATAGAGAACATGTATATGTCAATGATTAGAGATTATAAAATGATAAATAATGTAAATTACCAATATAAAACGAAAGGAAGTAGCAGATAAAATGAAGCTTGACTGTAAAACTTGACTGAATGAAGAGTTTAAATCAGCAGCCAAATAGATTACTGTTGAAATCACTACAAAATGACTAATTAGAACAATGCTAAATCAATTTTTAGCCAAAAAAAAGCAATGTGTGAAATCGAGTATCTAAATAAGCAATTGTTTAAATCAAATAAGTCATACATTTAAAATGTTTTCGGCAATTCATCCATCCTTTGAAAATTATTATTAGAAAACATGAGAAAAATGTGCACAGGCATTTTAACCCATAATCTCCTCAATGTGCCATCTTGTTTCACTGCTCCACTTCACAAAATTTAATTTTCTGTACAGTGTTCCTAATTCTCATTCTTGTGTTTCCTTTTCAGCCTACTCCCATCTGGTTTCTGCCCCGTTAATTCTGCTAAACCAGATCCTGCTACGGTCACTGGTGGCGTGTGTTTCAGGGCTGCTGGCACAGCTCAGTCCTCACCCACCCTGCAGGCCCCACTGTGTCTCTGAAGCACACGCCTTCCCTTCAGTAGTCTCTCCCCGTTCATCCTTGTGTCCTTCTCCCTGGCCTGCCCCCTGCCTCAGTGCCTGTTGCAGGTCACTCCTCTGCCTGACCCTTAGTACTGAGCGTCCTCTTCTCATTGTCCATTCTATTTATAAGTGACCACATCATCCCCATGCCCTCATTACAAGACACACAGTAAACAATTTAAAACTAATAACAATTTAAAACTTTGTGGGAAGCCCCACAAAGACAGCCAGATGAGTCCAAAAATTACCTATGTAGTCTTGCCCCCCAAAAGTGTCTCCAAAGTATTGATGGAAGAAAGAAAAAAAAGAAACAAAACTTACTTAACATACAGGAGAAGGAAATGACAGATCACTCCAGTTTCCTTCCCTGGAGAATTCCATGGAACGAGGAGCCTGGCGGGTACAGTCCATTTCAGTTCAGTCGCTCAGTCGTGTCTGACTCTTTGCGACCCCATGGACTACAGAACACCAGGCCTCCCTGTCCATCACCAACTCCCAGAATTTACTCAAACTCATGTCCATTGAACTGGTGATGCCATCCAACCATCTCATCCCCTTCTCCTCCCGCCTTCAATATATCCCAGCATCAGGGTCTTTCCCAAGGAGTCAGTTCTTCGCATCAGGTGGCCAAAGTATTGGAGTCTCAGCTGCAGCATCAGTCCTTCCAATGAGTATTCAGGACTGATTTCCTTTAGGTTGGACTGGCTGGATCTCCTTGCAGTGCAAGGGACTCTGAAGAGTCTTCTCCAACAGCCCAGATCAAAAGCGCTCAGCTTTCTTTATGGTCTAACTCTCACATCCATATATGATTACTGGAAAAGCCATAGCCCTGACTAGACAGATTTTGTTGCCCTGCTCTTTGATATGCTGTCCAGGTTGGTCATAAGTGACTAAATGTGGTCCCCTGGAGAAGGGAGTGGCAAACCACTTCAGTATTCTTGCCTTGATAACCCCATGAACACTATACAAAGGGTATAGTCCACGGAGTCGCAAAAGAGTCATACTTAAATGAGCAACTGACATGTGTTTCACCCAGAAATTAGAGATCTCTGAGCGTGTCAATTCCCAGGCAGATTGATAAGAAGTCTGGAGGTCCCCAAGGACGAGAGAGGGGTCTGGCACTATCCAGGAGGAGATAGGGTTCTGGAGTTCTCAAGGAGGAGAAAAGAACAAATTTTTTTTCTACATTGCTTTGTCTTAGTCAATAGAACAATGTATCTTGCTCGAGGTCATGTTTCTCCTTAACAAGACCTTGTGACTTATCTTAAGATGTATATTATTGGAGTGGGTCTGGTAAGATCTTTCTATTGTTAGTTCTAATCTCATTATCTTAAAATGTATTTGGTGGGAGTGGGTCTAGTAAGCTCTTTAAACTTTGAGACAGTCTTTTGATTTATTTTAATAACCAATTTAAAAAGTATATAACTCTCTCGCTAAGGCTACGAGCGGGGCACTGTCCATCCCCCTTCTGATGTCTATGTCAGAAGCTTTCTCTGTCTCTTTTTATACTTTAATAAAACTCTGCTATACAAAAGTTCTTGAGTAATCAAGCATGGTCCCTGCTCCCGGAGCTAAATCTTCGGAGATCACGAATCCGATATTGTTCACCATAAACTATTAGCCCTCTCATTCCTTAATTGGAGAGAAGCAATCTAAAGACGCAGTCTGTAACCTGAAGCAGAGATCTGCAAGATCTAGTCTATAGTGAAGCCCTTCCCTGCTTAGTTGATCAGTAAACACACACACACACACACACACACACACACACACTCGCTCTCTTCCTGATTTACTAACTCAGTTACTGTAGTTCATTACCTTACTAGTTCTCAATTCTACCCAAGTAGGTACACCCAGGTTATTGGTTGCCAACAATTGTATTTTCTGAAATACCCTTATTTGTGTCTGTGTTCTCTCTTACTACTGAGTCAAGGTGGAAGGTGGATGCAAGTGCAGTTATTATTCAAAGGGACATGGGGAGTTTTCTCCTGAAGTCAAGCAACGAGCAACGTACTTACTGTTTAGGAAAGAGGTAATGCACCTTCAAACAGGAGCTATTTCCTCTGATTCCCCGTGCATTTCCCTACCCAGCATGCCATGGTGAAGGCTCCAAGGGTGTTAAAGTAGGGAAAGCAAATGATGAATGTGCCGCCTTGGCCGGATGAGCAGCCTGGAAGCAAAAAACACATCCTGACCTTTCTCTCCACGCAGCTTCCTTAGGCCAAGACATGTCCTGCCTGAAGCTGGGAGTATTTTCCTCTCTAAAATACGAAAGCTAAGGAAGCAGGCTTTTTCAAGTTATTGGTGTCAGTTCTTTCCAGGAAAGATCCTCCCCTAGCTCTGAAGAAAATGCTAATAAGAAGACAGACTTCTGCCTAGAAGAGCAAGAAGCCTGTTCTACAGACTCTATCAATGTCCTAGTCCATCTTGGCCAGTAGGTGGCACGCTTCTTCCATAATTATTTTTAAAGGCTCCAGAGGAAAAGGGATCCTGCTTTCTAGGTCATTTTGGCCAAGGCTGTTGTTACAGTATTGTAACAAGGACATTCTCTCATTCCCAAAGTATTCATCTCAAGAAAAACAATAACCCCTTACATACATTTCTAAAAAGCCTAGAATTTTGACTCAAACTTTTAAGAGGTGGCTTTGCACTGTCAGGGCTTCTTTGTGGCTCAGACAGTAAAGAATCTGCCTCCAATGTGGGAGACCCAGGTTTGATCCCTGGGTGGGGAAGATCCCCTGGAGAAGGAAATGACAATCCACTCCAGTGTTCTCTCTGGAGAATCCCATGACAGAGGACCCTGGTGGGCTATGGTTCACGGGTGCCAAAGAGTCGGCACAGCTGAGTGACTATGCTTTGCACTCTTAAGGGCAAATCGGTAGCCAGAAGCACAAAGAAACAGGAAAGAGCTGTATGAATGGGTTGTGCAGGGGAAGGTTGAGTGAATCTGGAGAGCATACTGGGAATTGCTACATTGTGAAAAAGAACTGCAGTGTTGGAGGAGACTCTTGAGAGTCCCTTGGACTGCAAAGAGATCCAACCAGTCCGTTCTGAAGGAGATCAGCCCTGGGATTTCTTTGGAGGGAATGATGCTGAGCTGAAACTCCAGTACTTTGGCCACCTCATGCAAAGAGTTGACTCATTAGAAAAGACTCTGATGCTGGGAGGAATTGGGGGCAGGAGGAGAAGGGGACGACCGAGGATGAGATGGTTGGATGGCATCACTGACTCGATGCACATGAGTCTGGGTGAACTCCGGGAGTTGGTGATGGACAGGAAGGCCTGGCGTGCTGCGATTCATGGGGTCGAAAAGAGTTGAACATGTCTGAGCGACTGAACTGAACTGAGGAAGTACGGACATACTTTGTTTTATCCCATTTCCCAGATAATTGCATTTTTACACACTGGAGGTTTGTGACAACCCCGGGTCAGGCAAATCTATCAACTGCATTTTAAATAGCCCTGGCACATTCCGTGTCTCTGTGTCCCACTGCAGTAATTCTCAGGATAGTTCAAACCTTCACCAGCAAAAAACTCTGAAGGCCCAGATGATCACTGGTCACTTTTCGCAGTAAAGTCTGTATGGTCAGGCCAAACAGGATGGCTGTTCTCTTATCTCTGTACAAACCCTGCCCCACCAGTACACCCTATGCACCCTATACACCCTATGACTGGCTTTTCTCTGTACTTGTCCCAGGCCCCGGATTTCATCTTTTCTTTATCAAACAGTTGGTGAGGGGTGTGTCCCTCTACTGCTTTCCATGATAACTAATGAGCCCACCTGATCTCACTGCCCCAATGACCAGCAATCTCTCCCCCATCTCCCTCTCCCCTCTTCCCCATTCCCCGCTTCCCCACCCTCTACTCCCCACCCCTCCATTGCTCTCAGCATGAAGCCTAATACTTCCCACCCCCAGTGCACTCCAGGACCTTGCTTCAGACGGGTAAGCGCCTCCCATCCATTAAACCATCCATGCCTCTTCTTGACGGCACATTCTTTCTTTGGTCTTGAAGCTGGGCAAACATAGGTCTTGTAAGCCTGCTGGGTACAACCCAATGATCCGTGGCAGCCAGGAGGTGGAAGAAACACCTGTGAGAGCCAAGAGACAGGATGGGGAAAGGAAAGTTATTGGGGGCATCCACTAGCATGTGGGGCCCAAAAGTTACTGGCTGATCCTGAGGTGGCTGTCCACTAACCCAGGAGGCCCAAAAGTTGCTGGCTCCAATCCAAAAACTGTAGGGTATTCCTGAGGTGGTCATCTGCTACTATATGGTGCCCAAGAATTGCTGGGGGAATCCCAGAAGCAACAGGGAAATCCCTAGTGGCTGTCCACTAGGACATGGGGCCTTTGGGTGGCTGTCCTTGTTGAATGGGGGCTGCCCAGTGATCTGGAGAACAATGGCCTCTGCTAGCTCAGCTACTGCATCAAAGTGAGCGTTTTGTAATTGATTAAGCCAGCTTTCTGGAAGGAATTGTTATTTCTCTTGTGCCTTTGCCATGTAAATGATCTACCTGGCTCTCTAGAACTTTAATGTTCTCTGATTTCTAAGAGTAAGGAGAAAAAAGAGCTTTTAGGTAACCTCTGTAGAAATAATTATGTTTAGGTAACGTCTATCTAAACTTCTAAACGTCTAAACTTCCCTGGTGGCTCAGATGGTAAACGGTCTGTCTATAATGCAGGAGACCTGTGTTCGATCCCTAGGTTGAGAAGATCCTCTGGAGAAGGAAATGGCAATCCCATCCAGGACTAATGCCTAGAAAATCCCATGGACAGAGGAGCCTGGTAGGCTACAGCCCATGGGGTCGCAAAGAGTCAGACACGACTGAGTGACTTCATTTCACTTAACTTCAACATCTATCTAAGATAGCCTCCCCGAATTTTGGTAATTTGAAACTAGGTTAAGAATTCATTGACTTTCTGTGCTGTGTGCTGCTTTGTGGTGGCCTCTTTGGGACCCCATGGGCTATAGCCCTCCAGGCTCCTCTGTCCATTGGGTTTCTCTAGACAAGAATACTGGAGTGAGTAGCCCAGCCCTCCTCCAGGGGATCTCCTAACGCAGGTCTCCTGCATTGCAGGGAGATTCTTTAGCAACTGAACCACCAGGAAAGCCCAAGAATACTGCAGTGGGTAGGTAGCCTATCCTTTCTTCAGGGGATCTTCCTGACCCAGGAACTGAACCAGCGTCTCCTGCTCTGCAGGTGGATTCTTTACCAGTAGAGCTACCAGGGAAGCCCGACAGGTAGCTTAGAAATTATATATAATATTATTTGTATCCAGCATCATATGTACCTACGGCTCCCATGTGAGAACATTCTTTTCCTTTACTTCTCTTTGCAGTCTTTAGTATAATTGAAATAAAATAATACTGTTTTTATGTCCTCTTCTCTGTAAGACTGAGAGTTTCCATGCAGTAGGAACTGCATTTGCTTTACTCACTTGTATTCCTCGGTGACAATCACACAGTCTGTCACGTAGGTACTCAACGTATGTGTATAATATGAATGGAACGAATGAGTAAACAAATGTAAACACCCATTCCTTAATAATATATTAAATGGAGGTTTGGATTTAATTTTTGAGTAAAGAAACTCATTTTCTTTCATAAGAATTAATAAATAGAACAAAGTACAAATTTAATAATACAAAATGATAAACATGTTTTAAAAAGTTTAATATGATGTATAGATGAATTGTAATTTTACAAATATTTTAAGTATGTTAGGAGCAGAAAGGAATAAGCAAATCAGCAACGGATAACATCACGGCCGGCATGACTTTAGGACTCATGCCCCTAGAGCTGAATACTTTTATAACTACTTGCTTATTACTGCTGACAAAGTATCGGCTAAAGTAATTCAATGAATTTGGTGGCTAAAGCAGAAATCAGTCAACTGAAATGAACACAGGTGAGTGCACAAGGGTGATGTGGCATCTTAGTCGATGAGAGTCATGTCAAGGTGAGTTCAGATCTCCATCCATCTTTCTGAATCGTTTGTACAAGCTGCTTGATGAAGAGAGGGCTCTCATCATCTCCACTCGGACGATTTTCCAGGCGCAGTCACTGTATTCTTTCTCTTTCAGGTAGACATGGATTCCATGGAAATACCTCTTCAAGGCCAGAGTAGGGCCCATCCTTCCCAGGGCAGAGGCTTCCTCTCCCATCACCTGCCCCAGGCAGGCATGGAAGTCCTCCATCTGCTCATGGAGTCCAGTGAGGAGCTGCTCCAGGAAGGTGATGTCCAGGGCAGCAAAGGAGCGCTCTGTGTGGAAGAGGTGGAAGCTCTGCTGGAGCATCTCGTGGAGCACAGAGATGGTCTGGACCTCCTGGAGCTGGTCACCCTCTGCCATCTGCTGGGGAAAACCGAAGCCTTTTCTGTCCTACAGACAGGAGTGAGGGGAGAGTCTGTTCTTTCGGGCCAGGAGCCTGAGGTTCTGCGTGCCAACCAGCACGTGGTTCTGAGACAGATCACAGGCCAGAGATCCTCCCAGGCTCTAGCTGACCAGCACTGGGCTCAACAGTAGTGGGAGCACAAAATCCATGGGGAGGATGAGGCTGTTGCTGGGCTGGCTGAGTCGGCATCTGGTGTAAACTTGGAGGTAGGGTGTCTGATGATAATCTTTCTAATAAGGCTTTTAAGTAGGGAAGATGGTACTCATTGTCTGAAAATTTCTGTCTCACTTCCCCTGTGTGTTTTCATTTAGATATTTTCTATTTGACCTAGAAAATGTGATCAATCTAAACTCTTAATGTTTATGGTAGAAGGTTAATGTTCCCAATAAAGTTTGGATTTGTCAATGCCAATGTATATCACTTATATGAGAAACTAAGAAAGGCTGAAAGTATGTAAGTATGTAAAGACTTACAGAGGTGTACATACTTATGTACACATTTAAGTATAATATATATAAACATTCCTTGTGTTCGTGCTATGTCAAAACAAAAGTTTCCTTGATTCTTGACTGCATTTCCCCCCTCCTTATCTTACCCATAGGAATTCAGAGTCGCTCAGGCCATATTGGTTTCTGTAGTTTGTTTTCTGTTTCACAGAGCAGAGGCTTGTGATCAAGAGTGAATGAACTACTCTGTTGTTTCTGTTCTTTTGAGAACATTCATTCAGGTTCCTGAGATTACATTGCACTGGGGCCACAAGATCATGAGGAGTGGAGTATCTCCTGCCATATCAGTAAACTGGGATGACACAGTCATCAAGAGTTTCCAGCCCTCCAGCGTGCTCAGGAAGGGGGAATACACCTGTGGCTAACAGCTGCCAAATTGCAGCTGCTCCCTAAGGTGAGCCCAAGGCAACTCAGGAAGTGAAAAAATGCAAGATGCAAGAAAATGCAAGTAAAAATGCCCCAGGAGAGCTGAGGTTCAGGAAGGGAATGTTTTCACTGAGCCCAGGCACTTGTCTCTTCCCATACAAAGGAAAAGTGCAAAATTCCTTAACTTGAGATAGCTGGTTTTCTTAAATTCTCAAAAATATTTTGATGTTCACACTATATCCCCTTTCTTGCAAATTCCTATATAACCTGACTCTGTCCCTCTCCTCCTTGGAGCAATCACTCAGGGTGAATTGATTTACTGCCTCCCGAATTCCCACCAAATAAAACATAACTTCAACTTTTAAGTTGTCATTATTTCTTTATTTTTTAAATTAACTTACTTAATTTAATTGGAAGCTAATTAAAATATTGTAGTGGTTTTTGCCATACATTGACGTGAATCACCCTTGGTTGTACATGTGTCCCCATCCTGAACGCCCCGCCCACCTCCCTCCCTGTCCCATCCCTCAGTGTGGCTCCAGCACACCAACCCTCAGAGCCCTGTCACATTCATCGCACCCGGACTGACGATCTACTTCACATATGATAAATTACATATTTCAATGGTATTCTCTCAAATCATCTCACCCTCACCTTCTCACACAGAGTCCAAAATTCTGAACTTTACATCTGTGTCTCTTTTGCTGTCTCACATATAGGGTCATCGTTACCATGTTTCTAAATTCTGTATATATGCATTAGTATACTGTATTGCTGTTTTTCTTTCTGACTTACTTCACTGTGTATAATAGATTCCAGATCAACAGTCAGGAAAAATATACAAGACATGACAGTTCTTTCCACCTGCTTTTTATGGTAGATCTATTGGAGAAGGAAATGACAACCCACTCCAGTATTCTAGCCTGGACAATCCCATGGATGGAGGAGCACAGTAGGCTACAGTCCATGGGGTTACCAAGAGTCGGACACGACTGAGAGACTTCACTTTCAATTTCATAGTCTTCCACAGGCTGTGCCAATATCCTCACCAGGAATCCTGCTTCTTTTCTGGTGCATGTAGTTCTGAAGATTCTAATTCCAAAAAAATTGTCTTTCGAGCACCGCCTTACTCAGAAGGTGGTGCTCCACCACCTCCAGTTGCACTTTTCCTCTGGAATGAGATAGTCCTCAACGCAACCTCTCAGGGCCTCACCAGCAAGGGCACGCTAACCACATCCCGAGAACTTCAGATTTCTACTGCGGAGGGGCTTGTCTCTTTGTTTGCAAAATCATTCATCTTCAAGCATCTCCACCCTCTCCCGTGCAGTGTTTGTGTGAAGGAGGGGAGTTCTCAGTGATGACCTCCTCTTCTCCTGATCCATGTCCCCAGATATCAAGTGTCAGCAGCCCTCAGATGCTGAGAGCTAAAGTGTGAAGAGCTAAGTAGGTGGAGGCATTAAGCAATGGCAATTGTTACACCTTTGGTACACAATTTTTATTTTGCCACTACAGCTTTTATCGTTCAAGTCTTTTACTTAAAGTGTTCAAGATTTGTTTTGCTCAGAATTTCTGCGTCGGGCATAGGGAATTCAGGGAGGGTGTGATGTATTGTTGAAAGCCTGTGTCACAGAATCAGTGCCCTGTAGCTGTTCATTCAGTCCACACCCTTCTGTTGGGCTGACTTGTCGATGCATCTCTGTCTCGTGCTCAGAAGGCAGAGCAGTGAGGCCCAGGCTGTGACAGGGAGAAATAGCCTTGTTTCTTTACTTACTCATGATGTTTTGTTTTAAATTTAAAGAACAGCAAAAAAAACATTTAAGAACTTATTTTTTGCATATTGATTTACTGGCCAGTTTGTCTCTCTCCTGCTGCATTCCTAAACATTTCATCCTAGGGTTCATACAAAAGGAAGGAACAGAATGGCAAGGGGCGTCATCATATTTTCTGTGATTTTTAACACTAGAGATTTTTTGTTTCTCGTGTCAACTTTCCTGGAATGCAAAAGTTGATAGTTGTTTGTGGACAAAAATAAATATAATTTTCAATGTCATGAAAGAGAATATAGACAAATGTATTTTTGCTGACAGTATGGTAATGTAAGTTGAAGAAAGGTCAATGAAAAAATGGAAGGAATGAGACTATTTGAAAGTTGTCAGACAGTCTCAAAGACAGCCATGTGCACGTGCTAAGTCGCTTCAGTCATGTCTGACTCTTTGTGACCCTGTGAACAGGCTCCCCTGACCATGCGATTCTCCAGGCAAGAATGCCTGAGTGGGTTTCTATTTCCTCCTCCTTGGAATCTTCCCGACCCAGGGATTAAACCATGGACTCTTATGTTTCCTGGATTGGCAGGCGAGTTCTTTACCACTGGAGTCACCTGAGAAGCCTCCACAAAGATGGCCAGGTGAGACCAAAAATTGTATATATATGCTTGACCCCAAAAGTGGCCCCAAAGTGTTGAAGGAAGAAAGAAAAGGGACAAAACTTATTCAAGAAATGAATTAGAGAGCCCTCTCATTTGTCATTTGGAGAGAAGCAAACTAAAGACAAGCCTGTCAATTGAGGCAGAGATTTGATAGACCTAGGCTAAATTGAAGCCCTTCCCCACTCACTGAGCAAACACACGTGCACACACGCAGGCATTCCCACGCACACATGCACGCACACACTCATGGGCACATCCTTGTTAACTTCCGAATTGAAACTGGATTACCTTAATAGTTCTCAATTCTACCCAAATAGGCACACCCCAGGCTATTGGTTGGCCACAGTTGTCTTCTCTGGAATCCCTTTATTGTGGCTGTGTTCTGTGTTACTACTGAGTCAAGGTGGAAGGGATGCAAGTGCAGTTATTATTCAAAGGGAAGAATAAATCTAAAGCAAGGCTTTAAAATGGGAAGACAGTACTCACTGTCATAAATTTTCTCTCACATCCATTTTGTGTTTTCATTTAGACATTTTCTATTTGACCCAGAAAATGTAATCAATCTATTCTTATAAATTTAACAATAAGTTTTTTCTTTCCAACTAAACTTTGGATTTGTCACGCCAAATGGATATCAAATAAATGAAAAACTAATTAAAGGCTGAGGTTATATAGGGATTTAAAGAATTATGCACATGTATATACTTATGTACACATTTTAATATACATAAAGATTCCTTTTCTTTGTATCAAGAACAAAATTTTTCCTTCAGACTGAACTGCATTTTTCTCTCCTTACATTATACATAGGAGGTCAGAGTCCCTCAGCCCATATGGGTTTCTGTATTTTGATTTGTTTTAATCAGAGCTGCTGCTGCTGCTAAGTCACTTCAGTCATGTCCGACTCTGTGCAACCCCATAGACGGCAGCCCACCAGGCTCCCCCATCCCTGGGATTCTCCAGTCAAGAACACTGGAGTGGGTTGCCATTTCATTCTCCAATGCATGACAGTGAAAAGTGAAAGTGAAGTCGCTCAGTCGTGTCCGACTCTTAGCAACCCCATGGACTGCAGCCTACCAGGCTCCTCTGTCCATGGGATTTTCTAGGCAAGGGTAATGGTCTGGGGTGCCATTGCAGAGGCTTGTAATTATGAGTGCATGAGCTAATCAGTTGTTTCTGCTCTTTTGAGAACATTCATTCGGATGACTGAGGTTACATTTCACTGGACCGCAGGCCATGAAGAATGGAGTATTTCCTGCCATATCAGTAAACCAAGATGATAAAGTCATCAGTTTCCAGCCCTCCAGGGTGCTCAGAAAGGAGGAATATACACCTGGTCTAACAGCTATCAGATTGCAGCCACTCCCTAAGGTGAGCCCAAGGGAACTCAGGATGTGAAAAAGTGCAAGGCGCATGGCCCCAGGATAGGTGAGATGCATGAAAAGAATGATTTCTGTGAGCCCAGACTCTTGCATCTTCCCATACAGAGCAAAGTGCTAAATTCCTTTACTTGAGAGATCTGGTTTTCTCTACTTCACAAAAGTACTTTTGAGGTTCAGACTACCTGCCCGTACTTGGAAACTTCTATACAACCTGGCTCCACCTCTCCCCCGCCAACCTCCTTGGAGCACTTCTCTCAGGGTGACTTGAAATACTGTCTCCTGAATTCCCACCCGATAAAACATAACTCTCACCATTTAGGTTGTGACACTTTTCTTCAAGTCGACAGTCAGGAATGATGCACTAGACGTGGCTGTTTCTTTCCACCGGTGTTTTATGGTCGATCTACAGTCCTCTGCAGGCTGTGCTCACACCCCCGCCAGGAAGCCTGTTTCTTTCCTGTGCACTTAAGTGTGAAGATTCTAAACTAGGGTAATTAATTATATTTCCAACACTGCCTCACTCACAAGGTAGTTTTCACCTCTGATAGCACTAATCGTCTGGAATGACACTGTCCTTCGCCCAAACTCTCTGGCACTCACTCGTGAGGGCAGGCTTACCACATCCTGAGAAGCTCAGGATCTACTGTAGAGGGAGGGCCTTGACTCTTTCTCTGCAAAATCATTCATCTTCCAGGATCCCCACCCTCTCCCTGGAGTGTTTCTGTGAAGGACCCAAGTTCTCAGTGATGACCTCCTCTTCTGACCTGTGTCCCCAGGTATCAAGGGTCAGCAGCCAAGATGCTGAGAGCTAAAGTGTGTTTTTGTCTACGTGTGTGTGTGTCAGTCGCTCAGTCGTGTCTGATTAGTTGTGTCCCTATGGACTGTAGCCCGCCAGACTCTTGTGTCTATGGGATTTTCCAGGTGAGACTACTACCCAGGTGGTGGCATTATCCAATTGCACTAGTTACACTTTAGTAGGCAATTTTTATTTTGCCACTGCAGCTTCTTTCATTGAAACCTTTTATTTAAACTGTTGAACATTTGTTTTCCTCAGAATTTCTGAGTTGGCTATAGGGAGTTCAGAGTTGGTATTGCATATTCTTAGAAGCTTGTATCACAGGAATCAGTGACCTTTAGTTGTTCATGAGGTACATCCGCATGTTGGGCTGACTTGTCTATCTCTGTTTCGTGCTGAGAATTTGGAGCCATGAGGCCAGGCTGTGTCAGGGAGATATAGCCTTCTTTCTTTACTTTCTCATGATGTTTCTTTTAAAATTTAAAAAACAATAAAAGATTTAGGAACTTATAATTAATTATATAGTGATTCACTGGTCGAAGTTTGTCTCTCTCCTGGGTTATGTTCCATTTCATTCTACGGTTAATACAAAGGGAAATAAAAGAATGGCAGAGGGGCTTCACCTCACTTTCTATTATTTTCAAGGTTTGGATATTTAGTCACTCAATTGAACTTTCCTAGAAAGCAAAAGAGTAGATGTTTCTGGGCAAAAATAAAACATACGTATATCTGAATGTGATGAAAGTGAAGAAAGATAAGTGACATTTCTGCTGACAAAATGGCAAAGTGCAAGTTAAATCCAAAAAAATCTCAGCCAAACAGTGGAAGAATTGTAATATTTAAAAGATGTTAAACTGTCACAAAGACAAGCATGTGTGCGTGCGAAGTCACTTCAGCCAAGTCTGACAGGCTCCCTTGTCCATGGGATTCTCCAGGCAAGAATACAGGAGTGGGTTGCCATTTCCTCCTCCAGGGGATCTTCCCAACCCAGAAATCAAACCCAGGTCTCTTATGACTCCTGCAGTGGCAGGTGGGTTCTTTAGCACCAGTGGCACTTGGGGAGGCCCCACAAAGATAGCCAGATGAGTCCAAAAATTATCCACATAGTCCTGCCCCCCAATATTTCCCTGAAGTATTCATGGAAGAGAGAAAAAAACCCAAAACTTACTTAATATACAGGAGAAGGAAATGACAACCCACTCCAGTTTCCTTGCCTGGAGAATTCCGTGGACCTGGAGCGTGGGGGTACAGTCCATTTCAGTTCAGTCGCTCAGACATGTCTGAGTCTTGTGACCTCATGGGCTGCAGCACACCAGGCCTCCCTGTCCATCACCAACTCCCTGAGCTTATTCAAACTCATGTACATTGAGTCGCTGATGTCATCCAGCCATCTCATCTTCTGTCACTCCCTTCTCCTCCCGCCTTCCGTGTTTCCCAGCATCAGGATGTTTTCCAAGCATCAGTTCTTCACATCAGGTAGCCAAAGTATTGGAGTTTCAGCTTCAGCATCAGTCCTTCCAGTGAATAATCAGGACGGATTTCCTTTAGGATGGACTGCTTGGATCTCTTTGCATTCAGTGGGACTCTCAAGAGTCTTCTCCAACACCACAGTTGAAAAGCATCAATTCTTCAGCATTCAGCTTTCTTTAAGTTCCAACTCTCACATCAATACGTGACTGTTGGAAAAAGCATAGCCTTGACTGGATGGACCTTTGTTGGCATAGTGATGTCTCTGCTGTTTAATATGCTGTCTAGGTTGGCTGTAAGTGACAAATGTGGTCCACTGGAGAAGGGAATGGCCAACCACTTCAGCATTCTTGCCTTGAGAATCACATGAACAGCATGAAAAGGATGCAGTCCACGGAGTTGCAAACGGGTTGTACTCAACTGAGCAACTGACATGTATTTAACCTAGGAATTAGAGATCTCTGAGAGTGTCGGTTCCTAGGCGGGTTAATAAGAAGCCGGGGGACCCCAAGGAGGAGAGGGGGGTCTGGGGCCCTCCAGGAGGATATAGAGTTTGGAGTTCTCAAGGAGGAGAAGAAAAACAAACTTTTTTTTCAACATTGGTTTGTCTTAGTCAATAGAACAATGTATCTTGCTTATCTTAGATGTTTATTATGGGAGTGAGTGTGGTAAGATCTTTCTATTGTTAGTTCTAATCCCATTATCTTAAAATGTCAAAGGGGTGGTGAGAGGCCTGTCCCTCTACTGCTTTCCATGATAACTAATGAGCCCACCTGATCTCACTCCCACTAGGACTAGCAATCTCCTCCCCCATTCCCCTCTGCCCCCTTCCCATTTCACACTTCTCCACCCTCTACTCCCCACCCCTCCATTGCTCTCAGAATGAAGCCTGTCATCATGTATTAATACTTCCCACACCCAGTGCACCACACATGGTGGGCTGTTGAAACAGGACCTTGCTTCAGACATGTAAGCGCCTCCCATCCATTAAACCATCCATGCCTCTGTTCTTGACGGCACATTCTTTCTTAGGTCTTGAAGCTGTGCAAAGGGTCTTGTAAGCCTGAAGGATACAACCCAACTATTGGTGGCAGGCAGGAGATGTCAGAAACTCCTGTGAGTGCTAAGATATAGGATGGGGGATGGGAAGTTATTGGGGTCATCCACTAGCATGTGGGGCCCCAAAGTTGCTGGGTGATCCTGAGGTGGCTCTCCACTAACCCAGGGGGCCCATAATTTGGTGACTGTAATTCCCAAAATGTAGGGTACTCCTGAGGTCACTATCCACTACCATAGGGTTCCCAAGAATTGCACGGCGAATTGCAGAAGCAACAGGGAAATCCCTGGGTGCCTGTCCACTAGGACATGGGGCCTTTGGGTGGCTGTCTTGTTGAATGGGGGCTGCCCAGAGATCAGGAGAGCAATGGCCTCTGCTAGCTCTACTACTGTATCAAAGTGAGCCTTTTGTAATTGATAAACAAGCTTGCTGGAAGGAATGGATATTTCTCTTGTGCTTTTGCCACGTAAATGATCTACCTGGCTCTCTGGAACTATGGTCTGTGATTCTAACAGTAAGGAGAAAAAAGTGCTTTTCTGTCAACTCTATAGAAATAATTGTGTTTAGGTAACATCTATCTAAGAACATCTCCCTGAATTTTGGTAACTTGAAACTAAGTGAAGAGAATTCTTTCTGTGCCGTGTGCTTAGTGGTGTTGCACTCTTTGGGACCCCGTGGGCTACAGCCCTCCAGGCTCCTCTGTCCTCGGGGATTCTCCAGACAAGAATACTGGAGTGGGCTGCTTAACCCTCCTCCAGGGGATCTTGCCAACCCAGGTCTCCAGCCTTGCAGGCATTTTCTTTTCCAACTGAACCACCAGGGAAGCCCAAGAATACTCCAGTGGGTAGGTAGCCTATCCCTTCTCGAAGGGATCTTCCTGACCCAGTAATTGAACAGGGGTCTTCAGCTCTGCACGCACACACTTTACCAGCTGAGCTACCAGGGAAGCTCTGTAGGCAGCTTAGTAAGATAGATAATATTATTTGTCTTTCCAGCATTATTTGGACCTAAGGCTTCCCATGTGAGGACATTCTTTTCCTTTACTTCTCTTTGCAGTCCCTACTATAATTAAAATAAAACAATACTGTTTTTATGTCCTCTTCTGCGTAAGACTGAGAGTTTCCATGCAGTAGGAGCTACATTTGCTTTATTCTCTTGTATTCCTTGGTGAGAATTACACATTGACAACGTAGGTACTCAGTGTATTTGTATAATATGAATGGAATGAAGGAATAAACAAATGTAACCACCCATTCTTCAATAAAGTTTTAATATGGGGGTGTGGATTTTCATTTTTGAGTAAAGAAACTCATTTTCTATGATTTAATAAATAGAACAAAGTACAAATTTAATAACACAAAATCATAAACATGTTTTAGAAATTTTAATATGATGTACAGATGAAATGTAACAACTAATTTCCTAATTTTTAAGTATGTTAAATGTAAGAAGGTATACATAAATCAGCAACAGATAACATCAGGGCAGGCATCATTTCAGGACTCATGCCCCTACAGCTGAATACTTTTATATCTACTTGCTTTTTACTACTGACAAAGTATCAGCTAAAGTAATTCAATGAATTTGGTGGCTGGAGCAGAAATCAGAGTCTTCTGAAATGAACACAGGCGAGTGTACGAGGGTGATGTGGCATCTTAGTCGGCAAGAGTCATCAAGGTGAGTTCAGATCTCCACCCATCTTTGTTAACCTTTTTTGCAAGGTGGTTGATGAAGTGAGGGCTCTCATCATCTCCACTCTGACGATTTCCCAGGCGCAGTCGCTGTATTCCTTCTCTTGCAGGTAGTCATGGATGCCCTGGAAGTACTTCTTCACGGTCATAATGGGGTCCATCTTTCCCAGTTCAGAGTCTTTCTCTCCCATCACGAGACCCCTGCAGGTGTCCAGGTCCTCCAGCTGCTGTTGGAGTCCAGTGTGGAGCTGCTCCAGGAGGGTGGTATTCCAGGCAGCAGAGGAGCGCTCTGTGCGGAAGAGGTTGAAGGTCTGCTGGAGCATCTCATAGAGCACAGAGAAGGCCTGGTCCTTCTGGAGCTGGTCGCCCTCCACCATCTCCTGGGGAAGACCAAAGTCTTTTCTGTCCTGCAGACAGGAATGAGGGGACAGTCTGTTCATTCGGTCCAGGAGCCTGAGGTTCTCCCTGGCATCCAGCATGAGTCTCCGAGATAGGTAACAACCCAGAGATCCTCCTGGGCCGTAGCTGACCAGCACCAGGGCCATCAGTAGAGAGAGCACGAAGGCCATGGGGAAGATGCGGCTGCTGCCGGGCTGGCTGAGATGGGGCCAGGGGGAACCTTCAGGTAGGTTCTCTGATGACGATCGTTCTAAGCAAGGCTTTTAAATAGGGAAGACGGTACTCATTATCCGAAAATTTCTCCCTCACTTCCTGTTTCTTTTCATTTAGATATTTTCTACTTGACCTAGAAAATGTAGCCAATCTAAACTCTTAATTTTTACAAAGGAAGTTTAATTTTCCCAATAAAATTTGGATTTGTCAATGTAAATGTATATCAATTAAATGAGAAACTAAATAAAGGTTCAAGATATGTACGTATGGAAAGACATAGATGTGTACATAGTTATTAGGCACAAATTTAGGTATAATATATACAAACATTCCTTTTGTTTATCTTATGTCAGGAATATAATTTTCCCTTGATTCTTAACTGCATTTTTCCCTCCTTATCTTACACATAGGAATGCAGAGTCACTCAGGCCGTATTGATTTTTGTATTGTTTTATGTCTCACAGAGGATAAGCTTGTAATTAAGGGTGAATGAACTACTCAGGTGTTTCTGTTCTTTTGAGAACATTCATTCAGGTTCCTGAGATTACGTTGCACTGGGGCCACCAGGTCATGTGAGTGGAATATCTCCTGCCATATCAGTAAACCAGGATGACACATTCATCAAGAGTTTCCAGCCCTCCAGGGTGCTCAGGAAGGGGGAATACACCTGTGGGCTCAGTTCAGTTCAGTCGCTCTGTGGTGTCTGACTCTTTGCGAGCCCATGAATTGAAGCACACCAGGCCTCCCTGTCCATTACCAACTCCCAGAGTTCACCCAAACTCAGGTCCATCGAGTCGGTGATGCCATCCAGCCATCGCATCATCTGTTGTCTCCTGTTCCTCCTGTCCCCAATCCCTCCCAGCATCAGAGTCTTTTCCAATGTGTCAACTCTTCACATGAGGTGGCCAAAGTGTTGGAGTTTCAGCTTCAGCATCAGTTCTTCCAGAGATCACCCAAGATTGATCTCCTTTAGGTTGGACTGGTTAGATCTCCTTGTAGTCCAAGGGACTCTCAAGAGTCTTCTCCAACACCACAGTTCAAAAGCATCAATTCTTCGGCACTCAGCTTTCTTCACAACTCTCACATCCATACATGACCACTGGAAAAACCATAGCCTTGACTCGATGGACCTTTGCTGGCAAAGTAATGTCTCTGCTTTTCAATATACTATCTAGATTGGTCACAACCTTCCTTCCAAGGAGTAAGCGTCCTTAAATTTCATGGCTGCAGTCACCATCTGCAGTGATTTTGGAGCCCCCCAAAATAAAGTCTGACACTGTCTCCCCAACTATTTCCCATGAAGGGATGGGACCAGATGCCATGATCTTCGTTTTCTGAATGCTGAGCATTAAGCCAACTTTTTCACTCTCCTCTTTCACTGTCATCAAGAGGCTTTTTAGTTCCTCTTTCCTTTCTCCCATAAGGGTGATGTCATCTGCATATCTGAGGTTATTGATAGTTCTCCCCGCAATCTGGATTCCAGCTTGTGGTTCGTCCAGCCCAGCATTTCTCATGCTGTACTCTGCGTACAAGTTAAATAAGCAGGGTGACAATATACAGCCTTGACGGACTCCTTTTCCTATTTGGAACCAGTCTGTTCCATGTCGTTATAACTGTTACTTCCTGACCTGCATACAGGTTTCTCAAGAGGCAGGTCAGGCAGTCTGGTATTCCCATCTCTTGAAGAATTTTCCACAGTTTACTGTGATCCACATAGTCAAAGGCTTTGGCATAGTCAGTAAAGCAGAAATAGATGTTTTTCTGGAACTCTCTTGCCTTTTCCATGATCCAGCAGATGTTGGCAATTTGATCTCTGGTTCCTCTGCCTTTTCAACAGCTACCAAATTGTAGCTACTCCCTAAGGTGGACCCAAGGCAATTCAGGATGTGTAAAAAGTGCAAGATGCTAGAAAATGCAAGGAAAACTGCCCCAGGAGAGCTGAGATGCAGAAAGGAATGTTTTCAGTGAGCCCAGACACTTGAGTCTTCCCATACAAAGGAAAAGTGCTAAATTCCTTAACTTGAGATACCTGGTTTTCTTAAAGTCTCAAAAATACTTTGATGTTCACACTATGTCCCCTTTCTTGCAAATTCCTACATAACCTGACTCTTCCCCTCTCCTCCTTGGAGCTATCTCTCAGGGTGAATTGATATACTGCCTCCCGAATTCCCACCAAAGAAAACATAACTTTCAACTTTTAAGTTGTCATTATTTCTTTATTTTTTTAAATTAACTTGTTTATTTTAATTGGAAGCTGATTACTTTACAATATTGTAGTGGGTTTTGCCATACATCGACATGAATCATCCATGGGTGTACATGTGTCCCCCATCCTGAAACCCCCTGCCACCTCCCTCCTTGTCCCATCCCTCAGTGTGGTTCCAGCGCACCAGCCCTCAGATCCGTGTCACCTTCATCGCACCCTGACTGGCGATCTACTTCACATACGTTATATTACATAATTCAGTGCTATTCTCTTAAATCATCCCACCCTCACCTTCTCACAGAGTCCAAAATTCGGTTCCTTACATCTGTATCTCTTTTGCTGTTTTTCTTTCTGACTTATTTATTTCACTGTGTATAATAGGCTCCTGAACAACTGTCAGGAACAGTATATGAGAGAGCATGGTTTCTTTCAACCTGATTTTTATGGTAGATCTAGAGTCTTCCACAGGCTGTGCCAATACCCCCGCCAGGAATCCTGCTTCTTTTCTAATGCATGTATGTGTGAATATTCTAATTCCAAGATAATTAATTGCCTCTCCAGCACCACCTCACTCACAAGGTGGTTATCACCTCTAGTAGCACTCTTCCTCTGGAATGACAGTGTCCTCAACCAAACTCTCTGGGCCTCATCCATGAGGGCAGGCTAACCACATCCTGAGAACTTCAGAATTCTACTGTGGAGGGGCTTGTTTCTTTGTTTGCAAAATCATTCATCTTCCAGCATCTCCACCCTCTCCCGTGCAGTGTTTGTGTGAAGGAGGGGAGTTCTCAGTGATGACCTCCTCTTCTCCTGATCCATGTCCCCAGATATCAAGGGTCAGCAGCCCTCAGATGCTGAGAGCTAAAGTGTGAAGAGCTAAATAGATGGAGGCATTATGCAATGGCAATTGTTACACCTTTGGTAGACAATTTTTATTTTGCCACTACAGCTTTTATCGTTCAAGTCTTTTACTTAAAGTGTTCAAGATTTGTTTTGCTCAGAATTTCTGCGTCGGGCATAGGGAATTCAGTGAGGGTGTGATGTATTGTTGAAAGCCTATGTCACAGAATCGGTGCCCTGCAGTTGTTCATTCAGGCCACATCCTTCTGTTGGGCTGACTCGTCGATCCATCTCTGTCTCGTGCTCAGAAGGCAGAGCAGTGAGGCCCAGGCTGTGACAGGGGTAAATAGCCTTGTTTCTTTACTTACTCATGATGTTTTCTTTTAAATTTAAAGAACAGCAAAAAAACATTTAAGAACTTATTTTTTGCATTTTGATTTACTGGCCAGTTTATTTCTCTCCTGCTGCGTTCCTAAACATTTCATCCTAGGGTTCATACAAAAGGAAGGAACAGAATGGCAGAGGGCGTCAGCATATTGTCTGCGATTTTTAAGATGAGAGATTTTTTGTTCTTCATTTCAACTTTCCTGAAAGGCAAAACTTGATGGCTGTTTGTGGACAAAAATAAAACAAATGTAATTTTGAAGTAGTTGAGAGAGAATATAGACAAATATCTTTTTTGCTGACGCTATGGCAAAGTGTGACTTAAATCTAAATAAGGTCTACCAAAAAATGGAAGAAATCATATTATTTGAAAGTTGTCAAACAGTCTCAAAGACAGCCACGTAAAGTTCAAACATGTCTGACTCTTTGTGACCCTGTGGACAGGCTCCCCTGTCCATGGGATTCTCCAGGAAAGAATACCGGAGTGGGGTACCATTTCCTCCTCCGGGGAATCTTCCTGACGCAGGGATCAAACCCTGGTGTTTATGTCTCCTAGATTGGCAGGCAGGTTCTTTACCACCGGTGTCACCAGGGAAGCCTCCACAAAGATGGCCAGGTGAGACCAAAAATTGTACATGTAGTCTTACCCCCAAAAGGGGCCCCAAAGTGTTGAAGGAAGAAGAAAAGGAAGAAAACTTATTTAACATAAGAATTAGAGAGCCCTCTCCTTTGTCAGTTGGAGAGAAGCAATCTAAAGACAAGTCTGTAAATTGAGGCAGAGATTTGATAGATCTAGGCGGGTTGGGAATATCAGACCACCTGACCTGCCTCTTGAGAAATCTGTATGCAGGTCAGGAAGCAACAGTTAGAACTGGACATGGAGCAACACACTGGTTCCAAATAGGAAAATGGGTACGTCAAGGCTGTATATTGTAACCCTGCTTATTTAACTTATATGCAGAGTACATCCTGAGAAACACTGCACTGGAAGAAACACAAGCTGGAATCAAGATTGCCGGGAGAAATATCAATAACCTCAGATATGCAGATGACACCACCCTTATGGCAGAAAGTGAAGAGGAACAGAAAAGCCTCTTGATGAAAGTGAAAGAGCAGAGTGAAAAAGTTGGCCTAAAGCTCAACATTCAGAAAATGAAGATCATGGCATCCGGTCCCATCACTTCATGGGAAATTGATGGGGAAACAGTGGAAACAGTATCAGACTTTATCTTTTTGGGCTCCAAAATCACTGCAAATGATGACTGCAGCCATGAAATTAAAAGACGCTTACTACTTGGAAGAAAAGTTATGACCAACCTAGATAGTATATTCAAAAGCAGAGACATACCTCACTTTGCTGACTAAGGTCCATCTTGTCAAGGCTACGGTTTTTCCTGGGGTCATGTATGGATGTGCGAGTTGGACTGTGAAGAAGGCTGAGTGCCAAAGAATTGATGCTTTTGAACTGTGGTGTTGGAGAAGACTCTAGAGAGTCCCTTGGACTGCAAGGAGATCCAACCAGTCCATTCTGAAGGAGATCAGCCCTGGGATTTCTTTGGAAGGAATGATGCTAAAGCTGAAACTCCAGTACTTTGGCCACCTCATGTGAAGAGGTGACTCATTGGAAAACACACTGATGCTGGGAGGAAATGAGGGCAAGAGGAGAAGGGGACGACAGAGGATGAGATGGCTGGATGGCATCATGGACTCGATGGATGTGAGTCTGAGTGAACTCCAGGAGATGGTGATGAAAAGGGAGGCCTGGCGTGCTGCGATTCATGGGGTCGCAAAGAGTCGGACATGACTGAGCTACTGAGCTGAACTGAACTGAAGGCTATACTGAAACCCTTCCCCACACTCTGAGCAAACGCACGCACACACACACGCGTGCACACACACGCACATACACATCATGGTAAATTCCTGCATTACAATTAGATTTGTTTAATACTTCTCAATTCTACCTGAATAGACACATCCCAGGCTATTGGTTGGCCACAGTTGTGTTCTCTGAAATCCCTTTATTTGTGTCTGTGTTCTCTCTTACTCCTGAGAAAAGCGGAAGGGATCCAAGTGCAGTTATTATTTAAAGGGAACAATAAATTTAAAGCAAGGCTTTTCAATAGGGAAGACAGTACTCTTTTTCAGAAGTTTTCTCTCTCACACCCATTTTGTGTTTTCATTTAGACATTTTCTATTTGGCCCAGAAAATGTAATCAATCTATAGTTTTAATTTTTACAATAGAAGTTCAGTTTTCCCACTAAACCTTGGATTTGTCACTCCAAATGGATATCAAATAAATGAGAAACTAATTAAATGCTGACATTATACAGGGATGTAAAGACTTCTACACATGTACATACTTATGTAAATGTTTTAATATATGTAAAGATTCCTTTTCTTTGTGTCAGGAACAAAATATTTCCTTGACTCTGAACTGCGTTTTTTCTCTCCTTACATTATACATAGGAGGTCAGAGTCCCTCAGCCCCTATAGGTTTCTGTATTTTGTTTCCTGTTTTAATCAGAGCAGAGGCTTGTGAGTATTAGTGCATGAGCTAATCAGGTGTTTCTGCTCTTTTGAGAACATTCATTCAGGTTCACGAGGTTTCATTTCATGGGACCACAGGTCATGAGGAATGGTGTGTTACCTGCCATATCAGTCGACCAGGATGACACAGTCCTCAGAGTTTGCAGCCACACTGGCAACCCACTTCAGTACTCTTGCCTGGAAAATCCCAGGGATGGAGGAGTCTGATGGGCTGCAGTCCATGGGGTCGCTCACAGTCAGACACGACTGAGCCATGTCACTTTCCCTTTTCACCTTCATGCATTGGAGATGGAAATGGCAACCCACCCCAGGGTTCTTGCCTGGAGAATCCCAGGGACAGGGAAGCCTGATGGGCTGCTGTCTATGGGGTCACACAGAGCTGGACATGACTGAAGCGACTTAGCAGGGTGCTCAGGAAGGAGGAATATACTCCTGGTCTGACAGCTACCAGATTGCTGCCACTCCCTAAGGTGAACCCAAGGGAGCTCAGGATATGAAAAAATGCAAGGCGCGTGGTCCCAGGATAGGTGAGATGCTTGAAAAGAATGATTTCAGTGAGCTCAGACTCTTGCATCTTCCCATATATAGCAAAGTGCTAAATTCCTTAACTTGAGATATCTGGTTTTCTCTACTTCACAAAAATACCTTTGAGGTTCAAACTACCTGCCCTTTCTTGCAAACTTCTATATAACGTGGCCTCTACCCCCCACCTCCTTGGAGCACTTCTCTCAGGGTGACTTGGAATACAGTCTCCTGAGTTCCTACCAAATATAACATAACTCTGAACTTTTAGGTTGTAACTTTTTTCTTCAAGTCGACACTCAGGAAGAATACACTAGACATCACCATTTCATTCCACTTTTTTTTGTGGGTTTTTTTTTTTTTTTCCCAGTAGATCTATAGTGCTCTACAGGCTGTGCCAATACCCCCACCAAATAAGACATAACTCTCAACTTTTGGGTTGTGACTTTTTTCTTCAAGTTGGTAGGCAGGAATAATATACTAGACATCACTGTTTCTTTCCACCAGTTTTTTACTGTCTGTATGGGTGGAGGCATGATCCGCTTGCAATAGCTACACCTTTCGTAGACAGTTTTTATTTTGCCACTACATCTTTTATCGCTCAGCTCTTTACTTAGAGTGTTGAACCTTTGTACATCTCAGAATTTCTGAGTTGGCTATAGGGAATTCAGGGATGGGGTTATGTACTAATAGAAGCGTATGTCATGGAAAAAAGTGACCTTTCCTTGTCCATGTGGTACATCCGTCTGTCGGGCTGACTTGTCTATCCATCTCTGTCTCATGCTCAGAATGCAGAGCCATGAGGCCCAGGCTGTGTCAGGGAGAAATAGCCTTGTTTCTTTACTTACTCATGATGTTTCATTTTAGATTTAAATAACAAGAAAAGATGTAGGCCTTATATTTTACATAGTGATTTGCTGGTCGGAGTTTGTCTGTCTCCTCCTGGGTTGCATCCCATTTCATCCTAGGGTGAATACAAAGGGAAATAAAAGAATGGCAAAGGGGCTTCACCTCATTTTCTGTGATTTTCAAGGCTTGAGATATTTTGTTTCTCCTTTCCACTTACTTAGAAAGCAAAACGATAGTTGTTTGCCGAGAAAATAAAACATATGTATATCTGAACGTCATGAAAGTGAAGAAAGATAAGTGACTTTTCAGCTGACAAAATAGCAAAGTGTAAGTAAAATCTAAAAAAAGCTCAGCCAAACAGTGGAAGAATCATAATATTTGAAGGATGTTAAACAGTCACAAGACAGGCATGTGTGCGTGCTGAGTTGCTTCAGTCATGTCTGACTCTTTGAGACCCAGTGGACAACCTCCTCTGTCCATGGGATTCTTCAGGCAAGAGTACTGGAGTGGGTTGCCATTTCCTCCTCCAGAGGATCTTCCTGACCCAGGGATCAAACCCAGGTCTCTTATGTCTCCTGCAGTGGCAGGTGGGTTCTTTAGCACCAGTGCCACCTGGGGAGCCCCCACAAAGACAGCCAGATGAGTCCAAAAATTATCCTCGTAGTCTTGCCCCATAAGTGTCCCCAAAGTGTTAAAGAAAGAAAAAAATAATAATAACAAAACTTACTTAATATACAGGAGAAGGAAATGACAAATCACTCCAGTTTTCTTCCCTGGAGAATTCCATGGAACGAAGAGCCTGGGGGGTACAGTCCATTTCAGTTCAGTCGCTCGGTCGTGTCTGACTCTTTGCGACCCCATGGACTACAGCACGTCAGGCCTCCCTGTCCATCACCAGCTCCCAGAATTTATTCAAACTCTTGTCCATTGAATCGATGATGCCTCCGACCTCTGTCATCCCCTTCTCCTCCCCCCTTCAATCTTTTCCAACATCAGGTTCTTTTCCAAGGATCAGTTCTTCCCATCAGGTGGCCAAAGTATTGGAGTTTCAGCTTCAGCATCGTCCTTCCAATGATTATTCAGGACTGATTTCTTTAGTTTAGACTGGCTGGATCTCCTTGCAGTCCAAGGAACTCTCAAGAGTTTTCTCCAATAGCCCAGTTCAAAAGCATCAATTCTTCGGCGCTCAGCTTTCTTTATGGTCGAACTATCACATCCATACTTGACCTCTGGAAAAACCATAGCCTGACTAGACGGACTTTTGTTGCCCAAGTAATGTTTCCTGCTTTTTGATATGCTGTCTAGGTTGGTCATAAGTGACTAAATGTCCACTGGAGAAGGGAGTGGCAAACCACTTCGGTATTCTTGCCTTGAGAACCCCATGAACACTATACAAAAGGTAGAGTCCACGGAGTCGCAAGAGAGTCATACTCAAATGAGCAACTGACATGTGTTTCACCTAGAAATTAAAGATCTCTGAGCGTGTCAATTCCCAGGCAGATTGATAAGAAGTTGGGGTCCCCAAGGACGAGACGGGGTTTGGGGCTCTCCAAGTGGAGATAGGTTCTGGAGTTCCCAAGGAGGAGAAAAGAACAATCTTTTTTTCTACATTGCTTTGTCTTAGTCAGTAGAACAATGTGTCTTGCTCGAGGACATGTTTCTCCTTAACAGAACCTTGCGACTTATCTTAAGATGTATATTATTGGAGTGGGTCTGGTAAGATCTTTCTATTGTTAGTTCTAATCTCATTATCTTAAAACGTATTTGGTGAGAGTGGGTCTAGTAAGATCTTAAACCTTTTTTGATTTATTCTAATGACCGATTTAAAAAGTATATAGCTCTCTCGCTTAGGCTACGAGCGGAGCACTGTCTGTCCCCCTTCTGATGTCTATGTCAGAAGCTTTCTCTGTCTCTTTTTATACTTTAATAAAACTCTGCTATACAAAAGTTCTTGAGTGATCAAGCATGGTCCCTGCTCTTGGAGCTAAATCTTCAGAGATCACGAATCCAACATTGTTCACCATAAGCTATTAGCCCTCTCATCCATTAACTGGAGAGAAGCAGTCTAAAGACTGTAACCTGAAGTGGAGATTTGAGAGATCTTGTCTATATTGAAGCATTTCCCTGCTCCTTAATCAGTACACGGACACACACAGACACACACAGACACACACTCTCTAGCTCTCACTTCCTGGTTTACTTCCTCAATTACTGTAGTTCATTACCTTACTAGTTCTCAATTCTGCCCAAGTAGGTACACCCAGGTTATTGGTTGCCAACAATTGTATTTTCTGAAATACCCTTATTTGTTTCTGTGTTCTCTCTTACTACTGAGTCAAGGTGGAAGGTGGATGCAAGTGCAGTTATTATTCAAAGGGACATGGGGAGTTTTCTCCTGAAGTCAAGCAACGAGCAACGTACTTACTGTTTAGGAAAGAGGTAATGCACCTTCAAACAGGAGCTGTTTCCTCTGATTCCCCGTGCATTTCCCTACCCAGCATGCCATGGTGAAGGCTCCAAGGGTGTTAAAGTAGGGAAAGCAAATGATGAATGTGCCGCCTTGGCCGGATGAGCAGCCTGGAAGCAAAAAACACATCCTGACCTTTCTCTCCACGCAGCTTCCTTAGGCCAAGACATGTCCTGCCTGAAGCTGGGAGTATTTTCCTCTCTAAAATACGAAAGCTAAGGAAGCAGGCTTTTTCAAGTTATTGGTGTCAGTTCTTTCCAGGAAAGATCCTCCCCTAGCTCTGAAGAAAGTGCTAATAAGAAGACAGACTTCTGCCTAGAAGAGCAAGAAGTCTGTTCTACAGACTCGATCAATGTCCTAGTCCATCTTGGCCAATAGATAGTACGCTTCCTCTGTAATAATTTTTAAAGGCTCCAGAGGAAAAGGGATCCTGCTTTCTAGGTCATTTTGGCCAAGGCTGTTGTTACAGTATTGTAACAAGGACATTCTCTCATTCCCAAAGTATTCATCTCAAGAAAAACAATAACCTCTTACATAAGAGTTTCTGAGAAGCCTAGAATTTTGACTCAAACTTATAAGAGGTGGCTTTGCACTGTCAGGGCTTCCCTATGGCTCAGACAGTAAAGAATCTGCCTCCAATGTGGGAGACCCAGGTTTGATCCCTGGGTGGGGAAGATCTCCTGGAGAAGAAAAGGGCAATCCACTCCAGTGTTCTGCCTGGAGAATCCCATGGAAAGAGGAGCCTAGTGGGCTATGTTTCACAGGTGCCAAAGAGTCAGCACAACTGAGTGACGTTGCTGTGCACTCTTAAGGAGAATTCCATAGCCAGAACCACAGAGACAGGAAAGAGCTGTATGAATGGCTTGTGCAGGGGAAGGTCGAGTGGATCTGGAGAGCATCCTGGGAATTGCTACATTGTGAGGAAGTCCCGGCATATTTTGTTTTATCCCATTTCCCAGATAATTGCATTTTTACACACTGGAGGTTTGTGACAACCCTGGGTCAGGCAAATCTATCAACTGCATTTTAAATAGCCCTGGCACACTCTGTCTCTCTGTGTCCCACTGCAGTAATTCTCAGGATAGTTCAAACCTTCACCGGCAAAAAACTCTGAAGGCCCAGATGATCACTGGTCATTTTTCGCAATAAAGTCTGTATGGTCAGGCCAAACAGGATGGCTGTTCTCTTATCTCTGTACAAACCCTGCCCCACCAGTACACCCTATGCACCCTATACACCCTATGACTGGCTTTTCTCTGTACTTGTCCCAGGCCCCAGATTTCATCTTTTCTTTTATCAAACAGTTGATGAGGGGCGTGTCCCTCTACTGCTTTCCATGATAATTAATGAGCCCACCTGATCTCACTCCCCCAATGACCAGCAATCTCTCCCGCATCTCCCTCTCCCCCCTTCCCCATTCCCCACTTCCCCACCCTCGACTCACCACCCCTCCATTGCTCTCAGAATGAAGCCTGTCACCATGTATTAATACTTCCCACCCCCAGTGCACCACACATGGTGAGGTGTTGCTCCAGGACCTTGCTTCAGACAGGTAAGTGCCTCCCGTCCATTAAAACATCCATGCCTCTTCTTGACGGCACATTCTTTCTTTGGTCTTGAAGCTGGGCAAACATAGGTCTTGTAAGCCTGCAGGGTACAACCCAATGATCGGTGGCAGCCAGGAGATGGAAGAAACACCTGTGAGAGCCAAGAGACAGGATGGGGAAAGGAAAGTTATTGGGGGCATCCACTAGCATGTGGGGCCCAAAAGTTGCTGGCTAATCCTGAGATGGCTGTCCACTAACCCAGGAGGCCCAAAAGTTGCAGGCTGTAATCCAAAAACAGTAGGGTATTCCTGAGGTGGCCATCTGCTACATATGGTGCCCAAGAATTGCTGGGAGAATCCCAGAAGCAACAGAGAAATCCCTCGTGGCTGTCCGCTAGGACATGGGGCCTTTGGGTGGCTGTCCTTGTTGAATGGGGCTGCCCAGAGGTCAGGAGAACAATGGCCTCTGCTAGCTCAGCTACTGCATCAAAGTGAGACTTTTGTAATTGATTAAGCCAGCTTTCTGGAAGGAATTGGTATTTCTCTTGTGTCTTTGCTATGTAAATGATCTACCTGGCTTTCTGGAACTTTAATGGTCTCTGATTTCTAAGATTAAGGAGGAAAAAGAGCTTTTAGGTAAACTCTATAGAAATAGTTATGTTTAGGTAACGTCTATGTAAAATAGTCTCCCCGGACTTTGGTAACTTGAAACTAGGTTAAGAGAATTCATTGACTTTCTGTGCTGTGTGCTTCTTTGTGGTGGCCTCTTTGGGACCCCATGGGCTATAGGCCTTCAGGCTCCTCTGTCCATTGGGACTCTCCAGACAAGATACTGGAGTGGGTAGCCCGGCCCTCCTCCAGGGGATCTTCCCAACCCAGGTCTCCAGCATTGCAGGCAGATTCTTTAGCTACTGAACCACCAGGAAAGCCCAAGAATACTGCAGTGGGTAGGTAGCCTATCCTTTCTTCAGGGGATCTGCTGACACAGGAACCGAACCAGCATCTCCTGCTCTGCAGGTGGATTCTTTACCAGCTGAGCTACCAGGGAAGCCCTGCAGGCAGCTTAGAAAGATATATAATATTATTTGTATCCAGCATCATATGTACCTACGGCTCCCATGTGAGACCATTCTTTCCTTTACTTCTCTTTGCAGTCTTTAGTATAATTGAAATAAAATAATACTGTTTTTATGTCCTCTTCTCTGTAAGACTGAGAGTTTCCATGCAGTAGGAACTGCATTTGCTTTATTCACTTGTATTCCTTGGTGACAATCACACAGTCTGTCACGTAGGTACTCAACGTATGTGTATAATATGAATGGAATGAATAAATAAACAAATGTAAACACCCATTCTTAATAATATATTAAATGGAGGTTTGGATTTAATTTTTGAGTAAGGAAACTCATTTTTGTTCATAGGAATTAATAAATAGAACAAAGTACAAATTTAATAATACAAAATGGTAAACATTTCAGAAAGTTTAGTATGATGTATAGATGAATTGTAATTTTACAAATATTTTAAGTATGTTAGGAGCAGGAAGGAATAAGCAAATCAGCAACGGATAATATCACGGCCGGCATGACTTTAGGACTCATGCCCCTAGAGCTGAATACTTTTATATCTCCTTGCTTATTACTGCTGACAAAGTATCGGCTAAAGTAATTCAATGAATTTGGTGGCTAAAGCAGAAATCAGTCAACTGAAATGAACACAGGTGAGTGTACAAGGGTGATGTGGCATCTTAGTCGGTGAGAGTCATGTCAAGGTGAGTTCAGATCTCCATCCATCTTTCTGAACCTTTTGTACAAGCTGCTTGATGAAGAGAGGGCTCTCATCATCTCCACTCTGACGATTTCCCAGGCACACTCACTGTATTCTTTCTCTTTCAGGTAGACATGGATTCCATGGAAGTACCTCTTCAAGGCCAGAGTGGGGCCCATCCTTCCCAGGGCAGAGGGTTCCTCTCCCATCACCTGCCCCAGGCAGGCATGGAAGTCCTCCATCTGCTCATGAAGTCCAGTGAGGAGCTGCTCCAGGAGGGTGGTGTCCCAGGCAGCAGAGGCGCGCTCTGTGTGGAAGAGGTGGAAGCTCTGCTGGAGTATCTCGTGGAGCACAGAGATGGTCTGGGTCTCCTGGAGCTGGTCACCCTCTGCCATCTCCTGGGGAAAACCGAAGCTTTTTCTGTCCTACAGACAGGAGTGAGGGGAGAGTCTGTTCTTTCGGGCCAGGAGCCTGAGGTTCTGCGTGCCAACCAGCACGTGGTTCTGAGACAGATCACAGGCCAGAGATCCTCCCGGGCCATAGCTGACCAGCACCACGGCTGTCAGTAGAGAGAGCACGAAATCCATGGGGAAGATGAGGCTGCTGCAGGGCTGGCTGACACTGCATCTGATGGAACCTTGGAGGTAGGGTGTCTGATGGTAATCTTTCTAAGCAAGGCTTAGTAGGGAAGATGGTACTCATTGTCTGAAAATTTCTGTCTCACTTCCCCTGTGTGTTTTCATTTAGATATTTTCTATTTGACCTAGAAAATGTGGTCAATCTAAACTCTTAATTTTTACGATGGAAGGTTAATGTTCCCAATAAGGTTTGGATTTATCAATGCCAATGTATATCAGTTAAATGAGAAAGTAAAGAAAGGCTGAAAGTATGTAAGTATGTAAAGACTTACAGAGGTGTATATACTTATTATGTACACATTTCAGTATAATATATATAAATATTCCTTGTGTTCGTCTATGTCAAAACAAAAGTTTTCCTTGATTCTTAACTGCATTCCCCCCCTTATCTTACT
The DNA here is from genome assembly GCF_001704415.2 of Capra hircus. Lineage (NCBI taxonomy): Eukaryota > Metazoa > Chordata > Mammalia > Artiodactyla > Bovidae > Capra > Capra hircus. The sequence continues at coordinate 22,653,882 of NC_030815.1, forward strand.
GATAGGAATTCAGAGTCGCTCAGGCCATATTGGTTTCTGTAGTTTGTTTTCTGTTCCACAGAGCAGAGGCTTGTGATTAAGAGTGAATGAACTACTCCGTTGTTTCTGTTCTTTTGAGAACATTCATTCAGGTTGCTGAGAGTACATTGCACTGGGGCCACAAGATCATGAGGAGTGGAGTATCTCCTGCCATATCAGTAAACTAGGATGACACAGTCATCAAGAGTTTCCAGCCCTCCAGGGTGCTCAGGAAGGGGGAATACACCTGTGGCTAACAGCTGCCAAATTGCAGCTGCTCCCTAAGGTGAGCCCAAGGCAACTCAGGAAGTGAAAAAATGCAAGATGCAAAAAAATGCAAGGAAAACTGCCCCAGGAGAGCTGAGGTTCAGGAAGGGAATGTTTTCACTGAGCCCAGGCACTTGCCTCTTCTCATACAAAGGGAAAGTGCTAAATTCCTTAACTTGAGATAGCTGGTTTTCTTTAATTCACAAAAATACCTTGATGTTCACTACCTCCCATTTCTTGCAAACTCATATATAACCTGACTCTTCCCCTCAGCTCCTTGGAGCAATTCCCTCACGTTGACTTGAGATACTGTCTTCTGAATTCCCACTAAAGAAAGCATAACTGTCAATTTTTAGGTATGACTATTTCTTTATTTTTTTAATTAACCTATTTATTTTAATTGAAAGCTAATTACTTTACAATATTGTAGTGGGTTTTGCCATACACTGACATGAATCACCCTTGGGTGTGCCTGTGTCCCCTTCCTGAACACCCCTCGTGCCCCCCTTCCTGTCCCATCCCTCAGTGTGGTCCCAGCACACCAGCCCTGAGGGCCGTGTCACATTCATCGCACCTGGACTGACGATCTACTTCACATACAGTAAATTACATATTTCAATGGTATTCTCTCAAATCATCCCCCCTCACCTTCTTGCACGAATTCTGTTCTTTACATCTGTGTCTCTTCTGCTGTCTCACATGTAGGGTCATCGTTACCATGTTTCTAAATTCCAAATATATGCGTTAATATACTGAATTGGTGTTTTTCTGACTTGCTTCACTGTGTATGATAGGCTCCAGATCAAGTGTCAGGAACAATATACATGATATGACAGTTTGTTTCAACCTGCTTTTATGGTAGATCTATTGGAGAAGGAAATGGCAACCCACTCCAGTATCCTAGCCTGGAAAATCCCATGGATGGAGAAGCCTAGTAGGTTACCGTCCATGGGGTTGCAAAAACTTCGGACAGGACTGAGATACTTCACTTTCAATTCCATAGTCTTCCACAGGCTGTGCCAATATCCACACCAGGAATCCTGCTTCTTTTCTAGTGCATGTAGGTCTGAAAATTGTAATTGCAAGATAATTAATTGTCTTTAGAGCACCACCTCACTCACAAGGTGGTTATCACCTCTAGTAGCACTTTTCTCCTGGAATGACAATGTCCTCAACCCAACCTCTTGGGGCCTCACCTGTGAGGGCAGGATAACCACATCCCGAGAACTTCAGATTTCTACTGTGGAGGGGCTTGTCTCTTCGTTTGCAAAATTATTCATCTTCCAGCATCTCCACCCTCTCCCGGTGCATGTTTGTGTGAAGGAGGGGCGTTTTAGTATGACCTCCTCTTCTCCTGATCCATGTCCCCAATATCAAGGGTCAGCAGCCCTCAGATGCTGAGAGCTAAAGTGTGAAGAGCTAAGTAGGTGGAGGCATTATGCAATGGCAATTGTTACACCTTTGGTAGAAAATTTTTATTTTACCACTACAGCTTTTATCATTCAAGTCATTTACTGAAAGAGTTTAGGATTTGTTTTGCTCAGGATTTCTGCTTCGGGCATAGGGAATTCAGTGAGGGTGTGATGTATTGTTGAAAGCCTGTGTCACAGGATCAGTACCCTGCAGTTGTTCATTCAGTCCACACCCTTCTGTTGGGCTGACTTGTCGATCCATCTCTGTCTCGTGCTCAGAAGGCAGAGCAGTGAGGCCCAGGCTGTGACAGGGAGAAATAGCCTTGTTTCTTTACTTACTCATGATGTTTTGTTTTAAATTTAAAGAACAGCAAAAAAACATTTAAGAACTTATTTTTTGCATTTTGATTTACTGGCCAGTTTGTCTCTCCTAGTGTGTTCCTAAACATTTCATCCTACGGTTCATACAAAAGGAAGGAACAGAATGGCAAGGGGCATCACCATATTTTCTGTGATTTTTAACACTAGAGATTTTTTGTTTCTCATGTCAACTTTTCCTGGAAGGCAAAACTTGAGAGTTGTTTGTGGACAAAAATAAAACAAATAAATTTTGAATGTCGTGAAAGAGAATAGAGACAAAAGTCTTTTTTGCTGACAGTATGGTAATGTAAGTTGAAGAAGGTCAATGAAAAAATGGAAGGAATGAGACTATTTGAAAGTTGTCAAACAGTCTCAAAGACAGCCATGTGCACGTGCTAAGTCACTTCAGTCATGTCTGACTCTTTGTGACCCTGTGGACAGGCTCCCCTGACCATGGGATTCCCCAGGCAAGAATACCTGAGTGGGTTGCTATTTCCTCCTCCTTGGAATCTTCCTGACCCAGGGATTAAACGGTAGACTCTTATGTTTCCTGGATTGGCAGGCGAGTTCTTTACCACTGGTGTCACCTGAGAAGCCTCCACAAAGATGGCCAGGTGAGACCAAAAATTATATATGCATTCCTACCCCCATAAGGGGCCCCAAAGTGTTGAAGGAACAAAGAAAGGGAGCAAAACTTATTCAAGAAATGAATTAGAGAGCCCTCTCATTTGTCATTCGGAGAGAAGCAAACTGAAGACAAGCCTGTCAATTGAGGCACAGATTTGCTAGACATAGGTTAAATTGAAGCCCTTCCCCACTCACTGAGCAAACACACGTGCACACACGCAGGCATTCCCATGCACACATGCACACGCACACTCATGGGCACATCCTTGTTAATTTCCAAATTAAAACTGGATTACCTTAATAGTTCTCAATTCTACCCAAATAGGCACACCCCAGGCTATTGGTTGGCCACAGTTGTCTTCTCTGGAATCCCTTTATATGTGCCTCTGTTCTGTGTTACTACTGAGTCAAGGTGGAAGGGATGCAAGTGCAGTTATTATTCAAAGGGAAGAATAAATCTAAAGCGAGGCTTTAAATAGGAAATAGAGTACTCAGTGTCATAAGTTTTCTCTCTCACATCCATTTTGTGTTTTCATTTAGACATTTTCTGTTTGACCCAGAAAATGTAATCAATCTATTCTTATAATTTTAACAAGTGTTTTGTTTTCCCACTAAACTTTGGATTTGTCACTCCAAATGAATATCCGAAAAATGAGAAACTAGTTAAAGGCTGAGGTTATGTAGGGATGTAAACTTATATACCTGTACATACTTGCATACACATTTTAATACACATAAAGATTCCTTTTCTTCGTGTTAAGAACAAAATTTTTCCTTGACTCTAAAGTGCATTTTTCTCTCCTTACCTTATACATAGGAGGTCAGAGTCCCTCAGCCCATATAGGTTTCTGTATTTTGTTTTCTGTTTTAATCAGAGCAGAGGCTTGTAATTATGAGTGCATGAGCTAATCAGTTGTTTCTGCTCTTTTGAGAACATTCATTCAGGTTCCTGAGGTTACATTTTACTGGGACCACAGGTCATGAGGAATGGAGTGTTTCCTGCCATATCAGTAAACCAAGATGATAAAGTCATCAGTTTCCAGCCCTCCAGGGTGCTCAGAAAGAAGAAATATACCCCTGGTCTGACAGCTATCAGATTGCAGCCACTCCCTAAGGTGAGCTCAAGGGAACTCAGGATGTGAAAAAGTGCAAGGCGCGTGGCTCCAGGATAGGTGAGATGCATGAAAAGAATGATTTCAGTGAGCCCAGACTCTTGCATCTTCCCATACAGAGCAAAGTGCTAAATTCCTTTACTTGAGAGATCTGGTTTTCTCTACTTCACAAAAGTACTTTTGAGGTTCAGACTACCTGCCCGTACTTGGAAACTTCTATACAACCTGGCTCCCCCTCTCCCCCGCCAACCTCCTTGGAGCACTTCTCTCAGGGTGACTTGAAATACTGTCTCCTGAATTCCCGCCCGATAAAACATAACTCTCACCATTTAGGTTGTGACACTTTTCTTCAAGTCGACAGTCAGGCATGATGCACTAGACGTGGCTGTTTCTTTCCACCGGTGTTTTATGGTCCATCTACAGTCCTCTGCAGGCTGTGCTAACACCCCTGCCAGGAAGCCTGTTTCTTTCCCGTGCACTCAAGTGTGAAGATTCTAAACCATGGTAATTAATTATATTTCCAACACTGCCTCACTTGCAAGGTAGTTTCACCTCTGATAGCACTATTCGTCTGGAATGACAGTGTCCTTCGCCCTAAATCTCTGGACTCACTCGTGAGGGCAGGCTTACCACATCCTTAGAAGTTCAGGATCTACTGTGGAGGGCCTTGTCTCTTTCTCTGCAAAATCATTCATCTTCCAGGATCCCCACCCTCTCCCTGGAGTGTTTCTGTGAAGGACCCAACTTCTCAGTGATGACCTACTCTTCTGACCTGCGTTCCCAGGTATCAAGGGTCAGCAGCCAAGATGCTGAGAGCTAAAGTGTGTTTTTGTCTACATGTGTGTGTGTCAGTCGCTCAGTCGTATCCAGTTCGTTGTGTCCCTATGGATTGTAGCCCGCCAGACTCTTGTGTCTATGGGATTTTCCAGGTGAGACTACTACCCAGGTGGTGGCATTATCCAATTGCACTAGTTACACTTTAGTAGACAATTTTTATTTTGCCACTGCAGCTTCTCTCATTGAAACCTTTTATTTAAACTATTGAACATTTGTTTTCCTCAGAATTTCCGAGTTGGCTATAGGGGGTTCAGAGTTGGTATTGCATATTCTTAGAAGCTTGTATCACAGGAATCAGTGACCTTTACTTGTTCATGAGGTACATCCGAATGTTGGGCTGACTTGTCTATCTATCTCTGTTTCGTGCTGAAAATGCGGAGCCATGAGGCCAGGCTGTGTCAAGGAGATATAGCCTTCTTTCTTTACTTTCTCATGATGTTTCTTTTAAAATTTAAAAAACAATAAAAGATTTAGGAACTTACAATTAATTACATAGTGATTCACTGGTCGAAGTTTGTCTCTCTCCTGGGTTATGTTCCATTTCATCCTACAGTTAATACAAAGGGAAATAAAAGAATGGCAGAGGGGCTTCACCTCGCTTTCTGTGATTTTCAAGGCTTTGGATATTTTGTCACTCATTTGAACTTTCCTAGAAGGCAAACCAGTAGTTATTTGTGGGCAAAAATAAAACGTGTATATCTGAATGTGATGAAAGTGAAGAAAGATAAGTGACATTTCTGCTGACAAAATGGCAAAGTGCAAGTCAAATCTAAAAAAACTCAGCCAAACAGTGGAAGAATCGTAATATTTAAAGGATGTTAAACAGTCACAATGACAAGCATGTGTGTGTGCAAAGTCACTTCAGTCTTGTCTGACAGGCTCCCTTGTCCATGGGATTCTCCAGGCAAGAATACTGGAGTGGGTTGCCATTTCCTCCTCCAGGGGATCTTCCTGACCCAGGGATCAAACCCAGGTCTCTTATGTCTCCTGCAGTGGCAGGTGGGTTCTTTAGCACCAGTGGCACCTGGGGAGCCCCCACAAAGACAGCCAGATGAGTCCAAAAATTATCCACGTAGCCTTGCCCCCCAAAGTTTCCCTAAAGTGTTAAAGGAAGAGAGAAAAAAACAAAACAAAACTTACTTAATATCTAGGAGAAGGAAATGACAACCCACTCCAGGTTCCTTACCTGAGAATTCCGTGGACCAGGAGCCTGGAGGGGTACAGTCTATCTCAGTTCAGTCGCTCAGACGTGTCTGAGTCTTGTGACCCCATGGACTGCAGCACACCAGGCCTCCCTGTCCATCACCAACTCCCAGAGCTTATTCAAAGTCATGTCCATTGAGTCGCTGATGTCATCCAGCCATCTCATCTTCTGTCACCCACTCCTCCACCTGCCGTCAATGTTTTCCAGCATCAGGATGTTTTCAAAGCATCAATACTTTGCATCAGGTAGCCAAAGTATTGGAGTTTCAGCTTCAGCATCCTTCCTTCCAATGAATATTCAGGACGGATTTCCTTTTGGATGGACTGCTTGGATCTCTTTGCATACAGTAGGACTCGAGTCTTCTCCAACACCACAGTTGAAAAGCATCAATTCTTCAGCACTCAGCTTTCTTGATGGTCCAACTGTGACATCGATACGTGCCTACTGGAAAAACCATAGCCTTGACTTGATAGACCTTTGTTGGCATAGTGATGTCTCTGCTTTTTAATATGCTGTCTAGGTTGGCTGTAAGTGACAAATGTGGTCCACTGGAGAAGGGAATGGCCAACCACTTCAGCATTCTTGCCTTGAGAATCACATGAACAGTATGAAAAGCATACAGTCCACGGAGTTGCAAACGGGTTGTACTCAACTGAGCAACTGACATGTATTTAACCTAGGAATTAGAGATCTCTGAGAGTGTCGGTTCCTAGGCCGATTGATAAGAAGCCGGGGGACCCCAAGGAGGAGAGAGGGGTCTGGGGCCCTCCAGGAGGATATAGAGTTTGAACTTCTCAAGGAGGAAAAGAGAAAGAAAGCTTTTTTTCCAACATTGGTTTGTCTTAGTCAATAGAACAATGTATCTTGCTGGAGGACATGGTTCTCCTTAAGAACCACCTGCTGATTTATTTTAAGATGTGTACTATGGGAGTGAGTGTGGTAAGATCTTTCTATTGTTAGTTCTAATCCCATTATCTTAAAATGTCAAAGAGGTGGTGAGAGGCCTGTCCCTCTACTGCTTTCCATGGTAACTAATGAGCCCACCAGACTCACTCTCACTAGGACTAGCAATCTCCTCCCACACCCCCTCTCCCTCCTTCCCCATTCCCCACTTCCCCACCCTGGACTCCCCACCCCTCCATTGCTCTCAGAATGAAGCCTGTCATCATGTATTAATTCTTCCCACCCCCAGAGCACCACACATGGTGGGGTTTGCAACAGGACCTTGCTTCAGACATGTAAGCGCCTCCCATCCATTAAACGATCCATATTCTGTTCTTGACGGCAGATTCTTTCTTTGGTCTTGAAGCTGGGCAAAAGGTCTTATAAGCCTGCAGGGTACAACCTAACAATTGGTGGCAGGCAGGATATGGCAGAAACTCCTGTGAGTGCCAAGATACATGATGGGCGATGGAAAGTTATTGGGGTCATCCACTAGCATGTGGGGCCCAAAAGTTGCTGGGTGACCCTGAGGTGGGCTGTCCACTAACCCAGGAGGCTCAAAAGTTGCTGGCTGTAATCCCCATATTGTAGGGTATTCCTGAGGTGGCCATCCGCTACCATACGGTGCCTAAGGGTTACAGGAGGAATCCCAGAAGCAACAAGGAAATCCCTAGTGGCTATCCACTAGGACACAGGGCCTTTGGGTGGCTGTCCTTTTTGAATGGGGGCTGCCCAGAGGTCTGGAGAACAATGGCCTCTCCTAGCTCCGCTACTGCATCAAAGTGAGCCTTTTGTTATTGGTTAAGCCAGCTTTCTGGAAGGAATTGGTATTTCTCTTATGCCTTTGCCATGTAAATGATGTACCTGGGCTCTCTGGAACTATGATCTATGATTCTAGGAGTAAGGAGAAAAAAGTGCTTTTAGGTCAACTCTATAGAAATAACTGTGTTTAGGTAACGTCTATCTAAGAACATCTCCCTGGATTTTGGTAACTTGAAACTAAGTAAAGAGAATTGATGGACTTTCTGTGCCGTGTGCTTAGTGGTGTTGCACTCTTTGGGACCCTGTGGGCTACAGCCCTCCAGGCTCCTCTGTCCATGGGGATTCTCCAGACAAGAATACTGGAGTGGGTCGCTTAACCCTCCTCTAGGGGATCTTGCTAACCCAGGTCTCCAGCATTGCAGGCAGATTCTTTTGCAACTGAACCACCAGGAAAGCCCAAGAAAACTGCAGTGGGTAGGTAGCCTATCCTTTCTTCAGGGGATCTTCCTGACCCAGGAATCGAATCGGTGTCTCCTGCTCTGCAGGTGAATTCTTTACCAGCTGAGCTACCTGAGAAGTCCCACCAGTAGCTTAGAAAGATATATACTATTATTTGTATCCAGCCTCATATGTACCTAAAGATTCCCATGTGAGAACATTCTTTTCCTTTCCTTCTCTTAGCTTAGAAAGATATATACTATTATTTGTATCCAGCATCATATGTACCTACAGCTCCCATGTGAGAACATTCTTTCGTTCACTTCTCTTTGCAGTCTTTAGTATAATTGAAAGAAAATAATACTGTTTTTATGTCCTCTTCTCTGTAAGACTGAGAGTTTCCATGCAGTAGGAACTGCATTTGCTTTACTCACTTGTATTCCTCGGTGACAGTTACACAGTCTGTCACATAGGTACTCAACATATGTGTATAATATGAATGGAATGAATGAGTAAACAAAAGTAAACACCTATTTTAATAATACATTAAATGGAGGTTTGGATTTAATTTTTGAGTAAGGAAACTCATTTTCTTTCACAAGAATTAATAAATAGAACAAAGTACAAATGTAATAATACAAAATGGTAAACATTTTTTAGAAAGTTTAATATGATGTATAGATGAATTGTAACTTTACAAATATTTTAAGTATGTTAGGAGCAGGAAGGAGTAAGTAAATCAGCAACGGATAACATCACGGCCGGCATGACTTTAGGACTCATGCCCCTAGAGCTGAATACTTTTATATCTCCTTGCTTATTACTGCTGACAAAGTATCGGCTAAAGTAATTCAATGAATTTGGTGGCTAAAGCAGAAATCAGTTAACTGAAATGAACACAGGTGGGTGTACAAGGGTGATGTGGCATCTTAGTTGGTGAGAGTCATCTCAAGGTGAGTTCAGATCTCCATCCATCTTTCTCAACCGTTTGTACAAGCTGCCTGATGAAGAGAGGGCTCTCATCATCTCCACTTGGACGATTTCCCAGGTGCAGTCACTGTATTCTTTCTCTTTCAGAAAGCATGGTAGACATGGATTCCATGGAAGTACCTCTTCAAGGCCAGAGTGGGGTCCATCCTTCCCAGGGCAGAGTCTTCCTCTCCCATCACCTGCCCCAGGCAGGCATGGAAGTCCTCCATCTGCTCATGGTGGCCAGTGTGGAGCTGCTCCAAGAGGGTGGTGTCCAGGGCAGCAAAGGAGCGCTCTGTGTGGAAGAGGTGGAAACTCTGCTGGAGCATCTCGTGGAGCACAGAGATGGTCTGGACCTCCTGGAGCTGGCCACCCTCTGCCATCTCCTGGGGAAAACCGAAGCTTTTTCTGTCCTACAGACAGGAGTGAGGGGAGAGTCTGTTCTTTCGGGCCAGGAGTCTGAGGTTCTGCGTGCCAACCAGCACATGGTTCTGAGACAGATCACAGGCCAGAGATCCTCCCGGGCTGTAGCTGACCAGCACCAGGGCCGTCAGTAGAGAGAGCACGAAATCCATGGGGAAGATGAGGCTGCTGCAGGGCTGGCTGAGACTGCATCTGGTGGAAACTTGGAGGTAGGGTGTCTTATGATAATCTTTCTAATAAAGCTTTTAAGTAGGGAAGATGGTACTCATTGTCTGAAAATTTCTGTCTCACTTCCCCTGTGTGTTTTCATTTAGATATTTTCTATTTGACCTAGAAAATATGGTCAATCTAAACTCTTAATTTTTACGGTGGAAGGTTAATGTTCCCAATAAGGTTTGGATTTGTCAATGCAAATGTATATCAGTTAAATGAGAAAGTAAAGAAAGGCTGAAAGTATGTAAGTATGTAAAGACTTACAGAGGTGTACATACTTATGTACACATTTCAGTATAATATATATAAACATTCCTTGTGTTCGTGCTATGTCAAAACAAAATTTTCCTTGATTCTTGACTGCATTTACCCCTCCTTATCTTACGCATAGGAATTCAGAGTCGCTCAGGCTATATTGATTTCTGTAGTTTGTTTTCTGTTTCACAGAGCAGAGGCTTGTGATTAAGAGTGAATGAACTACTCCGTTGTTTCTGTTCTTTTGAGAACATTCATTCAGGTTCCTGAGATTACATTGCACTGGGGCCACAAGATCATGAGGAGTGGAGTATCTCCTGCCATATCAGTAAACTAGGATGACACAGTCATCAAGAGTTTCCAGCCCTCCAGGGTGCTCAGGAAGGGGGAATACACCTGTGGCTAACAGCTGCCAAATTGCAGCTGCTCCCTAAGGTGAGCCCAAGGCAACTCAGGAAGTGAAAAAATGCAAGATGCAAGAAAATGCAAGTAAAAATGCCCCAGGAGAGCTGAGGTTCAGGAAGGGAATGTTTTCACTGAGCCCAGGCACTTGCCTCTTCTCATACAAAGGGAAAGTGCTAAATTCCTTAACTTGAGATAGCTGGTTTTCTTTAATTCACAAAAATACCTTGATGTTCACTACCTCCCATTTCTTGGAAAATCCTGTATAACCTGACTCTTCCCCTCAGCTCCTGGAGCAATTCCCTCAATTTGACTTGAGATACTGTCTTCTGAATTCCCACTAAAGAAAGCATAACCGTGAACTTTTAGGTTGTCACTATTTCTATATTTTTTAAATTAACCTATTTAATTCCACTGGAAGCTAATTACTTTACAATATTGTGGTGGGTTTTGCCACTTGGGTGTGCATGTGTCCCCATCCTGAACGCCCCTCCTGCCTCCCTCCCTATCCCATCCCTCAGTGTGGTCCCAGCACACCAGCCCTGAGGGCCGTGTCACATTCATCACACCTGGACTGGCGATCTAATTCACATACGGTAAATTACATATTTCAATGGTATTCTCTCAAATCATCCCACCCTGACCTTCTTGCACTGAGTCCAAGATTCTGTTCTTTACATCTGTGTCTCTTCTGCTGTCTCACATATAGGGTCATCGTTACCATGTTTCTAAATTCCAAATATATGCGTTAATTTACTGAATTGGTGTTTTCTTTCTGACTTACTTCACTGTGTATGATAGGCTTCAGATCAAGTGTCAGGAACAATATATATGATACGACAGTTTGTTTCAACCTGCTTTTATGGTAGATCTATTGGAGAAGGAAATGGCCACCCACTCCAGTATTCTTGCCTGGAAAATCCCATGGATGGAGAAGTCTAGTAGGCTACCGTCCATGGGTTTGCAAAAAAGTCGGATAGGACTGAGAGACTTCACTTTCACTTTCATAGTCTTCCACAGGCTATGCCAATATCCACACCAGGAATCCGGCTGCCTTTCTGGTGCATGTAGGTCTGAAAATTATAATTGCAAGATAATTATTTGTCTTTAGAGCACCACCTCACTCACAAGGTGGTTATCACCTCTAGTAGCACTTTTCCACTGGAATGACAGTGTCCTCAACCCAACCTCTCGGGGCCACAACTGTGAGGGCAGGCTAACCTCATCCCAAGAACTTCAGATTTCTACTGCGGAGGGCCTTCTCTCTTTGTTTGCAAAATCGTTCATCTTCCAGCATCTCCACCCTCTCCCAGTGCATGTTTGTGTGAAGGAGGAGAGTTTTTAGTATGACCTCCTCCTCTCCTGATCCATGTCCCCAGATATCAAGGGTCAGCAGCCCTCAGATGCTGAGAGCTAAAGTGTGAAGAGCTAAGTAGGTGGAGGCATTATCCAAAGGCAATTGTTACACCTTTGGTAGACAATTTTTATTTTGCCGCTACAGCTTTTATCTTTCAAGTCATTTACTGAAGGAGTTTAGAATTTGTTTTGCTCAGAATTTCTGCGTCGGGCATAGGGAATTCAGTGAGGGTGTGATGTACTGTTGAAAGCCTGTGTCACAGGATCAGTGCCCTGCAGCTCTTCATTCAGTCTACATCCTTCTGTTGGGCTGACTTGTCGATCCATCTCTGTCTCGTGCTCAGCAGGCAGAGCAGTGAGGCCCAGGCTGTGACAAGGAGAAATAGCCTTGTTTCTTTACTTACTCATGATGTTTTGTTTTAAATTTAAAGAACAGCAAAAAAACATTTAAGAACTTATTTTTTGCATATTGATTTACTGGCCAGTTTTTCTCTCCTGCTGCGTTCCTAAACATTTCATCCTAGGGTTCATACAAAAGGAAGGAACAGAATGGCAAGGGGCATCACCATATTTTCTGTGATTTTTAACCTAGAGACTTTTTTGTTTCTCATGTCAACTTTTCCTGGAAGGCAAAACTTGAGAGTTGTTTGTGGACAAAAATAAAACAAATATAATTTGAATGTCATGAAAGAGAATAGAGACAAATATCTTTTTTGCTGACAGTATGGTAATGTAAGTTGAAGAAAGGTCAATGGAAAAATGGAAGGAATGAGACTATTTGAAAGTTGTCAAACAGTCTCAAAGACAGCCATGTGCACATGCTAAGTCACTTCAGTCGTGTCTGACTCTTTGTGACCCTGTGGACAGGCTCCCCTGACCATGGGATTCTCCAGGCAAGAATACCTGAGTGGGTTGCTATTTCCTCCTCCAGGGAATCTTCCCGACCCAGGGATTAAACGGTGGACTCTTATGTTTCCTGGATTGGCAGGCGAGTTCTTTACCACTGGTGTCACCTGAGAAGCCTCTACAAAGATGGCCAGGTGAGACCAAAAATTATTTATGTATTCTTGCCCCCAAAACTGGCCCCAAGTGTTGAAGGAAGAAAGAAAGGGAACAAAACTTATTCAAGAAATGAATTAGAGAGCCCTCTCATTTGTCATTTGGAGAGAAGCAAACTAAAGACAAGCCTGTCAATTGGGGCAGAGATTTGATAGACGTAGGTTAAACTGAAGCCCTTCCCCACTTACTGAGCAAACACACGTGCACACACGCAGGCATTCCCATGCACACATGCACACGCACACTCATGGGCACATCCTTGTTAATTTCTGAATTAAAACTGGATTACCTTAATAGTTCTCAATTCTACCCAAATAGGCACACCCCAGGCTATTGGTTGGCCACAGTTGTCTTCTCTGGAATCCCTTTATTTGTGCCTCTGTTCTGTGTTACTACTGAGTCAAGTTGGAAGGGATGCAAGTGCAGTTATTATTCAAAGGGAAGAATAAATCTAAAGCGAGGCTTTAAATAGGAAATAGAGTACTCAGTGTCATAAGTTTTCTCTCTCACATCCATTTTGTGTTTTCATTTAGACATTTTCTGTTTGACCCAGAAAATGTAATCAATCTATTCTTATAATTTTAACAAGTGTTTTGTTTTCCCACTAAACTTTGGATTTGTCACTCCAAATGAATATCCGAAAAATGAGAAACTAGTTAAAGGCTGAGGTTATGTAGGGATGTAAAGACTTATATACCTGTACATACTTGCGTACACATTTTAATACACATAAAGATTCCTTTTCTTTGTGTCAAGAACAAAATTTTTCCTTGACTCTAAAGTGCATTTTTCTCTCCTTACCTTATCCATAAGAGGTCAGAGTCCCTCAGCCCATATAGGTTTCTGTATTTTGTTTTCTGTTTTAATCAAAGCAGAGGCTTGTGATTATGAGTACATGAGCAAATCAGTTGTTTCTGCTCTTTTGAGAACATTCATTCAGGTTCCTGAGGTTACATTTTACTGGGACCACAGGTCATGAGGAATGGAGTGTTTCCTGCCATATCAGTAAACCAAGATGATAAAGTCATCAGTTTCCAGGGTGCTCAGAAAGAAGAAATATACCCCTGGTCTGACAGCTATCAGATTGCAGCCACTCCCTAAGGTGAGCCCAAGGGAACTCAGGATGTGAAAAAGTGCAAGGCGCATGGCCCCAGGATAGGTGAGATGCATGGAAAGAATGATTTCGGTGAGCCCAGACTCTTGCATCTTCCCATACAGAGCAAAGTGCTAAATTCCTTTACTTGAGAGATCTGGTTTTCTCTACTTCACAAAAGTACTTTTGAGGTTCAGACTACCTGCCCGTACTTGGAAACTTCTATACAACCTGGCTCCCCCTCTCCCCCGCCAACCCCCTTGGAGCACTTCTCTCAGGGTGACTTGAAAAACTGTCTCCTGAATTCCCACCCGATAAAACGTAACTCTCACCAGTTAGGTTGTGACACTTTTCTTCAAGTCGACAGTCAGGCATGATGCACTAGACGTGGCTGTTTCTTTCCACCGGTGTTTTATGGTCCATCTACAGTCCTCTGCAGGCTGTGCTCACACCCCCGCCAGGAAGCCTGTTTCTTTCCCGTGCACTTAAGTGTGAAGATTCTAAACCAGGGTAATTAATTATATTTCCATCACTACCACACTCGCAAGGTAGTTTCACCTCTGATAGCACTATTCGTCTGGAATGACAGTGTCCTTCGCCCTAAATCTCTGGCACTCACTCGTGAGGGCAGGCTTACCACATCCTCAGAAGTTCAGGATCTACTGTGGAGGGGCTTGTCTCTTTCTCTGCAAAATCATTCATCTTCCAGGATCCCCACCCTCTCCCTGGAGTGTTTCTGTGAAGGACTCACGTTCTCAGTGATGACCTCCTCTTCTGACCTGTGTTCCTAGGTATCAAGGGTCAGCAGCCAAGATGCTGAGAGCTAAAGTGTGTTTCTGTCTACGTGTGTGTGTGTCAGTCACTCAGCCGTGTCTGGTTCGTTGTGTCCCTATGGACTGTAGCCCGCCAGACTCTTGTGTCTGTGGGATTTTCCAGGTGAGACTACTACCCAGGTGGTGGTATTATCCAGTTGCAGTAGTTACACTTTAGTAGGCAATTTTCTTTTGCCACTGCAACTTCTATCATTGAAACCTTTTATTTAAACTAATTCAATATTTGTTTTCCTCAGAATTTCTGAGTTGGCTATAGGGATTCAGAGGTGGTATTACATATTCTTAGAAGCCTGTGTCACAGGAATCAGTGACCTTTAGTATTCATGCGTACATCCGAATATTGGGCTGACTTGTCTATCTATCTCTGTTTCATGCTGAGAATTTGGAGCCATGAGGCCAGGCTGTGTCAGGGAGATATAGCCTTCTTTCTTTACTTTCTCATGATGTTTCTTTTAACATTTAAATAACAATAGAAGGTTTAGGAACTTATAATTAATTATATAGTGATTCACTGGTCAAAGTTTGTCTCTGTCCTCCTGGGTTATATTCCATTTCATTCTAGGGTTAATACAAAGGGAAATAAAAGAATGGCAGAGGGGCTTCACCTCGTTTTCTGTGATTTTCAAGGCTTTGGATATTTTGTCACTAATTTGAACTTTCCTAGAAGGCAAACCAGTAGTTATTTGTGGGCAAAAATAAAAGGTGTATATCTGAATGTGATGAAAGTGAAGAAAGATAAGTGACATTTCTGCTGACAAAATGGCAAAGTGCAAGTCAAATCTAAAAAAACTCAGCCAAACAGTGGAAGAATCGTAACATTTAAAGGATGTTAAACAGTCACAAAGACAAGCATGTGTGCGTGCAAAGTCACTTCAGTCATGTCTGACAGGCTCCCTTGTCCATGGGATTCTCCAGGCAAGAATACTGGAGTGGGTTGCCATTTCCTCCTCCAGGGGATCTTCCTGACCCAGGGATCAAACCCAGGTCTCTTATGTCTCCTGCAGTGGCAGGTGGGTTCTTTAGCACCAGTGGCACCTGGGGAGCCCCCACAAAGACAGCCAGATGAGTCCAAAAATTATCCACATAGTCTTGCCCCCCAAAATTTCCCTAAAGTGTTGAAGGAAGAGAGAAAAAAACCCACAACGTACTTAATATACAGGAGAAGGAGATGACAACCCACTCCAGTTTCCTTGCCTGGAGAATTCCGTGGACCTGGAGCACGGGGGTACAGTCCATTTCAGTTCAGTCACTGAGACGTGTCTGAGTCTTGTGTCCCCATGGACTGCAGCACACCAGGCTCCCTGTCCATCACCAACTCCCCGAGCTTACTCAAACTCATGTACATTGAGTTGCTGATGTCATCCAGCCATCTCATCTTCTGTCACCCCCTTCTCCTCCTGCCTTCGATGTTTCCCAGCATCAGGATGTTTTCAAAGCATCAGTACTTTGCATCAGGTAGCCAAAGTATTGGAGTTTCAGCTTCATCATCAGTCCTTCCAATGAATATTCAGGACGGATTTCCTTTAGGATGGACTGGTTGGCTCTCTTTGCATTCAGTGGGACTCGCAAGAGTCTTCTCCAACACCACAGTTGAGAAGCATCAATTCATCAACACTCAGCCTTCTTTATGGTCCATCTGTCACATCCATATGTGCCTACTGGAAAAAGCATAGCCTTGACTGGATGGACCTTTGTTGGCATAGTGATGTCTCTGCTTTTTAATATGCTGTCTAGGTTGGCTGTAAGTGACAAATGTGGTCCACTGGAGAAGGGAATGGCCAACCACTTCAGCATTCTTGCCTTGAGAATCACATGAACAGTATGAAAAGCATACAGTCCACGGAGTTGCAAACGGGTTGTACTCAACTGAGCAACTGACATGTATTTAACCTAGGAATTAGAGATCTCTGAGAGTGTCGGTTCCTAGGCCGATTGATAAGAAGCCTGTGGACCCCAAGGAGGAGAGGGGGGTCTGGGGCCCTCCAGGAGGATATAGAGTTTGGAGTTCTCAAGGAGGAGAAGAAAAACAAACTTTTTTTCAACATTGGTTTGTCTTAGTCAATAGAACAATGTATTTTGCAGGAGGACATGTTTTTTCTTAACAAGAACCTGTGACTTATCTCTCAGATGTATGTTATGGGTGTGGGTTTAGTAAGATCTTTCTATTGTTACTTATAATTCCATTATCTTAAAATGTATATTGTGGGAGTGGATCTAGTAAGATCTGTAAACCTTGAGACTTTCTTTTAATTTATTGTAATAACCAATTAAAACATATATAGGTCCTTTACTAAGGCTAGTGAGTGAGGCACTGTCCACCCCCCTTCTGATATCTCTGTCAGAAGCTTTCTCTGTCCCTTTTAGGCTTTAATAAAACTCTCTGTACTAAAGCTCTTCAGTATTCAAGCCTGGTCCCCTGGTCTTCTTCTTTGAAGATTAGGAATCCAATATCCTTTACCATAAGCTGTCAGCCCTCTCATCCATTAATTCCAGAGAAGCAACCTAAAAATAAAGTCTATAACCTGAAGCAGAGATTTGAGAGATCTAGTCTATACTGAAGCCCTTCCCTGCTGCTTGATCAGTAAAGCCACACACACACACACACACACACACACACACACATTATCTCTCTCTCTTTCTCTCTCTCTGTTCCAGGTTAACTTCCTCATTTACAGTATGCCATTACCTTACTAGCTCTCAATTTGACTCAAGTATGTACACCCCAGGTTATTGGTTGGCAACAATTGTATTCTCTGAAATCCCCTTATTTGTGTCTGTGTGCTCTCTTATAGATTTCCCTGATGGCTCAGATGGTAAAAGTGTCTGCCTACAATTCAGGAGATGCCGGACAATACCTGGGTTGGGAAGATCCCCTGGTGAAGGACAAGGCAACCCACTCCAGTATTCTGCCTGGAGAATCCCATGGACAGAGGAGCCTGGTAGGCTACAGTCCATGAGGTCGCATAAGTCAGACATGACTGAGTGACTTCTTCTCTCTCTTACTACTGAGTCAAGGTGGAAGGGATGCAGGTGCAGTTATTATTCAAAGGGACATTGGGAATTTTCTCCTGAAGTCAAGCAACCGACAATGTACGCTTTAGGAAAGAGTTAATGTACCTTCAAACAGGAGCTATTTCTCCTGATTTCCCTTGTATTTTCCTACCCAGAATGCCATGATCAAGGCTCCAAGGGTGTTCAAGTAGGTAAAGCAAATGATAAATCTGTAACCTTGGCCAGCTGAACAGCTTGGAAGCCAGAAACATATCTTGACATTTCACTCCACCCAGCAGGACATCTGAAGCTAGGAGTATTTTCCTCTCTAAAATATGAAAGATAAGGAAGCAGGCTTTTTTAAGTTATTGGTGTCAGTTCTTTCCAGGAAAGGTCCTCCTTGAACTCTTGCAACAAGAACATTCATACCCAAAAATATTCATCTCAAGGAAAACAATAACCACTTATTTAAGAGTTTCTAAAAAGCCTAGACATTTCCCTCAAACATTTTAGTGGTGGCCTTGCACTGTCAAGGCTTCTCTTGTGGCTCAGACCGTAAAGAATCTGCCTCCAATGTGGGAGACCCAGGTTTGATCCCTGGGTGGGGAAGGTTCCCTGGAGAAGGAAATGGCAATCCACTCCAGTATTCTGCCTGGAGAATCCCATGGACAGAGGAGCCTGGTGGGCTGTGGTTCATGGGGTGGCAACGAGTCGGCACGACTGAGTGACTATGCTTTGCATTCTTTAGGGGAAATCAGTAGCCAGAACCAGAAAGAAACAAGAAAGAGCTGTATGAATGGCTGGTGCAGGGTAAGGTCAAGTGACTCTGGAGAGCATACCGGGAATTGCTACATTGTGAGGAGGTACAGGCTTACTTTGTTTTACCCCATTTCCCAGAAAATTTCATTTTTTATACATTGAATGTTTGTGACAATGCCGTGTCAAGGAAGTCTATCAATGCCATTTTTAATAGCCCTTGCACATTCACTGTTTTTGTGCCAAACTGCAGCAATTCTCAGCATAGTTCAGAATTTCACCGACAAACAATTTGAAGGACTCAATGACCACTGGTGTATTTTAGCAATAAAGTATTTTTAAAATTAAGGTATATATGTATGGTCAGGCCACTCAGGATGATTGTTCTCTTGCTCTGTATATCCCCTGCCCCACCAGTACACCCTATGCACATGACTGGCTTTTCTCTGTACCTGTCCCAGGCCCCAGATTTGACCTTCTTTATCAAAGGCTTGGTAAAGAGCCTGTCCCTCTACTGCTTTCCATGATAACTAATGAGCCCACCTGATCTCACTCCCACTAGGACTAGCAATCTCCTCCCCCACCCCCTCTCCCCCCTTCCCCATTCCCCACTTCCCCACCCTCTAGTCCCCACCCCTCCATTGCTCTCAGAATGAAGCCTGTCACCACCCACCCCCAGTGCACCACACATGGTTGGGTGTTGCTCCAGGACCTTGCTTCAGACATGTAAGCGCCTCCCATCCATTAAACCATCCATGCCTCTGTTCTTGAACGCAGATTCTTTCTTTAATCTTGAAGCTGGAAAAATAGGTCTTGTAAGCCTGCACAACCCAACAATTGGTGGCAGGCAGGATATGGAAGAAACTCCTGTGAGTGCCAAGATATAGGACGGGGGATGGGAAGTTATTGGGGGCATCCACTAGCATGTGGGGCCCAAAAGTTGCTGGCTGATCCTGAGGTGGCTGTCCACTAACCCAGGGGGCCTAAAAGTTGCTGGCTTTAAAACCCAAACTGTAGGGTATTCCTGAGGTGGCCATCTGCTACTATACGGTGCCCAAGATTTGCAGGGGGAATCCCAGAAGCAACAGGGAAATCCCTGGGTGCCTGTCCACTAGGACATGGGGCCTTTGGGTGGCTGTCCTTGTTGAATGGGGGCTGCCCAGAGATCAGGAGAACAATGGCCTCTCCTAGCTCAGCTACTGCATCAAAGTGAGCCTTTTGTTATTGGTTAAGCCAGCTTTCTGGAAGGAATGGTATTTCTCTTGTGCCTTTCCATGTAAAGGATCTACCTGGCTCTCTGGAACTATGGTCTGTGATTCTAAGAGTGAGGAGAAAAAAGTGCTTTTAGGTCAACTCTATAGAAATAACTGTGTTTAGGCAACGTCTATCTAAGAACGTCTCCCTGGATTTTGGTAACTTGAAACTAAGTGAAGAGAATTGATGGACTTTCTGTGCCGTGTGCTTAGTGGTGTTGCACTCTTTGGGACCCTGTGGGCTACAGCCCTCTAGGCTCCTCTGTCCTCGGGGATTCTCCAGACAAGAATACTGGAGTGGGCTGCTTAACCCTCCTCCAGGGGATCTTGCCAACCCAGGTCTCCAGCATTGCAGGCAGATTCTTTAGCAACTGAACCACCAGGGAAGCCCAAGAATACTGCAGTGGGTAGGTAACCTATCCCTTCTCAAAGAGATCGTCCTGACCCAGGAATCGAACAGGGGTCTTCAGCTCTGCAGGTGGACACTTTACCAGCTGAGCTACCAGGGAAGCCCTGCAGGCAGCTTAGTAAGGTAGATAATATTATTTGTCTTTCCAGCATTATTTGGACCTACGGCTTCCCGTGTGAGGACATTCTTTTCCTTTACTTCTCTTTGCAGTCCCTACTATAATTAAAATAAAACAATACTGTTTTTATGTCCTCTTCTGTGTAAGACTGAGAGTTTCCATGCAGTAGGAGCTACATTTGCTTTATTCACTTGTATTCCTTGGTGAGAATTATAGTCTGTCACGTGGGTACTCAGTGTATTTGTATAATATGAATGGAACGAAGGAATAAACAAATGTAACCACCCATTCTTTAATATAGTTTTAAAATGGGGGTGTGGATTTTCATTTTTGAGTAAAGAAACTCATTTTCTATGATTCAATAAATAGAACAAAGTACAAATTTAATAACACAAAATCATAAACATGTTTTAGAAATTTTAATATGATGTACAGATGAAATGTAACTTAACAAATTTCCTAATTTTTAAGTATGTTAAATGCAAGAAGGTATACATAAATCAGCAACAGATGACATCAGGGCAGGCACACATAAGGACTCATGCCCCTAGGCTGAATACTTTTAAATCTACTTGCTTATTATTAATGCTGACAAAGTATCAGCTAAAGTAACTCAGTGAATTTGGTGGCTGGAGCAGATATCAGAGTCTTCTGAAGTGAACACAGGTGAGTGTACGAGGGTGATGTGGCATCTTAGTTGGTGAGAGTCATCTCAAGGTGAGTTCAGATCTCCACCCATCTTTTTTAACCTTTCTTGCAAGGTGGTTGATGAAGAGAGGGCTCTCATCATCTCCACTCTGACAATTTCCCAGGCGCAGTCGCTGTATTCCTTCTCTTGCAGGTAGAAATGGATGCCCTGGAAGTACTTCTTCATGGTCAGAATGGGGCCCGTCCTTCCCAGGGCAGAGTCTTCCTCTCCCATCACCTGCCCCAGGCAGGCGTCCAGGTCATCCAGCTGCTGATGGAGTCCAGTGCGGAGCTGCTCCAGGAGGGTGGTGTCCCAGGCAGCAGAGGAGCGCTCTGTGTGGAAGAGGTTGAAGCTCTGCTGGAGCATCTCGTGGAGCACAGAGATGGTCTGGACCTCCTGGAGCTGGTCACCCTCTGCCATCTGCTGGGGAAAACCGAAGCCTTTTCTGTCCTACAGACAGGAGTGAGGGGAGAGTCAGTTCTTTCAGGCCAGGAGCCTGAGGTTCTCCCTGGCATCCAGCATGAGTCTCCGAGATAGGTAACAACCCAGAGATCCTCCCGGGCCATAGCTGACCAGCACCAGGGCCATCTGTAGAGAGAGCACGAAGGCCATGGGGAAGATGCAGCTACTGCCGGGCTGGCTGAGATGGGGTCTGGGGGAACCTTCAGGTAGGTTCTCTGATGGAGATTGTTCTAACCAAGGCTTTTAAATAGGGAAGATGGTACTCATTATCCGAAAATTTCTCTCTCACTTTCGTTTGTGTTTTCATTTAGATATTTTCTACTTGACCTAGAAAATGTAGTCAATCTAAACTCTTAATTTTTACAGTAGAAGTTTAATTTTCCCAATAAAATTTGATTTGTCAATATAAATGTATATCAATTAAATGAGAAACTAAATAAAGGCTGAGGTTATGTAAGTATGGAAAGACTTAAAGACCTGTACATAGTTATTATGTACAAATTTAGGTATTATATATATAAACATTCCTTTTGTTTATCGTATGTCAGGAATATAATTTTCCCTTGATTCTTAACTGTATTTTTCCCTCCTTTTCTTACACATAGGAATGCAAAGTCCTCAGGCCATATTGATTTTTGTATTTTCTTTTCTGTCTCACAGAGGATAAGCTTGTAATTAAGGGTGAATGAACTACTCGGGTGTTTCTGTTCTTTTGAGAACATTCATTCAGGTTCCTGAGATTACATTTCACTGGGGCCACCAGGTCATGTGAGTGCAGTATCTCCTGCCATATCAGTAAACCAGGATGACACATTCATCAAGAGTTTCCAGCCCTCCAGGGTGCTCAGGAAGGGGGAATACACCTGTGGGCTCAGTTCAGTTCAGTCGCTCAGTCATGTCTGACTGTTTGAGACCCCATGAATTGCAGCACGCCAAGCCTCCCTGTCCATTACCAACTCCTGGAGTTCACCCAAACTCATGTCCATCGAGTCGGTGATGCCATCCAGCCATCTCATCCTCTGTCGTCCCCTTCTTCTCCTGCCCCCAATCCCTCTCAGCATCAGAGTCTTTTCCAATGGGTTAACTCTTCACAGGAGGTGGCCAAAATATTGGAGTTTCAGCTTTAGCATCAGTCCTTCCAAAGATCACCCAAGACTGATCTCTTTTAGGATGGACTTGTTGGATCTCCTTGTAGTCCAAGGGACTCTCAAGAGTCTTCTCCAATACCACAGTTCAAAAGCATCAATTCTGCAGCGCTCAGCTTTCTTCACAGTCCAACTCTCGCATCCATACATGACCACTGGAAAAACCATAGCCTTGACTAGACGGAACTCGTTGGCAAAGTAATATCTCTGCTTTTGAATATGCTATCTAGGTTGGTTATAACTTTCCTTCCAAGGAGTAAGTGTCTTTTAATTTCATGGCTGCAGTCACCATCTGCAGTGATTTTGGAGCCCCAAGAATAAAGTCTGACACTGTTTCCCCATCTATTTCCCATGAGTGTGGGACCAGATGCCATGATCCTTGTTTTCTGAATGTTGAGCTTTAAGCCAACTTTTTCTCTCTCCTCTTTCACTTTCATCAAGAGGCTTTTTAGTTCCTCTTCACTTTCTGCCATAAAGGTGGTGTCATCTGCATACCTGAGGTATTGATAGTTCTCCTGGCAATCTGGATTCAAGCTTGTGCTTCCTCCAGCCCACCATCTCATGATGTACTCTGCATATAAGTTAAATAAGCAGGGTGACAAATACAGCCTTGATGGACTCTTTTTCCTGTTTGGAACCAGTCTGTTGTTCCATGTCCAGTTCTGACTGTTGCTTCCTGACCTGCATACAGGTTTCTCAAGAGGCAGGTCAGGTCGTCTGGTATTCCTATCTCTTTCAGAATTTTCCACAGTTTTTTGTGATCCGCACAGTAAAAGGCTTTGGCATAGTCAATAAAGCAGAATAAATGATTTTCTCGAACTCTCTTTCTTTTTCCATGATGGCAATTTGGTTGTTGGCAATTTGATCTCTGGTTCCTCTGCCTTTTCAGCAGCTACCAAATTGCAGCTAGTCCCTAAGGTGAGCCCAAGGCAACTCAGGATGTGAAAAAAGTGCAAGATGCAAGAAAATGCAAGGAAAACTGCCCCAGGAGAGCTGAGATGCAGGAAAGGAATGTTTTCAGTGAGCACAGACACTTGCCTCTCCCAGACAAAGGAAAAGTGCTAAATTCCTTAACTTGAGATAACTGGTTTTCTTAAATTCTCAAAGATACTTTGATGTTCACACTACATCCTCTTTCTTGCAGATTCCTATATAACCTTACTCTTTCCCTTTCCTCCTTGGAGCCATCTCTCAAGGTGAAATGATATACTGCCTCCCGAATTCCCACCAAATAAAGCATAACTTTCAACTTTTAGGTTGTCACTATTTCTTTTTTTTTTTAGTTTATTTATTTTAATTGGAGGGTACTTACTTTAAAATATTGCAGTGGCCATACATCGACATGATCACCCATGGGTGTATATGTGTCCCCCATCCTGAAACCCCTCCCGCCTCCCTCCTTGTCCCATCCCTCAGTGTGGTCCCAGCGCACCAGCCCTGAGCGCCATGTTGTATTCATCACACCCGGACTGGCGATCTACTTCACATACGGTAAATTACATATTTCAACGCTATTCTCTCAAATCATCCCACCCTCACCTTCTCCCACGGAGTCCAAAATTCGGTTCCTTACATCTGTGTCTGTTTTGCTGTTTTTCTTTGTGACTTATTTATTTCAATTGTTTAATAGGCTCCCGATCAACAGTCAGGAACAGTATATGAGAGAGCATGGTTTCTTTCAAGCTGATTTTTATGGTAGATCTATAGTCTTCCGGGGGTTGTTCCAATACCCCCGCCAGGAATCCTGCTTCTTTTCTAATGCATGTATGTGTGAATATTCTAATCCAAGATAATTAATTGCCTCTCCAGCACCACCTCACTCACAAGGTGGTTATCACCTCTAGTAGCACTTTTCCTCTGGAATGACAGTGTCCTCATCCAAACTCTCTGGGCCTCACCCATGAGGGCAGGCTAACCACATCCTGAGAACTTCAGAATTCTACTGTGGAGGGGCTTGTCTCTTTGTTTGCAAATTCATTCATCTTCCAGCATCCCCACCCTCTCCCGTGCAGTGTTTGTGTGAAGGAGGGGAGTTCTCAGTGATGACCTCTTCTTCTCCTGATCCATGTCCCCAGATATCAAGTGTGAGCAGCCCTCAGATGCTGAGAGCTAAAGTGTGAAGAGCTAAGTAGGTGGAGGCATTATGCAATGGCAATTGTTACACCTTTGGTAGACAATTTTTATTTTGCCACTACAGCTTTTATTGTTCAAGTCTTTTACTTAAAGTGTTTAGGATTTGTTTTGCTCAGGATTTCTGCGTCAGGCATAGGAAATTCAGTGATGGTGTGATGTATTGTTGAAAGCCTGTGTCACAGGATCAGTGCCCTGCAGCTGTTCATTCAGTCCACATCCTTCTGTTGGGCTGACTTGTCGATCCATCTCTGTCTCGTGCTCAGAAGGCAGAGCAGTGAGGCCCAGGCTGTGACAGGGAGAACTAGCCTTGTTTCTTTACTTACTCAAGATGTTTTGTTTTAAATTTAAAGAATAGCAAAAAAACATTTAAGAACTTATTTTTTGCATTTTGATTTACTGGCCAGTTTATTTCTCTCCTGCTGCGTTCCTTTACATTTCATCCTAGGGTTCATACAAAAGGAAGGAAAAGAATGGCAGAGGGCATCAGCATATTGTCTGCGATTTTTAAGATGAGAGATTTTTTGTTCTTCATTTCAACTTTCCTGAAAGGCAAAACTTGATGGCTGTTTGTGGACAAAAATAAAACAAATATAATTTTGAATTCCATGTTAGAGAATATAGACAAATGTCTTTTTTGCTGACGCTATGGCAAAGTGTAAGTTAAATCTAAAGAAAGTCAACCAAAAAATTGAAGGAATGAGACTATTTGAAAGTTGTCAAACAGTCTCAAAGACAACCACGTGCACATGTTAAGTCGCTTCAGGCTTGTCTGACTCTTTGTTACCCTGTGGACAGGCTCCCCTGTCCATGGGATTCTCCAGGCAACAATTTTGGAGTGGGTTACCATTTCTCCTTCAGGGAATCTTCCTGACCCAGGGATCAAACCCTGTTCTTTATGTCTCCTGTATTGGCAGGCAGGTTCTTTACCACCGGTGTCACCTGGGAAGCCTCCACAAAGATGGCCAGGTTAGACCAAAAATTGTACATGTAGTCTTGCCCCCAAAAGGGGCCGCAAAGTGTTAAAGGGAGAAGAAAAGTAAGAAAACTTATATAGCATATGAATTAGAGAGCCCTCTCCTTTGTCAGTTGGAGAGAAGCAATCTAAAGACAAGTCTATAAACTGAGGCAGACATTTGATAGATCTTGGCTAAATTGAAGCCCTTCCCCACTCTCTGAGCAAATGCACACACACACACACACGCACTCATGCATCGCACACACATACACATCATGGTTAATTCCTAAATTACAATTAGATTTCTTTAATACTTCTCAATTCTACCTAAACACATCCCAGGCTATTGGTTGGCAACAGTTGTGTTTCTGAAATCCCTTTATTTGTGTCCGTGTTCTCTCTTACTCCTGAGAAAATTGGAAGGGATGCAAGAGCAGTTATTATTCAAAGGGAATAATAAATTTAAAGCAAGGCTTTCAATAGGGAAGACAGTACTCATTTTCAGAAGTTTTCTCTCTCACGTCCATTTTGTGTTTTCATTTAGACATTTTCTCTTTGGCCCAGAAAATTAATTAATCTATGGTTTTAATTTTTACAATAGAAGTTCAGTTTTCCCACTACAGCTTGAATTTGTCACTCCAAATGGATTTCAAATAAATGAGAAACTAATTAAAGGGTGACGTTATGTAGAGATGGAAAGACTTATACATATGTACATTATGTACATGTTTTAATATATGTAAAGATTCCTTTTCTTTGTGTCAGGAACAAAATATTTCCTTGACTCTGAACTGAATTTTCTCTCCTTACCTTGTACAGAGGAGGTCAGAGCCCTCAGCCCTATAGGTTACTGTATTTTGTTTTCTGTTTTAATCAGAGCAGAGGCTTGTGAGGCTTGTGAGTATTAGTGCATAAGCTAGTCAGTTGTTTCTGCTCTTTTGAGAACATTCATTCAGGTTTCTGAGGTTTCATTTCATGGGTCCACAGGTCATGAGGAATGGAGTGTTTCCTGCCATAACCAGGATGACACAGTCCTCAGAGTTTGCAGCCGCACTGGCAACCCACTTCAGTACTCTTGCCTGGAAAATCCCAGGGATGGAGGAGCCTGGTGGGCTGTAGTCTATGGGGTCACAAAGAGTTGGACACGACTGAGTGACGTCACTTTCACTTTCCTGTATTGGAGATGGAAATGGCAACCCACCCCAGTGTTCTTGCCTGGAGAATCTCAGGGACGGGGGAGCCTGGTGGGCTGCTGTCTATGGGGTTACACAGAGTCAGACACGACTAAAGCAACTTAGCAGGGTGCTCAGGAAGGAGGGATATACCTGTGAGTTGGACTGTGGCTATAATGTGAGAGTTGGACTGTGAAGAAAGCTGAGCGCTGCAGAATTGATGCTTTTGAACTGTGGTGTTGGAGAAGACTCTTGAGAGTCGCTTGGACTGCAAGGAGATTCAACCAGTCCATTCTAAAGGAGATCAGTCCTGGGTGTTCTTTGGAAGGAATGATGCTAAAGCTGAAACTCCAGTACTTTGGCCACCTCATGCAGAGTTGACTCACTGGAAAAGACTCTGATGCTGAGAGGGATTGGGGGCAGGAGGAGAAGGGGACGACAGAGGATGAGATGGCTGGATGGCATCACCGACTCGATGGACATGAGTTTGAGTGAAGTCTGGGAGATGGTGATGGACAGGGAAGCCTGGCGTGCTGCAGTTCATGGGGTCTCAAAGAGTCAGACATGACTGAGTGACTGAACTGAACTGAACTGGTCTTAATCAAATAGAACAATGTATTTTGCTCTAGGACATGTTTCTCCTTAACAAGAACTTTCTGACTTATTTTAAGATGTATATTATTGGAGTGAGTCTGGTAAGATATTTCTATTGTTAGTTCTAATCCCATTATCTTAAAATATATTTGATGGGAGTGGGTATAGTAAAATATTTAAACTTTGAGACATTCTTTTGATTTATTGTAATAACCAATTTAAAAATTATATAGCTATCTTGCTAAGGCTAGCGAGTGGGGCACTCTGCACCCCGCTTCTGATGTCTATATCAGAAGCTTTCTCTGTCTCTTTTTATACTTTAATAAAACTCTGCTATACAAACGCTCTTGAGTGATCAAGCATAGTCCCTGTTCCCGGAGCTAAATCTTCGGAGATAATGAATCCGACACTGTTCACCAGAAGCTATCAGCCCTCTCATCCGTTAATTGGAGTGAAGCAATGTAAACATGCAGTGTATAACCTGAAGCAGAGATTTAAGAGATCTAGTCTATATTGACAGAGAAGGCAATGGCACCCTACTCCAGTACTCTTGCCTGGAAAATCCCATGGATGGAGGAGCCTGGTGGGCTGCAATCCATGGGGTTGTGAAGAGTCGGACACAACTGAGCAACTTCACTTTCACTTTTCACTTTCATGCATTGGAGAAGGAAATGGCAACCCAATCCAGTGTTCTTGCCTGGAGAATCCCAGGGACAGTGGAGCCTGGTGGGCTGCCGTCCATAGTGTCACACAGATCGGACACGACTGAAGCGACTCAGCAGCAGCAGCAGTCTATATTGAAGCCCTTCCCTGCTACTTGATCAGTACACAGACACACATACACACTCTTGCTGTCCCTGGTTTACTTCCTCAATTACTGTAGTTCATTACCTTCAGTTCTGTTCAGTTGCTCAGTCATGTCTGACTCTTTGCGACCCCATGAATGGCAGCACGCCAGGCCTCCCTATCCATTATCAACCCCCGAAGTTCACTCAGACTCAGGTCCATCAAGTCGGTGATGCCATCCAGCCATCTCATCCTCTGTCGTCCCCTTCTCCTCCTGCCCTCAATCCTTCCCAGCATCAGAGTCTTTTCCAATGAGTCAACTCCTCACATGAGGTGGCCACAGTATTGGAGTTTCGGCTTTAGCATCAGTCCTTCCAACGAACACCCAGGATTGATCTCCTCTAGAATGGACTTGTTGGATCTCCTTGCAGTCCAAGGGATTCTCAAGAGTCTTCTCCAACAACACAGTTCAAAGACATCAATTCTTCGGCGCTCAGCTTTCTTTACAATCCAATTCTCACATCCATACATGACCACAGGAAAAACCATAGCCTTGACTAGGTGGACCTTTGTTGGTAAAGTAATGTCTCTGATTTTCAATATGCTATCTAGTTTGGTCATAACTTTCCTTCCAAGGAGTGTCCTTTAATTTCATGGCTGCTATCACCATCTGCAGTGATTTTGGAGCCCCCCAAAATAAAGTCTGACACTGTTTCTACTGTTTCCCCATCTATTTCCCATGAAGTGTGGGACCAGATGCCATGATCTTCATTTTCTGAATGCTGAGCTTTAAGCCAACTTTTTCACTCTTCTCTTTCACTTTCATCAAGAGGCTTTTTAGTTCCTCTTCACTTTCTGCCATAAGGGTGGTGTCATCTGCATATCTGAGGTTATTGATATTTCTCCCAGCAATTGGATTCCAGCTTGTGCTTCTTCCAGCCCAATGTTTCTCATGATGTACTCTGCATATAAGTTAAATAAGCAGGGTGACAATATGCAGCCTTGACGTACTCCTTTTCTATTTGGAACCAGTCTGTTGTTCCATGTCCAGTTTTAACTGTTGCTTCCTGACCTGCATATAGGTTTCTCAAGAGGCAGGTCAGGTGTTCTGGTATTCCCATCTCTTTCAAAATTTTCCACAGTTCATTGTGATCCACACAGTCAAAGGCTTTGGCATAGTCAATAAAGCAGAAATAGATGTTTTTCTGGAACTCTCTTGCATTTTTGATGATCCAATGGATGTTGGCAATTTGATCTCTTGTTCGTCTGCTTTTTCTAAAACCAGCTTGAACATCAGGAAGTTCATGGTCCACGTATTCCTGAAGCCTGGTTTGGAGACTTTTGAGCATTACTTTACTAATGTGTGAGATGAGTGACATTGTGCGGTAATTTGAGCATTCTTTGGCATTGCCTTTCTTTGGGATTGGAGTGAAAACTGACCTTTTCCAGTCCTGTGGCCACTGATGAGTTTTCCAAATTTGCTGGCATATTGAGTGCAGCACTTTGACAGCATCATCTTTCTAGATTTGAAAGGGCGCAACTGGAATTCCATCACCTCCACTAGCTTTGTTCATAGTGATGCTTCCTAAGGCCCACTTGACTTCACATTCCAGGATGTATGGCTCTAGGTCAGTGATCACACCATCGTGATTATCTGGGTTGTGATGATTGTTTTTGTCCAGTTCTTCTGTGTATTCTTGCCACCTCTTCTTAATATCTTCTGCTTCTGTTAGGTTCATACCATTTCTGTCCTTTATCGAGCCCATCTTTGCATGAAATGTTCCCTTGGTATCTCTAATTTTCTTGAAGAGATCTCTAGTCTTTCCCATTCTATTGTCTTCCTCTATTTCTTTGCATTGATTGCTGAGGAAGGCTTTCTTATCTCTTCTTGCTATTCTTTGGAAGTCTGCATTCAGATGCTTATATCTTTCCTTTTCTCCTTTGCTCTTTGCTTCTCTTCTTTTCACAGCTATTTTTAAGGCCTCCCCAGACAGCCGTGTACCTTAATTGTTCTCAATTCTACTCAAAAAGATAAACCCCAGGGTAATGGTTGGCAACAGTTGTATTCTCTGAAATCTATTTGTGTCTGTGTTCTCTCTTACTACTGAGTCAAAGTGGAAAGGATGCAAGTGCAGTTATTATTCGAAGGGACATTGAGAGTTTTCTCGTAATTATAAATTCAAGCAACAGGATCTCATACTGAGAATGGAATTTAAAAACTGACAACATACTCTTAAGAAAGATTTAATGCACCTTCCATCAGGATCTTTTCCTTCTGACTTCTCTTACATTTCCAGACCAGAATGCCAGGCTCTAAGCCTCCAAGGGTCTTAGAGTATGTGAAGCAAATGAGAAGTCTGGTACCTTTGCCAGATGAGCAGCCTGGAAGCAAGAAGCACATCCTGATCTTTCAGGCTGCTCATCTGGCATAGGTTCCTTAGCCCAAAGACATGTCCTGACTGAAGCTGGGAGTATTTTCCCTCTCTAATATGAAAACCAAGGAAGCAGGCTTATTCAGATTACCGGCATCAGTTCTTTCCAGTAAAGACCCTCTTTTAGTTCTGAAGAAAATGTTAATGGAAGAAGACAGACTTCTGCCTAGAGGAGCAAGATGCCTGTTCTACAGACTTGGTCAATGTCCTAGTCCATCTTGGCCAGTAGAGGGCACTCTTCCTTTGTAATTATTTCAACAGCCTTGAGAGGAAAATGGATCCTGCTTTCTAGTTCTTTTTTTGCCACAGGTGTTGTTATGGTATTATAACAAGGATGTTCTCTTATTCCCAAAAATATTCATTACAAGAAAAACAATAACCTCTTATATAAGCATTTCTGAAAAACCTATAACTTTCACTCAAACTTTTATTGATGGCTTTTCACTCTTCAGTTCAGTTCAGTTCAGTTCAGTCACTCAGTCAAGTTTGACTCTTTGTGACTCCATGAATCGCAGCACACCAGGCCTCCCTGTCCATCACCAGTTCCCGGAGTTCACTCAGACTCACATCCATCGAGTCCGTGATGCCATCCACCCATCTCATCCTCTGTCGTCCCCTTCTCCTCCTGCCCCCAATCCCTCAGAGCATCAGAATCTTTTCCAATGAGTCAACTCTTCACATGAGGTGGCCAAAGTACTGGAGTCTCAGCTTTAGTATTATTCCTTCCAAAGAAATCCCAGGGTTGATCTCCTTCAGAATGGACTGGTTGGATCTCCTTGCAGTCCAAGGGACTCTCAAGAGTCTTCTACAACACTACAGTTCAAAAGCATAAATTCTTAAGGGGAACTTATTAACCAGAACCACAAAGAAACAGGATATAGCTGTGTGAATGGCTGGGGCATGTGAAGATGGAGAGAATGAGGAGAGCGTTCTGGCAATTTCTACATTAGAGCAGAAGTACAGGCGTACTTTGCTTTATCTTGCTTCACAATTAATTCCAATTTTAACAGATTGAAAGTTTGTAACAACCCTATGTCAAGCAAGTCTATTGATGCCATTTTCCAACATCCCTTGCACACTCTATGTCTCTGTATCACACACTGCAGTAATTCTTAGGATAGTTCATACCTTCACAAGCAAAAAAATCTGAAGGCCCAGATGATCATTGGTGATTTTTAGCAATAAAGTATTTTTTAAATTAAGGTTTGTATGTATGGTCAGTTCTCTGTTGTCTGTTCTCTTACTCTCTGTACATCCCCTGCCCCACCAGTACACCTATGCACATGACTGGCCTTTCTCTGTGCTTGTGTCCCAGCTGGTTATCTTTCTTATCAAAGGACTGGTTAGAGTGGGGAAATGAGCTCCCCTATAACTGGCAAGATACCCCCAATCCCCACTTCCCCATCCTCCCAGTCCCCCCATCCCTCCCAGTGCCACCATGTACTTCCTGCCACCAGTGCACCACATATGGTGTAGTATCACTCCAGGGCCTTGCTTCAGATGTGTAAGTGCCCCCATCCATTAAGCTAGTGATGTCTCTGTTGCTGACACCAGTTTCTTGCTTTGTCTTGAAGCTGGGAAAATGTAGGCTTTGCAGCCTGCAGTGTACAGCCTAACAATTGGTGGCAGCAGCCAGGAGACCACAGAAACTCCTGTGAGTGTCAAGACATTGGGAAATACAGGATGGGGGGTGGAAAGTTGTGGGGCATCCACCAGCAGGTGAGACCCAAAAGTTGAAGGTATTATATAGAAGTTTTACAACAAAGGCTATCTGAACAAAGGTAACCTGAACATCAAGAGATTATTGTGAATTAAAGAACACCAGATATCCCGAATTAAGGAATTTAGCACTTTTCTGCGTATGGGAAAATGGAAGCTCCTGGGCTCACTGCAACCATCCCTTTGGTGCATCTCAGCTACTTGTGGTCACTACCCTGTATTTTTCTTTTCTTTTTTTTTTTTTTTAATTTTATTTATTTATTTATTTTTTAAATTTTAAAATCTTTAATTCTTACATGCATTAAAAATATGGAACGCTTCACGAATTTGCGTGTCATCCTTGCACAGGGGCCATGCTAATCTTCTCTGTATCGTTCCAATTTTAGTATATGTGCTGCCGAAGCGAGCACTACCCTGTATTTTTCACATCCTGAGTTCCTCAGGGCTCATCGTAGGGAGTGGCTGCAGCTTGATGGCAACCAGATCACAGGCATTCTTCTCCTTTCTGAGTGCCCTTAAGGCTCAGGAATTCACATTTGGAGGGTGGAATTGCTGATGACTGTGATATCCTTGCTTTACTGATATGGCAGGAAATACTCCAGTTCTTAATAGCAATTTGGGAAACTACCCCTATGCTAGAATTAAAACATTTTTCTTTTCTCTCTGCCTTTTCTCTCCAGAAATTGGGGACTTGAGTTCCAAGCAGCCTAATCAGGTGAATGGGAAAGCCTGTCTGCTGACATGTGCAAGAATCTCAGTATTTGGGGAACCAAGAAATCCACTGAGGCAGAGCTGCCTCACCATACCTGCCTGATGGTTCAGACAGTAAAGAATCTGCCTGCATTGTGGGAGATGAAGGTTTGATCCCTGGGTGGGGAAGATCCCCTGGAGAAGGAAATGATAACCCACTCCAGTGTTCTTGCCTGGAAAATCCTATGGACAGAGGAGCTTGGAAGGCTACAGTCCATGGGGTCACAAAGAGTTGGACATGACTGAGTGACTCCACTTTTACTTTACCATATTTAAGCTCTAACTCTGTGGAAAACAACCTATGAAGTGTTTTTAAATGTTCGTTTGTATGATAATTCTTAGAACACTTTCACCTTATTGTACATTTGTGAAACCTGAAGCTCAGAGAAGTTAGGTGAAAATCTAGGGTCACACGTAATTGCTGGCAGAATCATGATTCTGTACAGAACCCTATGTTGCTTGTTATAAGCAATTTTAAAAGTTTCATTTTAGAATTCCATTGTTTTAAAATAAGCTTTGACCCTCAAATTAAATAAATGTCTTGTTTCCTTGTCTTCTTTTTATTGGTGCATACAGTTATATATACGTAGCTGTTTTCACCTACTGTTTACCTTAGGTATTGGAAAAGAGAACTTCCTTGATCCAGTTTTACTCCTCTATCTTATGAAGGAATCATCCCAGACTATTATAATCATTGTGACTTGGTTATCTGTGCATACACAGGAGTTTGTGATTTTCATAAAATTGATGCTCCACACTAAGGATGAAATATAAACTTAAACAGGAAGAATGCAAATAATGGTAGGAATAGAAAAATTCTTGGCATACCTATATTTTCTAGAAAATGAAATGAGATTATAGTAGTAATACTAAAAACAGTGTAATAAAGGGAAAATTAGGTGAACAAATGATTAAATTTCAATTCTGAAATTGAAATATCTGTGTTAATTAGATTTAAGATAAAATATATATATTATGTTAACATGATGAAAAAAATTTCAGGAGATGGTTCAAGATGAATAGTTAGTAATCTAGAAATTGAGTGTGTGTGTTAGTGTCTGACTTTTGCAACCCCATGGACTGTAGCTCGCCAGGCTCCTCTGTCCGTGAAATTCTCCAGGCAAGAATACTGGAGTGGGTAGCCGTGCCCTTCTCCAAGAGATCTTCCCAACCCAGGGATTGAACCTAGGTCTACTGAATTGCAGCCAGATTCTTGACCATCTGGGCTACCCTTCTCATCTCATATATCAGTTCAGTGGCTCAGTCGTGTCCAACTCTTTGTGACCCTATGGACTGCAGCATGCCAGGCTTCCTTGTCCAGCACCAGCTCCTGGAGCTTGCTCAAACTCATCTCCATCAAGTCAGTGATGCCATCCATTTCATCCTCTGTCGTTCCCTTCTCTTCCTGTCTTCAATCTTTCCCAGCATTGGGGTCTTTTTCTAAGGAGTCAGTTCTTCACCTCTGGTGGCCAAAGTATTACAGTTTCAGCATCAGTCCTTCCAGTGAATATTCAGGACTGATTTCCTTTAGAATTGACTGGTTTGATCTCCTTGAAGTCCAAGAAACTTTCAAGAGTCTTCTACAGCACTGCAGTTCAAAAGCATCAATTCTTTGGCACTCAGGTTTCTTTCTGGTCCAACTCTCATATCATACATGACTACTAGAAAAACCATAGCTTTGATTAGACGGACCTTTGTTGGTAAAGGTCCTCTTTCTAATATACTGTCTAGGTTTGTCATAACTTTTCTTCCAAGGAGCAAGCGTCTTTTAATTTCATGGTTGCAGTCACCATCTGCAGAGATTTTGGAACCCAAGAAAATAAAGTCTGTCACTGTTTCCATCATTTCCATCTCTTTGCCATGAAGTGATGTGACCTGATGCTGTCATCGTAGTTTTCTGAATGTTGAATTTTAAGCCAGCTTTTTCACTCTCCTCTTTCACTTTCCTCAAGAGGCTCTTCAGTTTCTCTTCACTTTCTGCCATAAGGGTGGTGTCATCTATATATCTGAGGTTATTGATATTTCTCCCTGCGATCTTGATTCCAGCTTGTGCTTCATCCAGACTGGCATTTCATATGATGTACTCTGCATATAAGAGCACATATCATATATGATAGTAAAATCTTGATGGAATGGAGAATTGGCATTGAGATTAGGTTTAAAAAGGAGAGAAGGGATCGGGGGTTGTTACCATGAGAGATAGCTAACCAAAAAAAAAGTTGTTTTTTAAAAAATATTTATGTAAGTTTTTAACTTCAAATGATAAAGGACGTGGCTATAGAGACTTACCTGGCAAGTTGACTGAATGAAGCCTGATCTCAGAATTTCCTCACCCAGAAACCAATAAAATAAGGAAATTAAGTAAAATATACAAAATACATAAGCATCCATCAAAGAAAGGAGAGGAATAATATTTGAAAAGCATTAGGTCTTGAATTAGGGAAGAACAGTGTAATAGTTCATTTTATGTCAACTTGGCTAGGCCACAGTACCAAGATACTTAGTCAAATATTAATCTAGATGCTTCTGGAAAGTAGGTTTTACATGAGATTATGGAAATTTGACATTTAAATCAGTATACTTTGAGTAGTGCATGCTACTACTGCTGCTGCTAAGTCGCTTCAGTCTTGTCTGACTCTGCGACACCATAGACAGCAGCCCACCAGGCTCCCCTGTCCCTGGGATTCTCCAGGCAAGAACACTGGAGTGGGTTGCCATTTCCTTCTCCAATGCATGAAAGTCAAAAGTGAAAGTGTAGTCGCTCAGTCGTGTCCAACTCTTCGTGACCCCATGGACTGCAGCCTGCCAGACTGCTCCGTCCATGGGATTTTCCAGACAAGAGTATTGGAGTGGGGTGCCATCGCCTTCTCCGTGAGTAGTGCATATTACCCTCCATGTTATGGGTGGGCCTCATCCAATCAGTTGAAGGCCTTAATAGAAAAAGATTGACCCTCCCAGGAATAAGAAGAAATTCCTCCAGATATTGCCTTTGGACTCAAGCAGCAGCTCTTCCTTGAGTTTTCCAGCCTGCAGCCTTCCCTGCAGATTTTGAAGTTGCCAGGACTCCATAGTCACCTAAGCAAATTCCTTAAATTACTCTCTCTCTGGTCCCTGCTGGTTCTGTTTCTGGAAAAGCCTGACCAATACAGACTGGGAAGCCAAATGTTTTCAAATCATCTCCATCTACTAAATGTTCCCATCCTCCCTTCCTCCAGAGGGGACCGCAAAACAGCAAACGACAGAAGTCTGTTGAAATTTTACTCAGTGGCTGGCCAACCCCCAGCTGGAGAGCAGCAAATCCAGATGCTGAATGAGTAACCTCAGGAAAGGATTGGAGACAACCCCCCAACCTCTCCAACCACACGCACACCCAGTGACAGCCCCTGCTACCTTAGCAATTCACACACACTTCCCAGTGAAATACCTCATTGAAAATACTGATTACAGAAATTCCTCTCAGCTTATACCATATTTAATACATTTGAATTAAGAAAATGTCACTAAACTCCCAGGTAAAAATGATACTGTTAATTCACATTCCTTAGCTTATACCACACTTCTCTCTTTTGCTATCTGGGCAGAATTTTTACTACTGGGTAAAACAGATGTTAAGATTATTCATCTTGATTGTAAGTCAGAAAATTATGATTGTGTTTTCCTATATGTTTTCCCCTAGTTTGTCATTTGGATGGGTAAATGATGAAGCACTGATTGAATTTATGCTGCTGCTGCTGCTAAGTCGCTTCAGTTGTGTCCCACTCTATGCGACCCCATAGACAGCAGCCCACCAGGCTCCCCCGTCCCTGGGATTCTCCAGGCAAGAATACTGGAGTGGGTTGCCATTTCCTTCTCCAATGCATGAAAGTGAAACGTGAAAGTGAAGTTGCTGAGTCGTGTCCAACTCTTTGCAACCCCATGGACTGCAGCCTACCAGACTCCTCCGTCCATGGGATTTTCCAGGCGAGAGTACTGGAGTGGGGTGCCATTGCCTTTTCCCGATTGAATTTATAGTTTAACTATAATACCTATAGTACTTCCCTGGTGGCTCAGACAGTAAAGCATCTGCCTACAATGAGGGAAAAGTGGGTTTGATCCCTGGGTCAGGAAGATCCCCTGGAGAAGGAAATGACAACCTACTCCAGTACTCTTGCCTGGAAAATCCCATGGACAGAGGAGCCTGGTAGGCTACAGTTCATGGGGTTGCAAAAAGTCAGACATGACTGAGCGACTTCACTTTCACTTTCATAATACCTATAAAAATCACTCCAAATGCTCAGAGGATGTAGACTTGTTGCAAATGTGTATGCTGACTCATAGAGAGGTATTAATATGATATATTCATATTTAATGCAGCAGGCTCAGGCATAAATATGTCATCATGGGAGGGTTTTTTTTTTCTTTTTTTAAAAAAGATTGTTGTTCAAAGTAGCAATGAGAGCATTTTTCTATTTAATGATAGTTGAAGACATATTTGGAATAAATCTGTGAAACTAAAATTTTACTGTTGAGAATTGTTTAATGCACTGTAAATCTGAGGTGTTCTTGGTTCTTATTGAACTCCATGTCCAGGTTGGCAGCTCTGCCTGTTGTGCAGTACAGGGAAGGAGTGATTCAAAGGGAGGCTCTGGTCTGGAGAGTAGTTTGTAGACCACGAACACATCTTTGTCCCTTTAACTACTCCATCCCAAAGAGTCTGTGCCCTGTCTGAAGCCAGAGGCTCTGGAGACTCTTTCGGGTAGTAACAGACAAAGAACAAAGAAACAGCTTATGACAGCATCAAAATCTACCGGTGCCAAGAAAGCCTTTTTGTACCATGAAGGGACATCCCCAGAAAGTGGTAGGATTTCTGCATAACTCAGAAGCTTGTTCTCTGGTCTTGGGCACT
This sequence comes from Capra hircus, assembly GCF_001704415.2. Lineage (NCBI taxonomy): Eukaryota > Metazoa > Chordata > Mammalia > Artiodactyla > Bovidae > Capra > Capra hircus. Next base: position 22,691,712 of record NC_030815.1, read on the forward strand.
GCCCTTGTTGCACTTGCCAGAGGGCTGTCTCCCCTGAAAGGGCTTTCCTCTCACACCCAAAAGCTGGGTCCTACTTTGTTTTCCTTTAGCTACAGCGACGGTGTTAGGAGGGGCCTTCCCAGGCAGCACCAGTGGTAAAGAATTTGCCTGCCACTGCAGGAGATGTAAAAAGACACAGGTTCGATCCCTGGGTCAGGAAGATTCCCCAGAAGAGGGCATGGCAACCCATTCCAGTATTCTTGCCTAGAGAATCCCTTGGACAGAGGAACCTGGCAGGCTACAGTCCATGGGATCGCAAAGAATCAGACATGACTGAGCGACTTTCACTCATTCATCATTCACTATGACATCATACTCAACAAAAGTTAAGGAAAGCATCTCTTGCAGATGTTTCTGCAAAGCCTAGACATTTTATTTAATATTTGCCTTGTACTCCTATTGTTTAGGAAAACCTTTAAGTGGAAACCAAATAGCAGAAAGCAATTGTGTGAATGGTGGAGAGGTTAAAAAGAGAATGAGAAGGGTGGTATGGGGATTTCTTCCTTGGAGGGGAAGGCAATATTGTGAAATGGGAATGTATCCTGGAATGCTGAGAAGAGAATGCACCACGTGCCAGATCGTTAGATAACATGTTATTCTGCCCTTTATTTAAATATTTGTACCCCTCTCTCTAGATGAGTGATCACACCATTGTGATTATCTAGGTCGTGAAGGTCTTTTTTGTACAGCTCTTCTGTGTATTCTTGGCACCTCTTCTTAATATCTTCTGCTTCTGTTAGGTCCATACCATTTCTGTCCTTTATCGAGCCTATCTTTGCATGAAATGTTCCCTTGGTATCTCTAATTTTCTTGAAGAGATCTCTAGTCTTTCCCATTCTGTTCTTTTCCTCTATTTCTTTGCATTGATCACTGAAGAAGGCTTTCTTATCTCTTCTTGCTATTCTTTGAAACTCTGCATTCAGATGCTTCTATCTTTCCTTTTCTCCTTTGCTTTTCGCCTCTCTTCTTTTCACAGCTATTTTTAAGGCCTCCCCAGACAGCTATTTTGCTTTTTTGCATTTCTTTTCCATGAGGATGGTCTTGATCCCTGTCTCCTGTACAATGCCACGAACCTCATTCCATAGTTCATCAGGCACTCTATCTATCAGATCTAGGCCCTTAAATCTATTTCTCACTTCCACTGTATAATCATAAGGGATATGATTTAGGTCATACCTGAATGATCTAGTGGTTTTCCCTACTTTCTTCAATTTAAGTCTGAATTTGGCAATAAGGAGTTCATGATCTGAGCCACAGTCAGCTCCTAGTCTTGTTTTTGTTGACTGAATAGAGCTTCTCCATCTTTGGCTGCAAAGAATAGAATCAATCTGATTTCAGTGTTGACCATCTGGTGATGTCCATGTGTAGAGTCTTCTCTTGTGTTGTTGGAAGAGGGTGTTTGCTATGACCAGTGCATTTTCCTGGCAAAACTCTATTAGTCTTTGCCCTGATTCATTCCACATTCCAAGGCCAAATTTGCCTGTGACTCCAGGTGTTTCTTGACTTCCTACTTTTGCATTCCAGTCCCCTATAATGAAAAGGACATCTTTTTTGAGTGTTAGTTCTAAAAGGTCTTGTAGGTCTTCATAGAACCATTCAACTTCAGCTTCTTCAGCATTACTGGTTGGGGTATAGACTTGGATTACCATGATATTGAATGGTTTGCCTTGGAGATGAACAGAGATCATTCTGTCATTTTTGAGACTGCATCCAAGTACTACATTTCAGACTCTTTTGTTCCAGACATCCTGGAATGTGAAGTAAAGTGGGCCTTAGAAAGCATCACTACAAACAAAGCTAGTGGAGGTGATGGCATTCCAGTGGAGCTATTTCAAATCCTGAAAGATGATGCTGTGAAAGTGCTGCACTCAATATGCCAGCAAATTTGGAAAACTCAGCAGTGGCCACAGGACTGGAAAAGGTCAGTTTTCATTCCAATCACAAAGAAAGGCAATGTCAAAGAATGCTCAGACTATTGCACAATTGCACTCATCTCACACGCTAGTAAAGTAATGCTCAAAATTCTCCAAGCCAGGCTTCAGCAATACATGAACCGTGAGCTTCCTGATGTTCAAGCTGGTTTTAGAAAAGGCAGAGGAATCAGAGATCGAATTGCCAACATCCGCTGGATCATCAAAAAAGCAAGAGAGTTTCAGAAAAATATCTATTTCTGCTTTATTGACTATGCCAAAGCCTTTGACTGTGTGGATTACAATAAACTGTGGAAAATTCTGAGAGAGATGGGAATACCAGACCACCTGACCTGCCTCTTGAGAAATCTGTATGCAGGTCAGGAAGCAACAGTTAGAACTGGACATGGAACAACAGACTGGTTCAAAATAGGAAAAGGAGTACGTCAAGGCTGTATATTGTCACCCTGCTTATTTAACTTCTATGCAGAGTTTCTTCATGAGAAACGCTGGACTGGAAGAAACACAAGCTGGAATCAAGATTGCCGGGAGAAATAGCCATAACCTCAGATATGCAGATGACACCGCCCTTATGGCAGAAAGTGAAGAGGAACTCAAAAGCCTCTTGATGAAAGTGAAAGAGGACAGTGAAAAAGTTGGCTTAAAGCTCAACATTCAGAAAACGAAGATCATGGCATCTGGTCCCATCACTTCATGGGAAATAGATGGGGAAACAGTGGAAACAGTGTCAGACTTTATTTTTGGGGGCCTCCAAAATCACTGCAGATGGTGACTGCAGCCATGAAATAAAAAGACACTTACTTCTTGGAAGGAAAGTTATGACCAACCTAGATAGCATATTCAAAAGCAGAGACGTTACTTTGCCAGCTAAGGTCCGTCTAGTCAAGGCTATGGTTTTCCCAGTGGTCATGTATGGATGGGAGAGTTGAACTGTGAAGAAAGCTGAGCACCGAAGAATTGATGCTTTTGAACTGTGGTGTTGGAGAAGACTCTTAAGAGTCCCTTGGACTGCAAGGAGATCCAACCAGTCCATTCTGAAGGAGATTAGCCCTGGGATTTCTTTGGAATGAATGATACTAAAGCTGAAGCTCCAGTACTTTGGCCACCTCATGTGGAGAGTTGACTCATTGAAAAAGACTCTGATGCTGGGAGGGATTGGGGGCAGGAGGAGAAGGGGACAACAGAGGATGAGATGGCTGGATGGCATCACTGACTTGATGGACGTGAGTCTGAGTGAACTCCAGGAGCTGGCCAGTCCTCCCTAGGACTGGCGGGCTGCAATTCATGGGGTCGCAAAGAGTCGGACATGACAGAACGACTGAACCGAACCGACCCCTCTCTCAGATGATAATGTAAGCCACCATTTCACCTCTGAACGTAAAAGACACACTTCTTTGAAATGAGGGGAAAAAATGACATTTTTTCAGCCTTCTGTAGAATTCATTACAGAATTCTTTTTTTAGGCTGCCTCCTTTGGAGGTCAGTTACTGAAAAGCAGGTCACAGTTCCTGAGAATTTTGTAGAGACAAATAATATTCACTTAGATAGCTGTCTGAAGGAAAACAGGAAAATACCTACCATGTTTTAATTCCTTACTGTAATATATGATGCTAAATGCCTTTAAATGCCTAAGTTTATTTAATATTCACAAAAACTCTATAAATATTTTGAACTCATTTTATTTATGGAAAAGCTGAGGCTTAGATTAAGTGGGTTTCTCAATATCACACATGTGTCCAAACAGAATGGAATTTCAATGAAAAATGCCTTATTGTGAGTTACGGGTGATTCTGTGAGCTTTCTATTCTGGATTTCTGTTCCAATTATTAAATCTGTTCTTACTCCTGAATTAGACACAACACTCTCTCGCTCTACAGATTTTGATGGTTCATGTTGTTTTTGAGCTGATTTTGATCATTTTCTTTTCCTTTACATTAAGTTTTGAAAAAGAGGTTGCCTGATCCAGTTTCCCACTTGCCTTTTTGAAGAAAGTCTCAGTCTTTATATTCAGTATAATTTTTGTTATTTCAGAATCCATCACATCCTTTTAAATTACAAACTCACACATCCAACTAGCAAATGATATTTGCATATAAATGCCTACCAGTCAACTAGAGAGAATATCTACTGCTTTTGCTTTTGTTTCCTGCTCTTAGTGAGAGAATTCATTTGTTTTTCCTTCTTCTTACTATTGCATTCATTGTTATTATTTTTGTTTAGTTGCTGAGTCATGTGCGACTTTTTTGCAACCCTATGGACTACAGCCCACAAGTCTCCTCTGTCCATGGGATTTTCCAGGCAAGAATACCGAAAAGGGTTGTTATTTCCTACTCCAGGGGATCTTCCTGACCCAAGGATCAAGCCTGCATCTCCTGCATTACCAGGCAGATTCTTTACCACTGAGCCATCTGGGAAGCTCATTATTGCATTAAGTATGATTGCTATTTTTAAATTTCTTTTCCTTTAAAAATCAAAAATATAAGAAGTTTTCTATAACAAAAATTTAATAAACAGAAGAACAATAAGCTAATTATGGACACATTTTATTACAGTGTAAAGGTACACGAATATATAAACAAAAGTACTTTAATTCTTTTAAATAGTCAAATAAATATTTTTTAAAGATAAATATTTAAGTAGATAAATAAAAAGGTTGTCTTGAGCATGTTTGAAGGACTAGTATGTCAGACTTCCCTGTCCTTTACTGTGTCCTGGAGTTCACTCAGACTCATGTCCATGGAGTCAGTGATGCCATCCAGCCATCTCATCCTCTGTTGTCCCCTTTGCCTCCTCTATGTGTGTGTGTGTGTGTATACATACTACATACATATATATATGTATGTATGTATGTAACTGATTTACTTTGCTGTACTGCAGAAACACAACATTGTAAATCAACTATACGCTAATAAAAATTACTTTTTAAAAGATCCGTTATCAAAAACAATACTTAAAAACTAGGAAAGTAGGCTTCCTCGACTATTAGAGGTAGTTCTTTCCAAGAAAACACCTTTTTAACTCTGAAGAAAAATCTCCCGCTAGAGGACAAGCCTTTTGCTTAGAACAGAAACCAGGTTTTCACATTGGTCAATGTCATTATCCATCTTGGCCAATAGGTGGCATTCCTCCCTTATAAATATTCTAAGTGAAATGGATCCTGCTTTCTGTTTCCTTTTTGCTACAGCTACCATTACATCATTGTAACATTCACTCACTTCCGAAAATATTCATCAAGAGAAAAAGAAAAGAACAATGCCTATCACATGAGAGTTTCTGAGAAACCTAGAACTTTCACACAATTTTTTATTTCATTTAGAGATTTTATGCTCAAGTAAAATAGACAGTGGGCTTCCCTGATAGCTCAGTTGGTAAAGAATCTGCCTGCAATGCAGGAGTTGTTGTTAGTCACTCAGTCGGGTCTGACTCTTTGCCACCCCATGGACTGTAGCCTGCCAGTATCTCCTCCAGGCAAGATACTGGAGTGGGTTGCCATTTCCTTCTCCAGCAATGCAGGGAGACCCCAGTTCAATTCCTGGCTGGGGAAAATCTGCTGGAGAAGAAATAGGCTACCCACTCCAGTATTCTTGGCTCAGCTGGTAAAGAATCTGCCTGCAGTGTCAGAGACCTGGGTTTGATCCCGAGGTTGGGAAGACCCCCTGGAGAAGGAACAGGCTACCCACTCCAGTATTCTGGCCTGGAGAATTCCATAGACTGTATAGTCCATGGGATCTCCAAAGAGCTGGACATGACTGAGCGACTTTCAGTTTCAAAATAGACAGCAAGAGACCACAAGGGAATAGGAAACAGATGTATGAAAGGATATTACAGGTTACTGCAGATTGAGTGAGCAGAGCACACAAGGCATTTCTTCACTGGGAGGGGAAGTAAGGCAGGTATCAGGATTGTTTATTGCAAATAGATATATATTTTAATATGTTCTATACAGTAATACATGCCATCAAACATTATATACTATATATTATTCATATATATATATATTTTTCAACTTTACTTTAGGAGGCTGGTCTCTGTACCAGTGCTTGAAGCCCAAGATGGAATCAAGATTGCCAGGAGAAATATTAAAAACTTCAGATACACAGATGACACCACCCTTATGGCAGAAAGTGAAGAGGAACTAAAGAGCCTCTTGATGAAAGTGAAAGATGAGAGTGAAAAGCTGGCTTAAAACTTAACATTCAAAAAACTAAGATCATGGCATCCAGTCCCATCACTTCATGGCAAATAGATGGGGAAACAGTGGAAACAGTGAGAGAATTTATTTTCTTGGGCTTCAAGGTCACTGAAGATGGTGACTGCAACCATGAAATTAAAAGACACATGCTCCTTAGAAGAAAAGCTATGACCAACCTAGACAGCATATTAAAAAGCAGAGAAATTACTTTACTGACAAAGGTTCATCTAGACAAAGCTATGGTTTTTCCAGCATTCATGTGCGTATGAGAGTTGGACCATAAAGAAAGCTGATTGCCAAAGACTTGATGTTTCTGAACTGTGGTGCTGTAGAAGACTCTTGAGAGTCTCTTGGACTAGAGGAGATCAAACCAGTCAATCCTAAAGGAAATCAGTCCTGAATATTCATTGGAAGGACTGATGCTGAAGCTGAAGCTCAGTCACCTGATGATCACCTGATGTGAAGAACTAACTCCTTGGAAAAGACCCTGTTGTTGGGAAAGATTGAAGACAGGAGGAGAAGGGCATGACAGGGGATGAGATGGTTGGATGGCATCACCAACTCGATGGATATGAGGTTGCGCAAGCGTTGGTGAGGGACAAGGAAGCCTGGCATGTTGTCATCCATGGGGTCACAGAGTCAGACACAATTGAGCAGCTGAACTAAACTGATAGAGAATACTAAAATTGAGACAAAAGAAAACTATTAAGCCAATGGAGATAAAACAGAAAATAGAATCATATTTAAGGTCAATTAATTCAAGAGAGGGGGTTTCCCTGCTGGCTCAGACAGTAAAGACTCTGCCTGCAATGAGGGAGAATTAAGTTCGATCCCTGGGCTGGAAAGATGCCCTAGTGAAGGGAACAGCTATTTCAGTATCCTTGCCTGGAGATTTCCATGGACAGAGGAGCCTGGTAAGCCATAGTCCATGGGGTCACAGAGAGTTAGACATGACTGAGCAGCTAACACACACAACACACACGATCCAAGAGAAGGCAGGAAATTAAGAGAAGAACAAAGTCACGATAACAATTAAACATAAAATAAATAAAAGGAGAATAGCAAAAGTCAAGGAAATAGGAAATCTGTAAGAAAATAAGAAAAAGCAAGAATTTGTTTAAAGAAAACGTTTAATAAATTATAGAACTCTAGCCAGACTGATCTAGCTAAAAAGAGAAAACAATTTACCGCACTAGTATTAGTCAGCCCTCAATTTACACCAGTCTGGTTTCTGCCCTACTTTTCTGCCAAACCAGATCTTACTAAAGTCACCAAAGGCATCTGCGCTTCCAGAGCCACTGGAGAGTTTAGCCCTGTGTGAAAGTGGTGGTTGCTCAGGTGTGTCCGACTCTTTACGACCCCATGGACTATAGCCCACCAGGCTCCTCTATCCATGGGGATTCTCCAGGCAAAAATATGGGAGTGGGTTGCCATGCCCTACTCCAGGGGATCTTCCCAACCCACGAATCAAACCAGGGTCTCCTGCCTTGTAGGCATATTCTTTACCAGCTGACCCACCAGGGAACCCCATATATATATATATATATGCCACAATGTAATTTTTTAAAAAATTATAAAAAATAGAAATTTTCTATACCCAAAAAGTTTAATGACCAAAGAAAATAATAAATTGACTAAATACAAAGAATGTATTGTTTTCTCTGAAACCACCGTTTAAAGCTTCACATATTATTATACGAACAAAGTTATTTAAATCTTTATAAATAGGTAAATAAATAGATAAATAGATCAGCTTGAGCATCTGTGAAGGTCTGGTGCCTGTAGAATAGAACATCATGTAGCTTAAAATTCTTGAAAACATTTGACAACCTGATTCAATTCAGGGCGCAATGACAGCAGAAATGAGTCTTCCACATGGCAGCGCAGGAGGAAGTGTGGTGTGTTGGTCCATGAGAATCATTTTCATGTTGAACCAGGTGTGTGTCAGTCCTTGCTCCTGAATCTCTCCTGCAAGTTTGTTGAGGAAGAGAAGGCTCTCATGACTTCTGCTCTGACAACCTCCCAGGCACAAGGGCTGTGTCCCTTCTCTTGCAGATAGAGAGTGACTCTGTGGAAGTATTTCCTCACAGCCAGGCTGGAGTCCTCCTTGAGCAGGGGAGCCCCTCGCAGCCCCTCCTCCTGCCTGAGACAGGCTTGCAGGTCAGTGAGCTGCTGATCCAGTGCAGTGCGGAGCTTGTCCAGGAGGCTCTGGTCCCACGCGGCGGCCGAGCCCTCGGTGCTGAAGAGCTGGAAGGTGTGGTGGGTCACCTCGTGGAGCACAGAGATGGCCTGAACCTTCTGCAACTGGCTGCCACCCAGCGCCTCCTGGGGGAATGCGAAGTCATTTCTGTCCTGCAGGCAGGAGGAAGGGGAGACCCTCCTCAGTTGTTGCAGGAGCATCAGGACCCTCCTGTTGGCCAGGCTGTGGGTGTGAGGCAGGTGGCAGCCCCGAGAGCAGATGGCATTGCAGCTGAGCAGCAGCAGGGCCAGGAGTAAGGACCAGGCTGGGGCCATCGGGACCTTGCAGATGCTTCTAGCCTAGGGAGGTGACTGACTCTGTGAACCTGCTTTCTAGGTTCCCTGAAGACCTTCCTTCAGGCCTGTGTCTTAAATAGGAGCCCATGGGTTCCATTTTATGAAAGTTCCCTCTTACTTTCCACTTTTCTCTTTGCTTTTCATTTTGTACTCTCCAAATGGGTTAGGGCAGAATTTCTCAACCATTTTTTTTTTTAATGTTACCCTTATTTCTTCTGCCCACAGAGCCTTTTCAGATTTTTTTTTTTCCTAATCCCTCCCCACCCCATGAAATTTTGATAACACTGATATATTGTGTATGTATTTATGTAACCTATGGATATCGCTATACTGTAGATAGAAAAAGAAAGTGTAAATCTTACTCTTTAAATTCAGTGCAGAGTTAAATTTCAGGTATAATTTAAATCTGAGAGCTATTGAATTTTAATTTAACTATAAAACTAAGTTTTCAGAGTGACTTTTGATGTAACATATTTACTTATATAAGTAAGAATTATCAACTTACATATTCAAGTAAAATTTAGATAAATATTTTATAATAATACCAAAGTATAGACATATGTAAAAGTCATTTGAAGCTGCTCAAAATCATTGAAAAACTTATTTCTTTCATATTTATTTTAGGTACTTAACATTTAATTTTGCTTCCTATCAAACAACAGTTGTTACTTCACTGCCTGCTAGATATTCATCTGGATATTGTTACCATTTTTTTCTGTTTACCACTCACCACAATTATGGATATGTTGAACAACTCTAGTAGAATTACATAATAAAATGTAATTTTTAATTTTATTTACAAATAAAAATTTCTATTTGATTCTAATTTCCAGAGTCTAAATCACACTGAACAAGCAACATCCCAAGACAGCCAATGGTTGCTCGTAAGTATGCAAAGGCCACCTCTCACAATATGACTTTGAGATCAACGCAACTGAGAGAAGTTTCTCCAACGAACCATCAAGTCACCTTAGGTTGTACCACTGTTGGTGTATTGGTGTACATCATTTGTTTTTCTTCCTTGAACTCAATCTCAATGCTTCCCTGTGCATAATATATTGGAAAGCCCAAATACAGAAATAAATACTAAGAAGTAAGAGTTTGTTATATCTGGTTGAGCTTTGAAATACCACAAATAATTGTAATGACAGGATTTGCTCATATTCCATAAAACAAACGTGTGCAAACGTGGAAGCATATCATCCCCAGTGAGAAAGCATGATTTAGGAATCATCATCCATTTGAATCTTTCTCTGTATTGTTGCATTAAATTTCAGATTTCCCAGCAGACATTCAAGGTTCCAATCCAAGTCTGTTCTTTTCTTTTTTATTTTCTTTTTAAATTTTTATTTTTACTTTATTTTGCTTTACAATACTGTATTGGTTTTGCCATACATTGACAAGAATCAGCCACGGATGTACTTGAGTTCCCCATCCTGAACCCCCCTCCCACCTCCCACCCCATATCATCTCTCTGGATCATCCCTGTGCACCAGCCCCAAGCATCCTGTATCCTATATCGAACATAGACTGGCAATTCATTTCTTACAATGTTCTTTTCAAACAAAAGGAAACCACCTTTGTGATTTATTCAGAACTGGATAAATATTGAATTTTTTTCATGGGAAGAATTAGCTTTCAGTTCTGCTTCTGATTTTTACAGTGAATTTTCTGTTGCCTCAGCCTCTATGTTCCAACCTACAGGCAATAGGTTGTGAGCATCTTTGACAAATCAGCTCTGTAGTGACCAGACTCCGTCTCACTGTCTCTGGGCCCTTTGGCACTAGGCCCAGTATAATCGAGTAACAAGCAGTTTCCACTAGAACAGTTTCTCAGATTTCCTCCTACCACTGGGAGGTATTTACAGATGACCGAGCTATTTTGCTTCCTTTTGAACATATCTGCTAGGATTGTAATAGACAATAGCTAATATTTTTACTCTACTCCTACTGGTATCAGCAATGCCTACTAGGGTCTTCCCTAGCGGCTCAGTAGTAAAGTATCTGCCTGAAACGTGGGAGACACCAGTCAAATCCCTGACCTGAGAAGATCCGCAGAGTAACTGAGTCCATGAGCCACAACTATCGAGCATGTGCTCTAGAGCTGGGGCACTGCAACTGCTGAGCCTATGTGCCACATCCCTGAAGCCAAAGAGCGCTAGACCTATGCTCTGTAACAAGAGAAGCTACCGCAAGCCCGCACACTGCAACCGGAGGATAGCCCCGACTCACTGCAACTAGAGAAAAGCCCTAGCAGCAAGGAAGACCAGCACAGCCATGAAGAAGTAAGTAAAATTATTATTATTGTTTAAATGATGCCTGCTATGTTTATTGATAAAACCACTAGGATCCTCTTTCCTTGAAGGTGCATATAGCTCTAGGGATTCAAATGGCAAGAGCAGCACAATTTTCAGCTTTTGCCTGGGCTTCCCAGGCGGTGCTAGTCATAATGAACCCGCCTGCCAATGCATAAAATTCATGGGTTCAATCCCTGGGTCAGGAAGATCCCCTGGAGCAGGGCATGGCAAACCACCCCAGTATTCTTGCCTGGAGAATCCCATGAAGAGAGGAGCCAGGCAGACTACAGTCCATGGGGTCACTAAGAGTCAGACACCTCTGACACACAGGAGGATGCCTTGTCTCTAATTTGTCCCCTACTAGGTCATGATAGAAAAGAACAAGCCTGGTGTCATCTACACAGCCATGCATCTGCACTCAAGCTCTCCCTGATTCACAGGGAACAGCAACCAGACAATTTACCGCATTACTGTTCAGTGTGTCCTTACTCATGTGGCGATTACTACCTGTATTCTGATATTCTTTGGAGATTCCTCACAAAGAATGATGAATGGCCATTTTCATCCTGTATCTTCATTCGCCTCCATGGGAAGGTGGGCTCCATTCCAGTCTGATTTCCAAAATTTGGCATATGAGAATTGAACTCACTTCACTTTCAAAATCAGAGTTTGGATTCCGAGTCCCTGGGTCGGGAAGATCCCCTGGAGAAGGAAATAGCACCCCACTCCAGTATTCTTGCCTGGAGAATCCCATGGATGGAGGAGCCTGGTAGGTTACAGTCCACGGGGTTGCAAAGAGTCGGACAGGACTGAGCGACTTGACTTTCACTTTCACTTTTACTGTCTGCTCCTTTGGCAGAAATTGAGAAACGAGAAATTGCTCATTCTCCTTCATTTACTCAGCATGACTATATCCTCTCTTCTAGATGTCAAGTATGTAGGCTTCAGTTCAGTGACCTTTCTCCCTCTCCAGAAAGAACTCTACACTGTGAGACCTGAAGCAGGCTCTTATAAGAATTGGGCCAAGCTGACACCCAGATCTTAGAATTCCAGACTCTAGAACTGTGAGCAATACATTTCTGCTCTTTACAAACTGCCCAGTCTATGCTATTTTGCTGAAGAAGCCCAAACAGTGAGATCTGGCCTGATGTGTTGTGTCCTCAGAATACCTCTCAGGAGTCTGTAAAATAGCTAAAGGGAGAGACACATCCAACTCAACCCCATTTCCTAGACGTCTAGTCTGGGCCCTATCATTGCTTGAGCTCAGTCCCTATTTATGTACCATCAGTTCACAGTGACTGCAATGATAGGAGAAAGAGCAACACCAACCTCTATTAGATAGATAGGATGTGAGAAGACAAAAATATAGAGATACTTTAAAGACTCCTCATGGTTCTACAAGGGAAGCTATAGTGGAATATTGTGAGAAGCATTTTTCTAAAGATCATTTATAGGAATATTTTATTCAAGTTTGTGTTTTCAATATTTGGAAGGTGTGGTGAGTGGAAGACCCACTGTCCCCTTTTAGTTCAGTTGTTCTCAAGTACTTGTAAGGAGCTGCCTGATCACTCTTTCCTTGTCTCCCTCAGGGAATAAGGAAACACTTTGTCTACACTTATAGATGTTCTCCTCATTAGCCTATGCCTTTGGGAGTCAACCTGAATGCTTCTTTCAAATTGTCTATGATGCTCTGAACTCTGAGTGACAGCTCTCTCTTCCCCAAGCTGAAACTGTGAAGAACCTTGGTTTTCCCCTTGCACACCCACCCAGAGCTCCATTAGGACAAATAGTGAAAAAATGAAAAAATGGTTTTGTGCACTGAACTTGTTTTCTCCTCTCTTAATCATCCAATTATTTCCCAACTTCCTTGCAATATGATTCCCATGAGGATAAGTCCAGGCCATGTAATGTGAGAAGTGCTATTACCCCATCTAGTCCTGGTCCTTGGAAGCATCCCATGTGATCCACCAGACTTTTCTTTTTGCCTTCAAGGAGAATAGACTCAAGTGCTACAGAGAAATTCAGAGTCACATGTTGATGATAGAAAAAACGCAAAACAAGGGGACCCATGTCCTCAACTCACTGCTTGGAGGAGTACAAGCTAGAAGATTCACCTGATCAAGAAGGCCTGCATTGTGCTCTCCAAAAAGGAAAGAAAAGTGTCCATTAGAATAAAATTCCTGACAATTTGCTTTTACCTCTTACAGAGACCAAGCGTTAGGTTAACAGACAAATACCTTTAACAACATACTCCTCTTAAAAATTTTTCCATAAAAAAATAAATTTCATATGTTCAAAATAGCAAATACCCACAAAACACATAAAAAGACCTTTTATATTATGTTATAAAATTGTTTATTAAAGAAAAGAGATTGTGTTATTCTGTCTAAATATTTTAGTAAAATTGTGATTTTCATTTCAGGCATTTTTCACCTTGTAAACAAACAGATGATCACTTTGGAGGCTTAAGCAAACAACAGTCCGATTGAATGGAGAGTGTCACAAGTATAATTTTCATTTTATCTGTTGACTTTTCTTGAGGATTCTTACATGAGGGAAAGGCAATTTTCAATTTCTACTCTGACAACCTCCCAGGCACAGGGGCTGTATTCCTTTCCCTTCAGGTAGAGATGGATTCCTTGGAATACTTCCATACAGCAATTCCCAAATCAGGACAATCCAGAGTCACTTCTTCCAGCTGTTCCAGGCTCTGACCCAGGCTGGAGAGTAGTTTGTCGAGGAGGGTGCTGTTCCAAGCAGCACAGCTGCTCTCCATGGTGAAGAGGTTGAAGATCTGCTGGAGCATCAGTTGGTGATAACAGGTGCCTTGAGTCATCTGGATTGGGGTGATATTCTCTCCTCTCCAAGAAAATGTGAAGTCATGTCTGTGCTCTAGGCATGACTGAGAGGGGATCGTTTTCATCTGTCTTAAATGTATGAAGATTTCTTTGTTATCAAGAAGACAAGCAGGGATGGAGCAGAGCATCACTCCTGCCACTAGCAAATAGATCTTGGCTACACAGAGTCTCCACAGTTTATTGGAAAACTGTTTATAAAATGTGGGAAATTCTGAAAGAGATGCGAATACCAGATCACCTGACCTTCCTCTTGAGAAACCTGTATGCAGGTCAGGAAGCAACAGTTAGAACTGAAGATGGAACAGATTGGTTCCAAACAGGAAAAGGAGTACATCAAGGCTTTATATTGTCACCCTGCTTATTTAACTTATATGCAGAGTACATCATGAGAAACGCTGTGCTGGAGGAAGCACAAGCTGGAATCAAGATTGCCGGGAGAAATATTCATAACCTCAGATTTGCACATGACACCGCCCTAATGGCAGAAAGTGAAGAAGAACTAAAAGTCTCTTGATGAAAGTGAAAGAGGAGAGTGAAAAAGTTGGCTAAGAGCTCAACATTCAGAAAACGAAGATCATGGCATCTGGTCCCATCACTTTATGGCAAATAGATGGGGAAACAGTGGAAACAGTGGCTGACTTTATTGTTGGGGGCTCCAAAATCACTGCAGATGGTGACTGCAGCCATGAAATTAAAAGACGCTTAGTCCTTGGAAGGAAAGTTATGACAAACCTAGACAGCATATTAAAAAGTAGAGATGTTACTTTGTCAACAAAGGTCCATCTAGTCAAGGCTATGGTTTTTCCAGTAGTCATATATGAATGTGAGAGTTGGAGTATAAAGAAAGCTGAGTGCCGAAGAACTGATGCTTTTGAACTGTGGTGTTGGAGAAGACTCTTGAGAGTCCCTTGGACTGCAAGGAGATCCAATTAGTCCATCCGAAAGGAGATCAGTCCTGGGTGTTCATTGGAAGGGCTGGTGTTGAAGCTGAAACTCCAATACTTTGGCCACCTGATGGGAAAGCTGACTCATTTGAAAGGACCTTGATGCTGGGAAAGATTGAGGGCAGGAGTAGAAGGGGACGACAGAGGATGAGATGGTTGGATGGCATCACCGATTCAATGAACATGAGTTTGGGCAGGCTCCGGGAATTGGTGATGGACAGGGAGGGCTGGCATGCTGCGGTTCATGGGATCGCAAAGAGTCAGACACGACTGAACAACTGAACTGAACTGGACTGAACTGAACTGACAGAGTTTCCGTGATTCACTGGAAGGCCAACAGGGGGCGCGCGGACACCACTAATCAATGAGCGAATGGTTTCTTCGCCCGGTCCTGGGAGAGCGTTTCTCTAGGAGGCCGCAAGAGGGCGGAGGATGTCTTCTTATCGGTTTTATTTGGGAGTTTGCAAGTTCTGAGACTTCGTTTCAGCGGGTTTGGCAGCCAGAGAGGAAAGGCGTCGCTGCTTAGAGACCAAGTTGGTGCTCCTTTAATAGTGCACTAAGAAATCTGCCCACTATTCTACTGGAGATCAGTGGAGAAATAACTCCAGAAAGAATGAAGGGATGGAGCCAAAGCAAAAACAATACCCAGCTGTGGATGTGACTGGTGATAGAAGCAAGGTCCGATACTGTAAAGAGCAATATTGCATAGGAATCTGGAATGTTAGATCCATGAATCAAGGCAAATTGGAAGTAGTCAAACAGGAGATGGCAAGAGTGAACGTCAACATTCTAGGAATCACCTAACTAAAATGGACTGGAATGGGTGAATTTAACTCAGATGACCATTATATCTACTACTGCAGACAGGAATCCCTTAGAAGAAATGGAGTAGCCATCATGGTCAATAAAAGAGTCCGAAATGCAGTACTTGGATGCAATCTCAAAAACGTCAGAATGATCTCTGTTTGTTTCCAAGGCAAACCATTCAATATCACAGTAATCCAAGTCTATGCCCCAACCAGTAATGCTGAAGAAGCTGAAGTTGAACGGTACTATGAAGACCTACAAGATCTTTTAGAACTAACATCCAAAAAAGATGTGCTTTTCATTATAGAGGACTGGAATGCAAAAGTAGGAAGTCAAGAAACACCTGGAGTCACAGGCAAATTTGGCCTTGGAATACGGAATGAATCAGGGCAAGACTAATAGCGTTTTGCCAAGAAAGTGCAGTGGTCATAGCCAACACCCTCTTCCAACAACACAAGAGAAGACTCTACACATGGACATCACCAGATGGTCAACACCGAAATCAGATTGATTCTATTCTTTGCAGCCAAAGATGGAGAAGCTCTATACAGTCAACAAAAACAAGACTGGGAGCTGACTGTGGCTCAGATCATGAACTCCTTATTATCAAATTCAGACTTAAATTGAAGAAAGTAGGGGAAACCACTAGACCATTCAGGTATGACCTAAATCATATCCCTTATGATTATACAGTGGAAGTGAGAAATAGATTTAAGGGCCTAGATCTGATAGATAGAGTGCCTGATGAACTATGGAATGAGGTTCGTGGCATTGTACAGGAGACAGGGATCAAGACCATCCTCATGGAAAAGAAATGCAAAAAAGCAAAATGGCTCTTTGGGGAGGCCTTACAAATAGCTGTAGAAAGAAGAGAAGCAAAAAGCAAAGGAGAAAAGGAAAGATATAAGCATCTGAATGCAGAGTTCCAAAGAATAGCAAGGAGAGATAAGAAAGCCTTCTTCAGTGATCAATGCAAAGAGATAGAGGAAAAGAACAGAATGGGAAAGACTAGAGATCTCTTCAAGAAAATTAGAGATACCAAGGGAACATTTCATGCAAAGATAGGCTCGATAAAGGACAGAAATAGTATGGACCTAACAGAAGCAGAAGATATTAAGAAGAGGTGGCAAGAATACACAGAAGAACTGGACAAAAATATCTTCACGACCAAGATAATCATGATGGTGTGATCACTCATCTAGAGCCAGACATCCTGGGATGTGAAGTCAAGTGGGCCTTAAAAAGCATCACTATGAACAAAGCTAGTGGAGGTGATGGCATTCCAGTGGAGCTATTTCAAATCCTGAAAGATGATGCTGTGAAAGTGCTGCACTCAATATGCCAGCAAATTTGGAAAACTCAGCAGTGGCCACAGGACTGGAAAAGGTCAGTTTTCATTCCAATCCCAAAGAAAGGCAATGCCAAAGCATGCTCAAACTACCACACAATGTCACTCATCTCACACGCTAGTAAAGTAATGCTCAAAATTCTCCAAGCCAGTCTTCAGCAATACATGAACCACGAACTCCCTGTTGTTCAAGCTCGTTTTAGAAAAGGCAGAAGAACCAGGGGTCGAATTGCCAACATCCGCTGGATCATCGAAAAAGCAAGAGAGTTCCAGAAAAACATCTATTTCTGCTTTATTGACTATGCCAAAGCCTTTGACTGTGTGGATCACAATGAACTGTGGAAAATTCTGAAAGAGATGCGAATACCAGACCACCTAACCTGCCTCTTGAGAAATCTGTATGCAGGTCAGGAAGCAACAGTTAGAACGGGACATGGAACAACAGACTGGTTCAAAATAGGAAAAGGAGTCCGTCAAGGCTGTATGTTGTCACCCTGCTTATTTAACTTCTATGGAGAGTACATCATGAGAAACGCTGGACTGGAAGAAACACAAGCTGGAATCAAGATTGTGGGGAGAAATATCAATAACCTCAGATATGCAGATGACACCACCCTTATGGAAGAAAGTGAAGAAGAACTAAGAGCCTCTTGAAAGTGAAAGAGGAGAGTTAAAAGTTGGCTTAAAGCTCAACATTCAGAAAACGAAGATCATGGCATCTGGTCCCATCACTTCATGGTAAATAGATGGGGAAACAGTGGAAACAGTGTCAGACTTTATTTTTGGGGGCTCCAAAATCACTGCAGATGGTGATTTCAGCCATGAAATTAAAAGAAGCATACTCCTTGTAAGGAAAGTTGTGATTGACCTAGACAGCATATTAAAAAGTAGAGATGTTACTTTGTCAACAAAGGTCCATCTAGTCAAGGCTATGGTTTCTCCAGTGGTCATGTATGGATGTAAGAGCTGGACTATAAAGAAAGCTGAGTGCTGAAGAATTGATGCTTCTGAACTGTGGTGTTGGAGAAGACTCTTGCGAGTCCCTTGGACTACAAGGAGAGCCAATCAGTCCATCCTAAAGGAGATCAGCCCTAGGTGTTCACTGAAGGACTGATGTTGAAGCTGAAACTCCAATACTTTGCCCACCTGATGAGAAAAGCTGACTCATTTGAAAGGACGCTGATGCTGGGAAAGAGTGAGGGCAGGAGGAGAAGGGGACCACAGAGGATGAGACGGTTGGATGGCATCACCGACTCAATGGACATGAGTTTGGTTGGACTCTGGGAGTTGGTGATGGATAGGGAGGCCTGGCATCCTGCAGTCCATGGGGTCGCAAAGAGTCAGAGACGACTGAGTGACTGAACTGAGCTGAACTGATGACCCAGTAACTGTCATAAATAATTAATTTCAGTTTACAAAATCCCTTTTTCTCTCATTTCTTTCAACCAAGGGTCTTCCCTTGTGGATCAGACAGTAAAGAATCTGCCTGAAATGCAGATTCCAGATTCCATCCTTGGTTGGGAAGATCCCCTGGAAATGGCAACAGACTCCAGTAGTCTTGCCTGGAGAATCCCATGGACAGAGGAGCCTAGTGGGCTATAGTCTATGGGGTCCCAAAAGATTTGGACTTGACCTAGCAACTAAACATAAAACAGTAAAAAATTCAAGAAGTTCACCTTGATAATATTTAATAAATAAATTACAAATGTAATGAAATAAAAATGTGACTGTATTTGTTAAATTTTAATACAATATAAACAAAAATATTTTATATAGAAAAATAAATAGGAGGAGAACAAAGAATAAATATAACAAAATGAATAAGCAAACAAACAATAAAATCAGGGCAGTCTTCACTTCGGGACTGATGCACCTGCAGCCAAGAAAATTTGTATATATTCATCTACTACTGACAAAGCATTGGCTGAAGTAATTCAATCAATTTGGTGGGTAAAGTAGAAATCAGAGTCTTCTGAAATGGCCACAGATGAGTGTGCAAAGATGATGGGGCGTCTGAATCAGTGAGAGTCATGTCAAGGTGACTTCACATCTCCATCCATCATTCTTAGCCTTTCTTGCAAGCTGGTTGATGAAGACAAGGATCTCATGATTTCCACTCTGACGGTTTCCCAGGCGCAGTCGCTGTATCCCTTCTCTTGCAGGTAGAAATGGATGCCCTGGAAGTACCTCTTCACGGCCAGGGTGGGGCCTGTCCTTCCCAGGGCAGAGTCTTCCTCTCCCATATCCTGCCCCAGGCAGGCATCCAGGTCGACAAGCTGGTCCAGGAGTCCATTGCGGAGCTGCTTCAGGAGGGTGGTGTTCCAGGCAGCAGAGGAGTGCTCTGGGTGGAAGAGGTTGAAGCTCTGCTGGAGCATCTCATGGAGCACAGAGAGGGCCTGGGCCTCCTGGAGCTGGCCGCCTTCCACCATCTCCTGGGGGAAAGCGAAGTCTTTTCTGTCCTGCAGACACAAGTGAGGGGAGAGTCTTCTCATTTTGTCCAGGAGCCTGAGGTTCTTCCTGCCAACCAGCATGTGTTTCTGAGACAGGTCACAGCCCAGGGATCCTCCCGGGCCGTAGCTGACCAGCACCAGGGCCATGAGCAGAGAGAGCACAAAGGCCATGGGGAAGATGAGGCTGCTGCTGGGCTGGCTGAGACGGTGTCTGGTGGAACCTTGAGGTAGGTTCTCTGATGCCAGGCTTTCTAAGCGAGGCTATTAAATAGGGAACATGGTAGTTTTCATTTTCTAGTCATTTCTATGCACTTTTACTTCCTTTTTTGATTTTCATTTATGTATTCTGAATATGGTCAAAGAAATTGTCATCAGTCTAAACTATTAATTTTATCTATTTCCCAATAACTTCAAATGTACCCATCCAAATGGATATTTTTCAATCAAATGAGAAAGGTCTTTGTCAGACATCAGAAATGATGTAGGTTTCTAAGTACAAACATTACCACTCTTTCTCCTTCATGTGTAAATGTAGCTCTTCTCTGTTCTATGAACACATTTTTGGCCCTGATCCTAGGCTCAATTTCTGTTTCTTCCTTTACTTAGGAAGGCAGGCTCTGTATTTATCAGGGATTTACCAGGTCACTCTAGCAAATAAACTGTTTGAAACAAAGGATGGGTTTTCTTTAGTGTCTGATTTAGAGAAGAGGCTGATTATTATGAGTCCATGAGCTCCCTCATGTTTCTCTTCCTTCTAGAACTCGTCCCTGCAGGTCCATGTGGTTGTGCTTCAGGGAACCACGAAGTCAGGACTATTACAGACATCAGGCTTGCATTCCACCGTTTTCGTACTGGAGACCTATTGTCCTTTGCTGGCCCAGCCAATACTCCTACCAAGAATTCTGGTTCTTCTCAGATAAAATGGGTGGGGAGACTCTAATTCCAGGATAATTGATTGTATTTCCCCAGCAGCACCTCACTCACACAGGAGAGATCACATGGAGCCACCCCCTGTCCTCTGGAGTGACAGAGTCCCCTTGCTCACCTGCTGGACTCCCTCCCTTAGGGCAGGCTTTTATTGGAAGCTTATGTCATAGAATCTAGTGAGTTACAGCTGTTCATTCAGGCAGTTGATTCCACCAGGCATCTCTGTTCCTCTGAGAATGCAGGGCAGTGAGACCCAGCCTACTTGATCAGGAGAAATAGTCTTCTTTCCTTGACTGTAATTTTTCATTTAAACTTTTTATACTCACTTTGTGACTTATTTTGGGTAGGCTCCGGGAGTTGGTGATGGACAGGGAGGGCTGGCACGCTGCAGTTCATGGGGTTGCAAAGACTCGGACACGACTGAGTGACTGAACTGAACTGAACTGACTGACTTATTGGACAAGATTTGTCTCATTGCTCCTGTTGCGGTTGTAATTGATGATGATGCGAGAACAACAAAGGGAAGTAAAGAAGCCAGAGGGGCTGCATCTCTATCCCTTTCAAGACGTTAGTTGTTTTGTTTCTCTTTGCAACTTTTCTAGAAAGTAAAATTGCACATTTTTCTGTGTGGGCAATAGAAAACAAGGGTAAGTCTCAATGTCATGAATATGAAAGAAGGGAAGTGGTTTGCCCCTGACCCAGTGACGTGTTCTGAGTTAGCAAACTTCAGTGCAGCACAGCTGGGGACAAGTCTGAGGCAGAGGGAAACGATGAGGCCAATATGAACAACAGGAAGGCTGGGACAGGGCTGCTTCATACAGAAGCTCAAAGAAGGACAAGTCCTTGATCTGTTGACTGCCGTCAGCTTTGGAAGACCAGCCACCTAATTTTTCTTTTCTTGAATCAGCATGTGGTCAGTATAAGGGGAGGAGGAAGAAGTCATACTCACCAGCTCACCAGAGACAGGCAATCAGAGCCCCAGTTGCTCGAACACTAATGCTCTCTGGCAGGGTTGACGAGACCAGCCTTGCTGATCATCTACGTAGGTGATAAATCCACCTGGGCAAAGAGAATACGCTTTGAAGTAACTAGAATGAAAGGGAATTAAATGATTCCAAAAGAGCCTGATCTTAGTCTAGCTACTAGTAACTATGCCGTTAAACACAATAACTGAATTTTATTAATTACTAACCGTCATGATCTCCCTAATATTCCAGCTCTCGGTACTATCACATTGATGGGTTGGGTTTCTGTGGGTTTTTAAAGAATTTTGAAAATATTTATTTTATGTGTTTATTTGGCTGTGGCATGTCTTAGTCGATGTATGCTGGTTCTTGGATCTTGGTTGCTTCATGCAGGATCTTTACTTAAGCCATGGGAAGTCCTGCTTGCCAATCAGAATCTAGTTTCCTGGCGAGAGATCCAGCTCAGGCTCCCTGCTTTGGGAGCATGGAGTCCTGGCCCCTGGACCATCAGGGAAGTCAAGGGGGAGGGTTTCAATACATGAATTTGGGGAACGCACACACATTCAGTCTGTAACACGGTAGTAAGGAGATACCAAGGTATTGTGTTTATGGCAAGGATTCATTAGCATATATTTCATTCTTGATATTAATGAGGAGTAAGAACACGTTCCCTGATGCTGCCCTCACTTTTTATGGCACCTCCATCCTGAACTGATTGCTAATTAAATGTTACAAGACTACCGTGGACATGATTACCAAGGACCTGCCAGACAAATTTCACAGACTATCAGTGTTTATCAAAAACGACAGTGACAACAACTACAAACTCCTTAGCCTTTGTGAGGGACTCACGCAATACTTCCAGCATAGTTGAAACTGAGTTAATAGTTTTGTTTCTAAGAGCCTCCTGCTAAGACTTTATTGGAATAAAATAATCTAAGAATGAAATGGCAAATCCGGTTTTCAAATCCTAACATGTCAGATTCCAAACTGCTTATCTAGACTGTGATGCCTTAATTTCCTAGTTTATTTCTAACACAAGATGCACCCTTGTTGTTTCATACCTCGAAGTGACAAACCTCTTATTTCCATTAGTTCACATCTACCTCCAAATTCTAGATAAGCTGAGCAATTTACAACATATCTGATTATTTTGTATAATAAGCAAAATGAAATTATCAACTGGTAGTTATTACTGACAGTCTAAATGTGATCGACAAAATAATAATTCTAATAATTATGAAATAATCATATTTAACTGTCCAAGATGATTCATATAGATTGTGCAATGAATCCTCACCATAAATTGGGGATACATGATGGACAAGATCCTTATGAGTTTTGACTCCAGCAGGGGATTGGGTTAGAAACATTTCAGTGAATCCTCTGTAGAAAACACCAAGCTGATGGTTCTTGTGACTGTAATTAAAAAAAAATACTTAATGCTTTTGAGAGGGTAACAGACAGGAAAACTGGGGGTCTCCAAACAGAGGAAACAGGCTGCAAGTGTGAGACATTTTTAATCTCTTTACTCTTGCCTGGAAAATCCCATGGATGGAGGAGCCTGGAAGGCTGCAGTCCATGGGGTCTCTAAGTCGGACATGACTGAGCGACTTCACTTTCACTTTTCACTTTCATGCATTGGAGAAGGAAATGGCAACCCACTCCAGTACTCTTGCCTGGAAAATCCCATGGACAGAGAAGCCTGGTAGACTACAGTCCATGGGATCGCAAAGACTCAGACATGACTGAGCTACTTCACTTCTCTATACAAATTTAAAAAGAGGTTTCTCTTAAAATTCTGTGTTGCCATAATGACACCTGGTTCCACCTGAACTTAACTTTTCCCAAACCTTGAGCTAACCAATGCATTTTTCTTATGGAAATGTTTGTCTTAAGTTGTTAATGTACTGTGTATTTACCCTAGACTCTGTGTTTAAGTCAGTTCCACACAAAGGCTCAGAACTGACTTCACAAACCAGTATGTTATACTCATACACTGTTCTCCTAATCTGTGTTAATGAAACTGTATATTTGTTTGGAAATCTGCCTTTCTTCAAGATTCACGTCCATCATTTTGTGGCCGGGGATGACTCACCTGGTGCCAATGTTGTCTCAATGCATGTTGTGGGTGAGGGGCCCGGTGCCATTCTCTGAGTTTTGAGACATTTCCATTCTCTAATTAGCAGACTGCTAGTAGCTATATAACATCTGGCTGAAGACTAGCATGGGGCACTCTTACTGCCCCCTTCTGATGTCTATGTCAGAAGCTTTCTCTATCTCTTTTATACTTTAATAAAACTTTATTACACAAAAGTGCTGAGCGATCAAGCCTGTCACTGGCCCTGGATTGAATTCTCCGGAGGCCAAGAATCCTGGTGTCTTTCCTGGTTCAGCAACAAACTTTTGCTTCCAAATTATATGAATTTGGCAAATGACAAAAAGAATAGAAGACGACCTACGCTAACGGGTGAACTGTGAGGGATGGAGCAGAGCATCCCCATTGCCATCAGCAGGGAGACCAGGAGTGCAGAAATTCAGCACTTCACCTGGGCCTCTCTGAAGCAGTTCAGGTCCTGCACTAAACTCCGGAGCCCTCCAAACGCCTTTTGCTGCGCCCCAGGGGCCGGGAGGGGGCGCCCGATCTCTCAGTAACTGACAGACCCGCACCGCCCACCCAGCGGGACCCGCCTGGAGGGCTGCCCCCTGGGGCATCAGATCCACGGAGAGAACTCGCGGGTGGCCGTGGGCAGGAGCCGCGACCGGAGCGAGGCGCCGCCGGGGCCCAGGGAGAGCTTGGGGCCGCGGGAACAAAGAGGAAACTTGCTTTTCGGGCCCCACTGCCCAGGTGAGCTTTGCGCCGCGTCGCTCAGAGCCTTTGATTTCTGCACCTCCAAATTCTAGATAAGCTACCATTGCGTCCATCCTCCCCTTCCTGGGAGAAGATTTTAGCCAGAGCGGTTCACACCGGTGCCCTTGAATGCCGCGATTGACGGCTGGAAATCACAGCACGCTGTGGTATGTTTTCAGATTCAGGGTTGTTTTGGAGTGAGTGGAAGTCGTTCAGTCGTGTCTGACTCTTTGCGACCCCATGGACTACACAGTCCATGGAATTCTCCAGGCCAGAATACTGAAGTGGGTAGCCTTTCCCTTCTCCAGGAGATCTTCCCAATTCAGGGACTGAACCCAGGTCCCCTCATTGCTGGCAGATCTTGACCAGCCGAGCCACAAGGGAAGCCCTTGTTTATGGGGCAAAGGAGTAATTCAGGGAAAGGGGAAAGGTATGTACAATCTGGATGGGAATCTACTAGATATTGGGACCCTCCAGTGGGAAGACTTGGGGACGAAACTGAGACTTCAAAAGAAGCTCCTTAGTACAGGGAAAATTATTTCATTGAACATTAATAGAAATGGTTAATTTCTCCTGTCATGTTCATTGGTTGGAAAATGTTTTAAAATGTATGAGTCTTCAACTCATATCAAATTCAAATATTTTCTTTATGCCACAACAATACTTTAAGTTCCTGGCTTTAATGGAAGCAAAATCATCAATAATGTTTTCAATATTACTTTTCTGTATCTCTCTCTTCATCTGAGCAAAAGCCATATTTGACAAACTTATGAACCAGTAACTATTTTGAATAGCTCATTTCAATTTACAAAATCCTTTTTTCCTCTCATTTCTTTTAACCAAAGGTCATCTATTAAGCTTTTTTTTTTTTAGTCAGTTTTTCATTGGAGAGTTTCATGAACTTTTTCAAAATGTCTTCTCATGTGGATAGGTTCTTTAAAAGTTGCGATTAAAATGCTTTTGATTTCAGCATAATGTGTACTCAGTAGACACCAACTGTGAAATAGGCAGATGGATATATAATTCCAGCATGCGTCTTTGGATGACATCATCATCAAGATAGATTTTTAAAGGCCTGAAAACTAGAGCAGGTCATGACCTAGTTCATCAGTTTGGACAGAAGACAGTTCTGGGCTTTGAACACAGGAAAACCACAAACTTCTTGGTCACAAATGAAATTCAGACTGGATACCAGCCAGATGGCAGGAGTGTAGTGTGAGTGTGCAGCCTGGGATCTGGTTGAGGACCTTGCAATCTGTGTGTCTTCTAGCTGGAGATCACGGAATTTGAACGAAAATGAATCATGAGCTCCTTTACCTGGGTAAAGAGACAGTGCAAGAGCAGTGGGTGCATTCTCTATGGATCAGAAATTCACAGAGGAAGCCTGCACTTCCAGTGGAGATGATGGGGAAAGGCTGTCATCTGTTCTAGTGCAGTGGTCTTAAAACTAACGTCTCAGCTCCGCAGCTCTTCTCCTCAATGCTACTCGGTGATGCTGGGGCTCTAGTTCCTTCCAGGACATTTCTCCTTTGCCTGCAGATTGTTTTTCTTTCCCATGCCAGTTCCAAGGGTGGACTAGAAGGCTGGAAGGAATTTTCTGTTTTCCTGACTGGAGTATGATTGATAACAACCGCCATCAATTAGGAAAAGGAAAACTAATGGTTGCTGCTAGATGCTATGTGTCACCAGTCAGATGGGCAAAAACTAAACAAGATGATAAGACCCTGTTTTGGTCAAGGTGTGAGAACATATAAGAGCTTCTATGGTCTTGATATGGATTAATGTACCATTGTTATCATGGACAGTTGGCAGTATGCATGTGCAAGATTTATGTGTTGACAAATAATATTGAGTTCATGCCCCTTATTCAGAGAAAGACTCTCGCTAGGGTATGGCACCTGCATTCACTTGTAGCCGTCTCTCCTCTAAAGGCACTAATTTCTGAGAAGGAACAACTCTAGGAGGTGACCCTGCCAGCACTTAGGGACTGAAGTCTTTATGGAAAACAACTAGGATCAAACCCAGGACAGCCCAGGGCTGGAGAGCAGAACCTCACACTGCATGGCCCTTGCTTTTTTCTTCCTGCCTGTGCCTTGCTGCTGAAAGACGGAAACCCAGCAGAGAGTTGAGAAGGTGACTTTATTTTATTTTTATTTTATTTTATTTTTTTAATTTTAAAATCTTTAATTCTTACATGCGTTCCCAAACATGAACCCCCCTCCCACCTCCCTCCCCATAACATCTCTCTGGGTCATCCCCATGCACCAGCCCCAAGCATGCTGTATGCTGCATCAGACATAGACTGGCAATTCGATTCTTACATGGTAGTATACATGTTAGAATGCCATTCTCCCAAATCATCCCACCCTCTCCCTCTCCCTCTGAGTCCAAAAGTCCGTTATACACATCTGTGTCTTTTTTGCTGTCTTGCATACAGAGTCGTCATTGCCATCTTTCTAAATTCCATATATATGTGTTAGTATACTGTATTGGTGTTTTTCTTTCTGACTTACTTCACTCTGTATAATCGGCTCCAGTTTCATCCATCTCATCAGAACTGATTCAAATGAATTCTTTTTAACGGCTGAGTAATACTCCATTGTGTATATGTACCACAGCTTTCTTATCCATTCATCTGCTGATGGACATCTAGGTAGTTTCCATGTCCTGGCTATTATAAACAGTGCTGCAATGAACATTGGGGTACATGTGTCTCTTTCAATTCTGATTTCCTCAGTGTGTATGCCCAGCAATGGGATTGCTGGGTCATAAGGTAGTTCTATTTGCAATTTTTTAAGGAATCTCCACACTGTTCTCCATAGTGGCTGTACTAGTTTGCATTCCCACCAACAGTGTAGGAGGGTTCCCTTTTCTCCACACCCTCTCCAGCATTTATTGCTTGCAGCCATTCTGACTGGTGTGAAGTGGTACCTCATTGTGGTTTTGATTTGCATTTCTCTAATAATGAGTGATGTTGAGCATCTTTTTATGTGTTTGTTAGCCATCCGTATGTCTTCTTTGGAGAAATGTCTATTTAGTTCTTTGGCCCATTTTTTGATTGGGTCATTTATTTTTCTGGAATTGAGCTGCATAAGTTGCTTGTATATTTTTGAGATTAGTTGTTTGTCAGTTGCTTCATTTGCTATTATTTTCTCCCATTCAGAAGGCTGTCTTTTCACCTTGCTTATATTTTCCTTTGTTGTGCAGACGCTTTTAATTTTAATTAGATCCCATTTGTTTATTTTTGCTTTTATTTCCAGAATTCTGGGAGGTGGATCATAGAGGATCCTGCTGTGATTTATGTCGGACAGTGTTTTGCCAATGTTCTCCTCTAGGAGTTTTATAGTTTCTGGTCTTACATTTAGATCTTTAATCCATTTTGAGTTTATTTTTGTGTGCGGTGTTAGAAAGTGATCTAGTTTCATTCTTTTACAAGTGGTTGACCAGTTTTTCCAGCACCACTTGTTAAAGAGATTGTCTTTACTCCATTGTATATTCTTGCCTCCTTTGTCAAAGATAAGGTGTCTATATGTGTGTGCATTTATCTCTGGGCTTTCTATTTTGTTCCATTGATCTATATGTCTGTCTTTGTGCCAGTACCATACTGTCTTGATGACTGTGGCTTTGTAGTAGAGCCTGAAGTCGGGCAAGTTTATTCCTCCAGTTCCATTCTTCTTTCTCAAGATTGCTTTGGCTATTCGAGGCTTTTTGTATTTCCATACAAATCTTGAAATTATTTGTTCTAGTTCTGTGAAAAATATGGCTGGTAGCTTGATAGGGATTGCATTGAATTTGTAAATTGCTTTGGGTAGTATACTCATTTTCACTATATTGATTCTTCCGATCCATGAACATGGTATATTTCTCCATCTATTAGTGTCCTCTTTGATTTCTTTCATCAGTGTTTTATAGTTTTCTATATATAGGTCTTTAGTTTCTTTAGGTAGATATATTCCTAAGTATTTTATTCTTTTCGTTGCAATGGTGAATGGAATTGTTTCCTTAATTTCTTTTTCTACTTTCTCATTATTAGTGTATAGGAATGCAAGGGACTTCTGTGTGTTGATTTTATATCCTGCAACTTTACTATATTCATTGATTAGCTCTAGTAATTTTCTGGTGGAGTCTTTAGGGCTTTCTATGTAGAGGATCATGTCATCTGCAAACACTGAAAGTTTTACTTCTTCCTTTCCAATTTGGATTCCTTTTATTTCTTTATCTGCTCTGATTGCTGTGGCCAAAACTTCCAGAACTATGTTGAATAGTAGCGGTGAAAGTGGGCACCCTTGTCTTGTTCCTGACTTTAGGGGAAATGCTTTCAATTTTTCACCATTGAGGATAATGTTTGCTGTGGGTTTGTCATATATAGCTTTTATTATGTTGAGGTATGTTCCTCCTATTCCTGCTTTCTGGAGAGTTTTATCATAAATGGATGTTGAATTTTGTCAAAGGCCTTCTCTGAATCTATTGAGATAATCATATGGTTTTTATTTTTCAATTTGTTAATGTGGTGGATTACATTGATTGATTTGCGGATATTGAAGAATCCTTGCATCCCTGGGATAAAGCCCACTTGGTCATGGTGTATGATCTTTTTAATGTGTTGTTGGATTCTGATTGCTAGAATTTTGTTGAGGATTTTTGCATCTATGTTCATCAGTGATATTGGCCTGTAGTTTTCTTTTTTTGTGACATCTTTGTCAGGTTTTGGTATTAGGGTGATGGTGGCCTCATAGAATGAGTTTGGAAGTTTACCTTCCTCTGCAATTTTCTGGAAGAGTTTGAGGAGGATAGGTGTTAGCTCTTCTCTAAATTTTTGGTAGAATTCAGCTGTGAAGCCGTCTGGACCTGGGCTTTTGTTTGCTGGAAGATTTCTGATTACAGTTTCAATTTCCGTGCTTGTGATGGGTCTGTTAAGATTTTCTATTTCTTCCTGGTTCAGTTTTGGAAAATTGTACTTTTCTAAGAATTTGTCCATTTCTTCCACCTTGTCCATTTTATTGGCATATAACTGCTGATAGTAGTCTCTTATGATCCTTTGTATTTCTGTGTTGTCTGTTGTGATCTCTCCATTTTCATTTCTAATTTTATTGATTTGATTTTTCTCTCTTTGCTTCTTGATGGGTCTGGCTAATAGTTTGTCAATTTTATTTATCCTTTCAAAGAACCAGCTTTTGGCTTTGTTGATTTTTGCTATGGTCTCTTTTGTTTCTTTTGCATTTATTTCTGCCCTAATTTTTAAGATTTCTTTCCTTTTACTAACTCTGGGGTTGTCCAATTCTTCCTTTTCTAGTTGCTTTAGTTGTAGAGTTAGGTTATTTATTTGACTTTTTTCTTGTTTCTTGAGGTATGCCTGTATTGCTATGAACTTTCCGCTTAGCACTGCTTTTATAGTGTCCCACAGGTTTTGGGTTGTTGTGTTTTCATTTTCATTAGTTTCTATGCATATTTTGATTTCTTTTTTGATTTCTTCTGTGATTTGTTGGTTATTCAGAAGTGTGTTGTTCAACCTCCATATGTTGGAATTTTTAATAGTTTTTCTCCTGTAATTGAGAGCTAATCTTAATGCATTATGGTCAGAAAAGATGCTTGGAATGATTTCGATTTTTTTGAATTTATCAAGTTTAGATTTATGGCCCAGGATGTGATCTATCTTGGAGAAGGTTCCATGAGCACTTGAAAAAAAGGTGAAATTCATTGTTTTGGGGTGAAATGTCCTATAGATATCAATTAGGTCTAACTGATCTAATGTATCATTTAAAGTTTGCGTTTCTTTGTTAATTTTCTGTTTAGTTGATCTGTCCATAGGTGTGAGTGGGGTATTAAAGTCTCCCACTATTATTGTGTTATTGTTGATTTCCCCTTTCATACTTGTAAGCATTTGTCTTACATATTGCGGTGCTCCTATATTGGGTGCACATATATTTATAATTGTTATATCTTCTTCTTGGATTGATCCTTTGATCATTATGTAGTGGCCTTCTTTGTCTCTTTTCACAGCCTTTGTTTTAAAGTCTATTTTATCGGATATGAGTATTGCCACTCCTGCTTTCTTTTGGTCTCTATTTGCGTGGAATATCTTTTTCCAGCCCTTCACTTTCAGTCTGTATGTGTCCCTTGTTTTGAGGTGGGTCTCTTGTAAGCAGCATATAGAGGGGTCTTGTTTTTGTATCCATTCAGCCAGTCTTTGCCTTTTGGTTGGGGCATTCAACCCTTTTATGTTTAAGGTAATTATTGATGAGTATGATCCCGTTACCATTTACTTTATTGTATTGGGTTCGGGTTTATACACCCTTTTTGTGTTTCCTGTCTAGAGAATATCCTTTAGAATTTGTTGGAGAGCTGGTTTGGTGGTGCTGAATTCTCTCAGCTTTTGCTTGTCTGTAAAGCTTTTGATTTCTCCTTCATATTTGAATGAGATCCTTGCTGGGTACAGTAATCTGGGCTGTAGGTTATTTTCTTTCATCACTTTAAGTATGTCTTGCCATTCCCTCCTTGCCTGAAGAGTTTCTATTGAAAGATCAGCTGTTATCCTTATGGGAATCCCCTTGTGTGTTATTTGTTGTTTTTCCCTTGCTGCTTTTAATATTTGTTCTTTGTGTTTGCTCTTTGTTAATTTGATTAATATGTGTCTTGGGGTGTTTCGCCTTGGGTTTATCCTGTTTGGAACTCTCTGTGTTTCTTGGACTTGGGTGATTATTTCCTTCCCCATTTTAGGGAAGTTTTCAACTATTATCTCCTCAAGGATTTTCTCATGATCTTTCTTTTTGTCTTCTTCTTCTGGGACTCCTATAATTCGAATGTTGGAGCATTTCATATTGTCCTGGAGGTCTCTGAGATTGTCCTCATTTCTTTTAATTTGTTTTTCTTGTTTCCTCTCTGATTCATTTATTTCTACCATTCTATCTTCTATTTCACTAATCCTATCTGCTGCCTCCATTATTCTACTAATTGTTGCCTCCAGAGTGTTTCTGATCTCATTTATTGCATTATTCATTATATTTTGACTCTTTTTTATTTCTTCTAGGTCCTTGTTAAACCTTTCTTGCATCTTCTCAATCCTTGTCTCTAGGCTATTTATCTGTGATTCCATTTTGATTTCAAGATTTTCGATCATTTTCACTATCAATATTCGGAATTCTTTCTCAGGTAGATTCCCTACCTCTTCCTCTTTTGTTTGGTTTGGTGGGCAACTCTCCTGTTCCTTTACCTGCTGAGTATTCCTCTGTCTCTTCATCTTGGTTATATTGCTGCATTTGGGGTGGCCTTTTTATATTCTGGTAATTTGTGGAGTTCTCTTTATTATGGAGCTTCCTCACTGTGGGTGGGGTTGTATCAGTGGCTTGTCAAGGTTTCCTGGTTAGGGAGGCTTGCGTTGGAGTTCTGGTGGGTGGAGCTGGGTTTCTTCTCTCTGATGGTGAGTCTTCCAGAAACAGACTTTCAGCAAGTTCTGTGTTTATCTCCAAGTCTCTGAGGAAACGCCAGCGCTTCAGAAAACAGCCCACATCTTGCCTCAAACACACACTGTCTTCAACCAAGAGGGCTACTTGACCTTTCTCGAGTGTACAGTGGAGTTTTCCAGATGCCTCTTTTTTTGTTCCGTATTCTGGAAGGAAGTCACAACCTGCAGCTCACACGTAGAAATGGGGAGTTGTACTTTTACCTTCTGACGTCGGTAGCCGGTGGCGCCCGCGTTGGCGGCGTTGGAAAGGGAATCAAGATTCTCCCGCAACTCCCCGCGGCAGAGCTTCTACCCATTTCACAGAAGCGCAAGAACCGAGAGAGAGAGAGAGAGAGAGAGAGAGAGAGCCCGAGGAAATGACCAAGTCCTCTGTGGCTCACTCCAGTGTCACTGTAGGTTAGATGACTGTAGGGGAAAGCGTCTGCAGCTCCCCTCACCCGGCCCCCCTGGCCATCACCCACGGAGGCTGGCGTTGCCGAATGCAGGGCGCTAGGACCCGGTGGCGCGGCGTGGGCAGGGACTGGGTGCTCCGGAAGCAGAAGGGCGCCACTGCGCCCGTCAGTCCCGGGCAGGTGGGGGCGCGGCGCGGTGCTAGGGGCGCCGAGGGGCGGAGGCGGCCGACACACCAAGAAGGTGATTTTAGAAGTATGTTAAAAAGTAGTACAGGACTACTCATACTAAAGAACAAGAAACATTATTAATGAGTAATGTGTGTGATTCTCTGCAGTCCTAGGAGATCTCTCTGATTTCCCTATTATTCATTTTTATAGTAATCAAAGCATTTTCTACTAATCCTTCTTTTACAAAGAATTTCTATGACTTCCTAGAATACTTCTAGAAGTCTGAAACACAGAAATTGGAATTGTCTCTAGCATTGAGCACAGAAGAGTTCACAAACTAAATTGTGAAACTAGCACCCAAGTTAAATATTTTTACCAAGGACCAGCATCTTTCCAGTGTTGCCTTTCAGTCACTGCCTCAGGGCAGCTGTCCTGTCTGTTCCCCATGGGCAGCTACTCTGGGACTCACTGTCCTGATCATTTCTGCCAGGCACACTGTTATGCTTCTTGTAATATGGGCCCATTGATCCTAACAGTAACCCTGTGAAAAACTACTGTTATTTTGCACATGTTAAAGAAGAGGATCAGGACAGCATGCGTGCCTGCGTGCATGCTAGGTTGGTGCAGAGGGGTCCAACTCCTGTGACACATGGGCAGTAGCCCACCAGGCTCCTCTGTCCATGGGATTTTCAAGAAAGAATACTGGAGGGGGTTGCCATATCCATCTCCTTAGTGTTTGTGATATTTTTCAGGGTCACACTGCTGTTAAATAGCAGAGCTGCATTCAAAGGTTTTGAAACTTAGAACTCTCCTTTCACTTGTGCTCTCTTGCAGTGATTTCCACTCAGAGAAACTTTGAAGCCAGAAACCATCACAGAACAGAGCTCCTGTGTTGGAGGCAGTGAAGATATAGTGTAAGGGAGTGGATTGTTCAGTAAAGCAGGACCAAGGAGGTGGGAGGAAGAGTAACAGGTGTTAGGATCAGCCACTCAGCACCACATGTTGGCAGCTTTTCTGGACGAGATGAGTCTTACCCCAGATACTGACACCAACAGTTCTTTGCTGACTGGGTATAAATTAGTTTATCTGTGACTTCAGGACTAATCATTTTCCACAGTTTCAGAACTCCTTTCTACCCTTTTTTTTCTTGGAGGAGTGGAATGGAGGGCCGCACTCCGTAGCTTGCAGAATCCATGGCACCTGAGCTTCTTATACTGGAAGCGTGGAGTCGAAACCACTGGACTGCCAGGGAATTCCAGTAATTCCACCTTTTGACAATCAAGTCCTGAGAAGTAATAGAACCATTCCATAGTATAAATGGACAAATGCTATTCCACAATAGGTTTATGTAGACAAAAGAAAGATTTAGGTCTTCAGAATGAAGAAACAAGTTTTCCCTCCTAAGAATTTAATAAAAACAAATTAGAAGATTAAGGAAATGAACATGTTTTCTAAATTTTATTATAATGTAAACAAAAATTTTAAAAGAAAATATAAATATGATGAGATAAACTAATAAATGAAAATATGTACATAAAGAAACATATAAATAACATCAGGGCAGTCATCGCTATGCACAGATTCCCGTGCAGCTGAATACTCTTTATACCTACTTGTTATTACTACTGAGAAAGAATTTATTGATTTATTCAATAAATATTTTGGCTAAAGCAGAATTCAGAGTCTCTTAAATGACCACAGTTGGGAGTGATGTGGCATCTTAGTCAGTGAGAGTCATGTCAAGGTGAGTTCAGGTCTCCATCCATCATCTTAACCTTTCCTGCAAGCTGGCTGATGAAGACAAGGATCTCATGATTTCCATTCTGACGATTCCCCAGGCGCAGTCGCTGTATTCCTTCTCTTGCAGGTAGACATGGATGCCCTGGAAGTACCTCTTCACAGCCAGGGTGGGGCCCGTCCTTCCCAGGCCAGAGTCTTCCTCTCCCATCACCTGCCCCAGGCAGGCGTCCAGGTCGTCCAGCTGCTGATGGAGTCCAGTGCGGAGCTGCTGCAGGAGGGTGGTGTCCCAGGCAGCAGAGGAGCTCTCTGTGCGGAAGAGGTTGAAGCTCTGCTGGAGCATCTCGTGGAGCACAGAGACGGCCTGGGCCTCCTGGAGCTGGCCGCCCTCCACCATCTCCTGGGGGAAAGCGAAGTCTTTTCTGTCCTGCAGACAGAAGCGAGGGGAGAGTCTCCTCATTTGGCCCAGGATCCTGAGGTTCTGGCTGCCAAACAGCACGTGGTTCTGAGACAGGTCACAGCCCAGGGATCCTCCCGGGCCATAGCTGACCAGCACCAGGGCCATGAGTAGAGAGAGCACGAAGGCCATGGGGAAGATGAGGCTGCTGCTGGGCTGGCTGAGACGGCGTCTGGGTGAACCTTGAGGTAGGTTCTCTGATGCCATGCTTTCTAAGCGAGGCCATTAAATAGGGAACATGATAGTTTTCATTTTCTAGTCATTTCTATATACTTTTACTTCCTAATTTGGTTTTCTGTTATGTATTCTGAATATGGTCAAAGAAATTGTCATCTATTTAAACTACTAATTTTACCTTTTCCCAGTAAGTTCAGATGTGCTTATCCAAATGGATATTCATCATCAAATGAGAAAGGTCTTTGTCTTATGTTAGAATTGAAGTGCATTTGTGATTACACACATCATTGCTCCCTGTTTTTCATGCATAAATGTTCCTCTCCTCTTTTCCGGGAACACACCTGTAGCCCTCATCTTGGGCTCCGTTTCCCCTCTCACTCTGCCTAGGAAGCCAGGCCCCTCAGCCCTGTGGTTTCCGTATTTATTTAGGGATTTAACAGATCACTGTGGCTCCTGATCTCACTGAAACGAAGGATGGGTTTTCCTTAGTGTTTGATATAAAGAGCAGGCTGATTATTATCAGTCCATGAGCTCACCCCACGTTTTTCCTCCTTCTAGAACACGTTCCTGCAGGTCCATGTGGCTGTGTTTTAGGGAACCACAAGGTCAGGGCCATTACAGACATCACCCTTTCTTTCCACCTTTTTCTTGCTGGAGACCTGTTGTCCTCCACAGAATGGGCCAATACCCCCACCAGAATCCTGGTTCTTCTCAGGGAACATGGGTGAGGAGTCTCTAAATCCAGGATAATTGTATTTTCCTAGCAGCACCTCACTCACAAGGGAGAGATCACATGGAGCCTCCTCTGTCCTCTGGAGTGACTGAGTCCCCTTCCTCATCTGCTGGACTCCCTCCCTGCAGACAGGCTCACCACATCCTGCGGCCTCAAAATCTCCTTTCTGTGGAGGGCTTGTTGATTTGTTGGGAAAATAAATTCTCTTCCTGAACCCCATATTCTCTCCTGGAGTGTTTCTGTGAAGGACCCTAGTTCTCGGTGGTGACCTCCTCTTCTCCTGACCCCAAGTGTCCAAAACATCAGCAGTGCTCAGATGCTGAGAGCAAAAGAGTGTTTGTGTAAAAGAAGTTGGTGAAGGAATTTCCAACTGCAGTCATTTTGCTTTTAGTAGATAAATAATATCTACTTTGCCAAGTACAGTTATTATTCAACTCTTTTACTTAAACTGTTCAACACTTGTTCTGGACTGCGTTTCTGAGCTGGAGGAAGGAGATTCAGTGCTGGGGTTATCTCTTGTTGGAAGCTTGTGTCACAGAATCTAGTGAGTTACAGTCGTTTGTTCAGGCTGTTGATTCCACCCGGCATCTCTGTTCCTCTGTCTCTGTCTCCTCTGAGAAAGCAGGGCGTTGAGACCCAGCCTACCAGATCAGGAGCAATAGCCTTCTTTCCTTGAGTGTAATGTTTCACTTAAACTTTCATATTCACTTAGTGACTTATTGGACAGGATTCGTCTCACTGCTCCTTCTCTGGTAGTAATTCATGATGAGGCGAGAACAAGAAAGGGAAGTAAAGAAAGCCCAAGGGGCTGCATCACTTTCAAGAGGTTAGATTTTTTTGTTTCTCTTTGCAATTTTGCTAGAAAGTAAAATTCCACAGTTGTTTTGTGGGCAACCAGAAAACAAGAGTAAGTCTTAATGTCATGAATATGAAAGAAAGAAGGGTGCTTTCCCTGACACAGTGATATATTCTGGGTTAGCAAACTTCAGTGCAGCATAGCTGGGGCCTAGGCTGTGGCAGAGGGGAAGGATCAGGTCAACATGAACAACAGAAAGGCTGGGACAAGGCTGCTTCTGACAGAAGCTCGAGGAAGGCCGAGTCCTGAGTCCATGGACTGCCCTCAGCTTTGTAAGACCATCCAACTGATTTTTCTTTCCTTTAATCCATATGTGGTCTGTATAAGGGGAGAAGGAAGAAGTCACACGCACCAGCTCATGGGAGACAGGCAATCAGAACCCCAGTGCTAGAACACTGACCCTCTCTCACATGGTCAAGGAGACCAGCCTTGCTGAGCATCTGGGATAAACCCACCCGGGCAATGAGAAGTTGCTTTGAAAAAACTAGAATGAAAGGGAATGAAATGATTCAAAAGATCCTGATCTTAATCTTGGTAAAAAATAATTATGTTCTTAAAAATGATAACTGAATTTTATTGATTGTATCCCTAATCTCCCTAATATCCCACCTTGTGATATGATCACATTGATGGGATGGGTTTTTTAAGCATTTTAAATGTATTCATTTGGCTGTACCAGGCCTTGGTGGCGGCATGCTGGATCTTCCATATTCCTTGCCGCAGATAGGATCTTTACTTGTGGCATGGGAAGTCTTGGTTGTGGCCTATAGGATCTAGATCCCTGACCAGGAACAAAACATCAAACTTCTAGGAGAGTGGACAACTTTCCTAGAATCTCTTCCTCAGCAAAGAGCTTCAAGTGCTGTAGGATTTCTCTCCGTTATGCACAAGGCCCTGCTCAAAAGGGAGGAAACCCTTTTGGGCTCCTGGGCTCGTCACCATCTTGTGGGCATTCCCTCTCCTAGAATGAACACTTAGGGATTCAGCATGCAGACCCTTGCCTGTGTTAAGGAACTTGTCCTCAAAGCTTCTCTTGGTTGGACTGAGGGTGGAGTAAAGAGGTTACTATTGGTTATATTGATATGAAAGACTGCTATCATTCACTAAGTTCCACATTTTCAGGCTAATTTGCAAACTTTGCATTATTTGAATTAAAGGATGTCCTCTGTGACTGCTACTAAAGTTGTCTCAATGTTTTAGAAGACGAAAGGAAAGTCTGGTGTCAGCTGCTCTCAGCAGCCCCAGATTGTGTGAGAGTAGAGCTTCCTGCTGCTCCCAGTCCCTCCTCTTCATCAGTTCTGAGTCCTGGCCCTCAGCTGCTCTGAGCACGTGCTGCCTCCTTCCTCCTCTTCCTGCCTCCAAAGTCTTCTCCCCTGCTCCCAGGAGGGCAGTCATCATCCCTTCCTG
Organism: Capra hircus; assembly: GCF_001704415.2. Taxonomy (NCBI): domain Eukaryota; kingdom Metazoa; phylum Chordata; class Mammalia; order Artiodactyla; family Bovidae; genus Capra; species Capra hircus. The sequence continues at coordinate 22,729,244 of NC_030815.1, forward strand.
ATGCTCCTGGAATCCACATCGCCAAGCACGTTGTCACATATGTGTGTGTGGTCAGCACACTTTGGTGAGAGAAAGAAGAGAACGCTATGAATTAACCCATGTTCATTATTATGCCACTAATATCTATAGACAACCAGAATACAGGAGCTATAGACCTGTACATAACTGAAGAATTCAAACCTCATGTATTAGGCCCTTAGAAAGGAAATGCAGAGAGATGTGGCAATTTAAAAATTGGTGCAATTTAAAAACTGTCACAGAGACTATGGAGTCACAGCTCTCAGTTCTCTTTTGGACTAAAGAAGAGAGATTGAGCCTCGGGTTTCTCTTTCAAGCTGAGTTGACTCATGTAGATGAATACCTCCTTTTGGATTGAGACTTTTAGATGAGTATATTTCACTTCCAGTATAATAACACAAAAGAAGCACTGAAGCTGTGACATTCTCTGATGCCCAGGATAGAAGGGAAAAGTTTTTCAGTGGAGACAAAATTGAGAAAAGTGCAGAAAGTGACAATTCTGACCTATTTAAAGAATCTTATTTGGTGGGAAGGTGCGGGGAACAGCTGGATAAAGGCTGGCACAGCCCCACGTCTGCCAGCATCACCAAGCCTCACCAGATGCCACCCCTTTCCCTGATGACAGAGAGGGGTGATGTTCTCCAGCCCTGGAGAATGGTGATCATCACCATTGCCACCCTCTGGGAGACCAGGAATCCCCCAAAATCAGCACTTGAGTGAATTCAGTCCACGGCTCCAGCTCAGCAAGATGCTCAATCTGCCTTTCCTGCGCCCCAGCGACCGGAGGGCGCCACAGCACTCCTGTAACAGAGCAACTGACCTTGCTCTCCAGCAGACCTGTCCAGGTCCAGTGCCTCGAACTCCAGTGCCACATCCACCGGAGAACCGGGAGTCCCTGTAGGCAGGAGCCTCCAGCTGAGCTAGGTGCTTCTGGGCCAGGGAGCACGTGGGGGTCCCAGGAGCAGTGAGGAACCTTTGTTTTGGGGCCAGACTGCCCAGGGGAGCTTTGCAGGGGTTTCCTTAGAACTTGATATCTGCACCTGCCCCTGCTTCCATCCTCCCCTTCCTGGGAAGAGGGTTTACCCAGAGCGGTTTACACTGATGCCTGTTTATGCTGCCACTGAGGGCTGGAAATCTGAGCATGTTGTGGTATGTTTTCAGATTCCGGGTTGTTCTGGGGAAAAAGACTAATTTGGGGAAAGGGAAAGGCATCTACGTTCTGGACAGTAATCTAGATATTGGGACCATCCAGTGGGGAGACTTGAGGACAACACAGAGACTTACAGGAGCCCCTGGGGAAAGGGGAAATGATTTTATTTAATATAAACGGTTAATTTCTCCTGCAACGTTCAAGTAGTTGGATATAGTTTAAAAGGTACAAAGAAGTCTGAAACTCACACCAAGTCTAAATATTCCTTATGCCAAAACAAAACTTTAAGTTCCTGGCTTCATTGGAAGCAAAATCATTTGTAAAGTTCTCAAAATTACTTCTTTGTTCATCTCAGTTCAATTGAGGGAAAGCCATATTGAGAAATTTATGACCCAGTAGCTACCTTAAATAATTAATCTCAATTTTCAAAGTCTTTTTTCTTCTCATTTCCTTTATCTAAGGATCTTATGGTAAGCTTTCAAATTTATCCATAGTTTTGCATTGGAGAGTTTTATTAACTTTTTTAAAAAGGTCATTTTGTAGAGATAAGTTGCTTTAAAATTCATAATCAAGATGTGTTTTGTTTCAGCATAATGTAGATTTTCACTTAATATACGATTTTCTACCTAATAAGCATCTTATATGCCAAATGCACTGACTGCATGTTGATTGATGCCACTAAATATCGCGGTGTGCTTGGTACAGTCATGTGAGTATTTTATTTGCTAGTAAAATTTCAAAATGTGTAGATATGCTGTGTACAATGCTAGAAAAGATTAACTTACTCTAACTTGCAGAGGTAGAGTTTTTGCATTAACAACTGAGTTGAGCAAGTCGTAGATATGGCATGATCATCTTTAGGGTAGACGTGAAATAATGGTGAAACTTAATATACACCGGTCACAGTAACAACTCTCACAGCTGTTTAATTGTCCATGATGCTTTATATATCTACTCATTTAAGATAATTGTGTAAGTTGTTATATTAATATCATATAGAGTACAGAACATGAGATGGTATATTGAATGGCATACAATATTCTCATTATCCCCATTTTGATTTTAATTGGAGAAAAATTCCTTTACATGTTGTGCTTTCTGCTGCAAAACAATGTAAACCAGCTCTAAGTACACAGGTATCCACTCTCATATCCTTATTTTAAAGCTGAGAAAACTGTAGCATAGAACAGAAAAATCGACTGGACTAAATGATTCAGGAACTTGAGGGAAAACTAAAGAGATGCCCAGCATAACAAATATACTGGTCACCTGAGAAGACAAGAGTAACCCACAGAAAATAAAAACAAAAAAATGTAGAAAGATTGTCATTTTCAAACGGTTTAACTGGTGAAACNTTTCAATTTGCACTTTTCAAATGGGTTAGGACAGCATTTCTCAAACTTTTTTTCATTATTGCCTCCCCTTCCCTATTGACAGAGTCTTCTGAGATATTTTCTTCCTAATTACTCCCACCATGAAATTTTGAACACACAGTTATGCTGTGGATCCATCTTTGCACTCCATGCATATCTTTTATACATAAGAAAGAAAACGCAAAACTCCTTGTTGTGTTCCCCCTAGGGTTAACAATGCCATAAAATGAAAGGTGTACATTAAATGTAAAAGCTGTTGATTTTATTTAACTTTATGAATGAGTTTGAAGAATGACTTTTAATGGAGGATATTTACTTATATAAATAGTAATGTACCAAATTACATATTTATATGAAATTCATATAAAATATATAATAATACCACAGTATAGATAGGCTTAAAAATCTTTCAGAACTGAAAATCACTTAAAATTTTAGGTTATTTTTCTTCATATTTATTTTGAAGTACTTTTAACTATGTTTCCTTTCAGAAATCAATTTTTAATTCCCTGTCTGCTGAATATTCATCTCAATTTTATAACATTGCTTTCTGTTTAGCTCCTGAAATATTTATGGATGCTCTTAACAACTTTGAGAGGAATAAATAATAAAATACCATAATACCAATCCAATGGAGCAGAGTGAAGAGGAACTAACGAGCCTCTTGATGAGGGTGAAAGAGGAGACTGAAAAAGCTGGCATAACACTCAATATCCAAACACCTAAGCTTCTGACATCTATGGCAAATAGATGGCGAAAGAGTGGAAACTGTGACAAATTTTCTTTTTTTGGTCTCCAAAATCACTGCGGACATTGACTGCAGCTACAAAATTAAAAGACACTTGCTCCTTGGAAGGAAAGCTATGACAGAACTAGGCAGCGTGTGAAAAAGAGTAAACATCACTTTGACAACAAACGTCTGTATAGTGAAAGCTGTGGTATTTCCAATGGTCTTGTATGGATGTGAGAGGTGGACCGAAAGAAGGCTGAGTGCAGTAGAATCAATGCTTTCAAATTATGGTGCTGGAGAAGACTCTTGAGAGTCCCCTGGATAGCAAGGAGATCAAACCAGTCAAGAAATCAACCGTGAGAATCATTGGAAGGATTGATAATGAAGCTGAAGCTCCAATAAGTAAGTAAACGTTATTGCTTACTCATGTCTGATCTTTGTGACCCCATGGACCGTAGCCAGCCAGTTGCTCTTCTGTCCATGGAATTCTCTAGGCAAGAATACTGGAGTAGGTTGCCATTCCCTTTTCCGGCGATCTTCCTGACCCAGGGATCAAACCCGAGTCTCCCGCACTTGCAGGTACATTCTTTACCATCTGAGCTACCAGGGAAGCCCTGTACTTTGGCTATCTGATGTGCAGAGCCAACTCACTGGAAAAGACCCTGATGCTGGGAAAGATTGAGGGCAGGAGGAGAAGAGGGCGATAGAGGAGGAAATGGTTGGATGGCATTACCAACTCAGTGGTTATGGATTTAAGCAAACTCCAGGAGATAGTGAAGGATAGGGAATCCTGGCGTGCTGCTGTCCATGGCGTTGCAAAGAGTCAGGCAGGATTGAACACTGTATTTAGCAACTCAAAAATAGCAATAAAATATCCTTCCCTTGAGCCCTGGACAGTGCGCTTCTCCAGACTGCTGTAGGAGGGCCAAAGAGCTCTTTTTCTCAGGTTCCTTTGGGATGCCCACTTTGGAGAGTTTGCAGTTCTGGGCACAGCATCCTCAGTGAGTCTTTTGATCCTGATTTACTATTGCGGGGAGAAACTTTTTTTTCACCGTGCTGAGAGCTGAAGAGAGAGCCTTGTAGTCCTGCCAGCGACAGTATTCTCTGGTTGGAAGCTCAGAACCTTGCATTTTCCGAGCCTTCCCTAGAGCTTTGTGGTTTATTTTCCAGGAAGGATTCCATTTACTGAAGGGCTTCAGGCAAGGAGTCAGTGAGTTGGGGGTCGATTTTACCGATTCGGGTCCCTTCTGGTGCCATCCAGCCACAGCTCAGAGACAGGGAACCTGGTGGTGGTGATGGGACCCCTGGAAGGTGTCCAGGATGTCCTGGGAGTGAGTCAGAGCACGGCCTCCACCAGCACCAAGGACGGGGAGCTGTTACTTCCTGCCTTCAGAATATTTATCCCTGTACAGATTAAACTAAAAAAAAAATATTTCCTGGCCTATTCATGGATCATAAGAAAAAAATTAGAACATGAAACCAACAGATTTCTTCTTGAACAAGTTGGCAGGAAAACTCAGGAATTAAGGGGAAATATTTGAATTCTCAAGATACTGAAATTTACTGACTTTCACCAAAACATGAAGTTGAGCAAATTGGTTAATTTCCACTGCCCCCCTCTCTGACTGGTTACTGAGTAAAGGAATGGTTCACGGCAAATATTTGGATCCAGCCATGGATAGGGAACAATTGGCTAAACGGTTAAATGATTTTTTAAATATCCAAGTGTTTTTCAAAATATATAAAATAAAAATTATTTTAGGTATGTTTTCCCCATCATCCCTTGGGAAGAACCAGAAGGCAGGACATTTTTCCCTGTTGCCTCATTTCTCTTGCTGTTTCCTTTCTTCAGTGGCTCTTAATGTCCTTTAGATGTCCTCCAGGTGGGCCATCATTCTTCTCTCTCTGATTCAGACTCTATGGTTTTTACTTGTGAGTGCAGATTATCCGTTTTCTTTCTGAAGAAGGGGATTGAGAATAATTACACATGACAATTTCTTCTCTGTCATGTATGCTTTGAACATGAAATATTTCCATACAACCTCAACTAGTGGACTGCCGGAGCTAAATGTGCCATGCCCTGTGTCTTGGTTCAGGCTGCTCTAACAAGGTCCAGTGTCTGGTGGCTCATCAGTGGATAGTTTATTTTCACAGTCCTGGGGGATGTAAGAGCTGGACTATAAAGAAAGCTGAGCGCCGAAGAATTGATGCTTTTGGAACTGTGGTGTTGGAGAAGACTCTTGAGAGTCCCTTGGACTATAAGGAGAGTCAATCAGTCCATCCTAAAGGAGATCAGCCCGTAGGTGTTCACCGAAGGACTGATGTTGAAGCTGAAACTCCAATACTTTGCCCACCTGACGGGAAAAGCTGACTCATTTGAAAGGACCCTGATGCTGGGAAAGAGTGAGGGCAGGAGGAGAAGGGGACGACAGAGGATGAGATGGTTGGAGGGCATCACCGACTCAATGGACATGAGTTTGGGTGGAATCTGGGAGTTGGTGATGGTATAGGGAGGCCTGGCATTCTGCAGTCCATGGGGTCGCAAAGAGTCAGAGACGACTGGAGTGACTGAACTGAGCTGAACTGATGACCCAGTAACTGTCATAAATAATTAATTTCAGTTTACAAAATCCCTTTTTCTCTCATTTCTTTCAACCAAGGGTCTTCCCTTGTGGATCAGACGGTAAAGAATCTGCCTGAAATGCAGATTCTAGATTCTATCCTTGGTTGGGAAGGTCCCTGGAAATGGCAACAGACTCCAGTAGTCTTGCCTGGAGAATCCCATGGACAGAGGAGCCTGGTGGTCTATAGTCTATTGGTCCCAAAAGATTCAGACTTGACCTAGCAACTAAACATAAAACAGTAAAAAATTCAAGAAGTTCACCTTGATAATATTTAATAAATAAAACAAATGACAGATGTAATGAAATAAAAATGTGACTGTATTTGTTAAATTTTAATACAATATAAACAATAATATTTTATATAGAAAAATAAATAGGAGGAGATCAAAGAATAAATATAACAAAATAAATAAGCAAACAAACAATAAAATCAGGGCAGTCTTCACTTCAGGGCCTGATGCACCTGCAGCCAAGAAAATTTATATGTATTCATCTACTACTGACAAAGCATTGGCTGAAGTAAATTCAATCAATTCGGTGGGTAAAGTAGAAATCAGAGTCTTCTGAAATGGCCACAGATGAGTGTGCAAAGATGATGGGGCATCTGAATCAGTGAGAGTCATGTCAAGGTGAGTTCAGGTCTCCATCCATCATTCTTAACCTTTCTTGCAAGCTGGCTGATGAAGACAAGGATCTCATGATTTCCACTCTGACGGTTTCCCCAGGCGCAGTCTCTGTATCCCTTCTCTTCCAGGTAGAAATGGATGCCCTGGAAGTAACTCTTCACAGCCAGGGTGGGGTCCATCCTTCCCAGGGCAGAGTCTTCCTCTCCCATATCCTGCCCCAGGCAGGCATCCAGGTCGACAAGCTGGTCCAGGAGTCCATTGCGGAGCTGCTTCAGGAGGGTGGTGTTCCAGGCAGCAGAGGAGCGCTCTGGGTGGAAGAGGTTGAAGCTCTGCTGGAGCATCTCGTGGAGCACAGAGATGGCCTGGGCCTCCTGGAGCTGGCCGCCCTCCACCATCTCCTGGGGGAAAGCGAAGTCTTTTCTGTCCCGCAGACACAAGTGAGGGGAGAGTCTCGTCATTTGGCCCAGGAGCCTGAGGTTCTTCCTGCCAACCAGCACGTGTTTCTGAGACAGGTCACAGCCCAGGGATCCTCCCGGGCCATAGCTGACCAGCACCAGGGCCATGAGTAGAGAGAGCACGAAGGCCATGGGGAAGATGAGGCTGCTGCTGGGCTGGCTGAGACGGTGTCTGGTGGAACCTTGAGGTAGGTTCTCTGATGCCAGGCTTTCTAAGCGAGGCTATTAAATAGGGAACATGGTAGTTTTCATTTTCTAGTCATTTCTATGCACTTTTACTTCCTTTTTTGATTTTCATTTATGTATTCTGAATATGGTCAAAAGAATTGTTATCATACTAAACTAGTAATTTTATCTATTTCCCAATAACTTCAAATGTACCCATCCAAATGGATATTTTTCAATCAAATGAGAAAGGTCTTTGTCAGACATCAGAAATGATGTAGGTTTCTAAGTACAAACATTACCACTCTTTCTCCTTCATGTGTAAATGTAGCTCTTCTCTGTTCCATGAACACATTTTTGGCCCTGATCCTAGGCTCAATTTCTGTTTCTTTCTTTACTTAGGAAGGCAGGCTCTGTATTTATCAGGGATTTACCAGGTCACTCTAGCAAATAAACTGTTTGAAACAAAGGATGGGTTTTCTTTAGTGTCTGGTTTAGAGAAGAGGCTGATTATTATGAGTCCAGGAGCTCCCTCATGTTTCTCTTCCTTCTAGAACTCGTCCCTACAGGTCCATGTGGTTGTGCTTCAGGGAACCACGAAGTCAGGACTATTAGAGACATCACGCTTGCGTTCCACCGTTTTCGTACTAGAGACCTATTGTCCTTTGCTGGTCCAGCCAATACTCCTACCAGGAATTCTGGTTCTTCTTAGATAAAATGGGTGGGGAGACTCTAATTCCAGGATAATTGTTGTATTTCCCCAGCAGCACCTCACTCACACAGGAGAGATCACATGGAGCCACCCCCTGTCCTCTGGAGTGACAGAGTCCCCTTGCTCACCTGCTGGACTCCCTCCCTTAGGGCAGGCTTTTATTGGAAGCTTATGTCACGGAATCTAGTGAATTACGGCTGTTCATTCAGGCAGTTGATCCCACCAGGCATCTCTGTTCCTCTGAGAATGCAGGGCAGTGAGACCCAGCCTACTTGATCAGGAGAAATAGTCTTCTTTCCTTGACTGTAATTTTTCCTTTAAACTTTTTATATTCACTTTGTGACTTATTTTGGGTAGGCTCTGGGAGTTGGTGATGGACAGGGAGGCCTGGCACGCTGCAGTTCATGGGGTTGCAAAGAGTCGGACACGACTGAGCGACTGAACTGAACTGAACTGACTGACTTACTGGACAAGATTTGTCTCATTGCTCCTGTTGCGGTTGTAATTGATGATGATGCGAGAACAACAAAGGGAAGTAAAGAAGCCAGAGGGGCTGCATCTCTATCCCTTTCAAGACATTAGTTTTTTTGTTTCTCTTTGCAACTTTTCTAGAAAGTAAAATTGCACATTTTTCTGTGTGGGCAATAGAAAACAAGGGTAAGTCTCAATGTCATGAATATGAAAGAAGGGAAGTGGTTTGCCCCTGACCCAGTGACGTGTTCTGAGTTAGCAAACTTCAGTGCAGCACAGCTGGGGACAAGTCTGAGGCAGAGGGAAACGATGAGGCCAATATGAACAACAGGAAGGCTGGGACAGGGCTGCTTCTTACAGAAGCTCAAAGAAGGACAAGTCCTTGATCTGTTGACTGCCGTCAGCTTTGTAAGACCAGCCACCTAATTTTTCTTTTCTTGAATCAGCATGTGGTCAGCATAAGGGCAGGAAGAAGAAGTCACACTCACCAGCTCACAAGAGACAGGCAATCAGAGCCCCAGTTGCTCAAACACTAATGCTCTCTGGCAGGGTTGACGAGACCAGCCTTGCTGATCATCTGCGTAGGTGATAAATCTGCCTGGGCAAAGAGAATATGCTTTGAAATAACTAGAATGAAAGGGAATTAAATGATTCCAAAAGAGCCTGATCTTAGTCTAGCTAATAGTAACTATGACATTAAAAATAATAACTGAATTCTATTGATTACTAGCCCTCATGATCTCCCTAATATTCCAGCTCTCGGTACTATCACATTGATGGGTTGGGTTTCTGTGGGGTTTTAAAGAATTTTTAAAATATTTATTTTATGTGTTTATTTGGCTGTGGCATGTCTTAGTCGATGTATGCTGGTTCTTGGATCTTGGTTGCTTCATGCAGGATCTTTACTTAAGCCATGGGAAGTCCTGCTTGCCAATCAGAATCTAGTTTCCTGGGGAGAGATCCAGCTCAGGCTCCCTGCTTTGGGAGCATGGAGTCCTGGCCCCTGGACCATCAAGGAAGTCAAGGGGGAGGGTTTCAATACATGAATTTGGGGAACGCACACACATTCAGTCTGTAACACGGTAGCAAGGAGCTACCAAGGTACTGTGTTTATGGCAAGGATTCATTAGGATGTATTTCATTCTTGATATTAGTGAGGAGTAAGAACACGTTCCCTGATGCTGCCCTCACTTTTTATGGCACCTCCATCCTGAATTGATTGCTAATTAAATGTTACAAGACTACCGTGGACATGATTACCAAGGACCTGCCAGACAAATTTCACAGACTATCAGTGTTTATCAGAAACGACAGTGACAACTACAAACTCCTTAGCCTTTGTGAGGGACTCACGCAATACTTCCAGCATAGTTGAAACTGAGTTAATAGCTTTGTTTCGAAGAGCCTTCTGCTAAGACTTTATTGGAATAAAATAATCTAAGAATGAAATGGCAAATCCAGTTTTCAAAACCTAACATGTCAGATTCCAAACTGCTTATCTAGACTGTGACGCCTGCGCCCGCTGCGTGCACTGAGCCCTCACTTAATTTCCTAGTTTATTTCTAACACAAGATGCACCCTTGTTGTTTCATACCTCGATGTGACAAACCTCTTATTTCCATTAGTTCACATCTACCTCCAAATTCTAGATAAGCTGAGCAATTTACAATGTATCTGATTATTTTGTATAATAAGCAAAATGAAATTATCAACTGGTAGTTATTACTGACAGTCTAAATGTGACTGACAAAATAATAATTCTAATAATTATAAAATAATCATATTTAACTGTCCAAGATGATTCATATAGATTGTGCACTGAATCCTCACCATATATTGGGGATACATGATGGACAAGATCCTTATGAGTTTTGACTCCAGCAGGAGATTGGGTTAGAAACATTTCAGTGAATCCTCTGTAGAAAACACCAAGCTGATGGCTCTTGTGACTGTAATTAAAAAAAATACTTCATGCTTTTGAGAGGGTAACAGACAGGAAAACTGGGGGTCTCCAAACAGAGGAAACAGGCTGCAAGTGTGAGACATTTTTAATCTCTCTACTCTTGCCTGGAAAATCCCATGGATGGAGGAGCCTGGAAGGCTGCAGTCCATGGGGTCACTAAGTCGGACATGACTGAGCGACTTCACTTTCACTTTTCACTTTCATGCATTGGAGAAGGAAATGGCAACCCACTCCAGTACTCTTGCATGGAAAATCCCATGGACAGAGAAGCCTGGTAGACTACAGTCCATGGGATCGCAAAGACTCAGACATGACTGAGCGACTTCACTTCTCTATACAGATTTAAAAAGAGGTTTCTCTTAAAATTCTGTGTTGCCATAATGACACCTGGTTCCACCTGAACTTAACTTTTCCCAAACCTTGAGCTAACCAATGCATTTTTCTTCTGGAAATGTTTGTCTTAAGCTGTTAATGTACTGTGTATTTACCCTAGACTCTGTGTTTAAGTCAGTTCCACACAAAGGCTCAGAACCGACTTGACAAACCAGTATGTTATACTCATACCCTGTTCTCCTAATCTGTGTTAATGAAACTGTATATTTGTTTGGAAATCTGCCTTTCTTCAAGATTAACGTCCATCATTTTGTGGCCGGGGATGACTCACCTGGTGCCAATGTTGTCTCAATGCATGTTGCGGGTGAGGGGCCCGGTGCCATTCTCTGAGTTTTGAGACATTTCCGTTCTCTAATTAGCAGACTGCTAGTAGCTATATAACATCTGGCTGAAGAGTAGCATGGGACACTCTTACGGTCCCCTTCTGATGTCTATGTCAGACGCTTTCTCTATCTCTTTTATACTTTTAAAACTTCATTACACAAAAGTGCTGAGCGATCAAGCCTCGTCACTGGCCCTGGATTGAATTCTCCTCCGGAGGCCAAGAATCCTGGTGTCTTTCGTGTTTCAGCAACAAAGTTTTGCTTCCAGATTATATGAATTTGGCAAATGACAAAAAGAATAGAAGACGACCTATGCTAACAGGTGAAATGTGAGGGATGGAGCAGAGCCTCCCCATTGCCATCAGCAGGGAGACCAGGAGCGCAGAAATTCAGCACTTCACCTGGGCCTCTCTGAAGCAGTTCAGGTCCTGCACTTAACTCTGGAGCTCTCCAAACTCCTTTTGCTGCGCCCCAGCGGCCGGGAGGGGGCGCCCGATCTCTCAGTAACTGACAGACCCGCACCGCCCACCCAGCGGGACACGCCTGCAGGGCTGCCCCCTGGGGCATCAGATCCACGGAGAGAACTCGCGTGTGGCCGTGGGCAGGAGCCGCGACCGGAGCGAGGCGCCGCCGGGGCCCAGGGAGAGCTTGGGGCCGCGGGAACAAAGAGGAAACTTGCTTTTCGGGCCCCACTGCCCAGGTGAGCTTTGCGCCGCGTCGCTCAGAGCCTTTGATTTCTGCACCTCCAAATTCTGGATAAGCTACCATTGCGTCCATCCTCCCCTTCCTGGGAGAAGATTTTAGCCAGAGCGGTTCACACCGGTGCCCTTGAATGCCGCGATTGACGGCTGGAAATCACAGCATGCTGTGGTATGTTTTCAGATTCAGGGTTGTTCTGGAGTGAGTGGAAGTCGTTCAGTCGTGTCTGACTCTTTGCGACCCCATGGACTATACAGTCCATGGAATTCTCCAGGCCAGAATACTGAAGTGGGTAGCCTTTCCCTTCTCCAGGAGATCTTCCCAATTCAGGGACTGAACCCAGGTCCCCTCATTGCTGGCAGATCTTGACCAGCCGAGCCACAAGGGAAGCCCTTGTTTATGGGGCAAAGGAGTAATTCCGGGAAAGGGGAAAGGTATCTACAATCTGGATGGGAATCTACTAGATACTGGGACCCTCCAGTGGGAAGACTTGGGGACAAAACTGAGACTTCAAAAGAAGCTCCTTAGTACAGGGAAAATTATTTCATTGAACACTAATAGAAACGGTTAATTTCTCCTGTCATGTTCATTGGTTGGAAAATGTTTTAAAATGTATAAGTCTTCAGCTCACATCAAATTCAAATATTTTCTTTATGCCACAACAATACGTTAAGTTCCTGGCTTTAATGGAAGCAAAATCATCAATAATGTTTTCAATATTACTTTTTTGTATCTCTCTTCATCTGAGCGAAAGCCATGTTTGACAAACTTATGAACCAGTAACTATTTTGAATAACTCATTTCAATTTACAAAATCCTTTTTTCCTCTCATTTCTTTTAACCAAAGTTCATCTATTAAGCATTTTTTTTTAGTCAGTTTTTCATTGGAGAGTTTCATGTACTTTTTCAAAATGTCTTCTCATGTGGATAGGTTCTTTAAAAGTTGCAATTAAAATGCTTTTGATTTCAGCATAATGTGTACTCAGTAGACACCAACTGTGAAATAGGCAGTTGGATATATAATTCCAGCATGCGTCTTTGGAAGACATCATCATCAGGATAGATTTTTAAAGGCCTGAAAACTAGAGCAGGTCATGACCTAGTTCATCAGTTTGGACAGAAGACAGTTCTGGGCTTTGAATACAGGAAAACCACAAATTCCTTGGTCACAAATGACATTCAGACTGGATACCAGCCAGATGGCAGGAGTGCAGTGTGAGTGTGCAGCCTGGGATCTGGTTGAGGACCTTGCAATCTGTGTGTCTTCTAGCTGGAGATCACGGAGTTTGAACGAAAATGAATCATGAGCTCCTTTACCTGGGTAAAGAGACAGTGCAAGAGCAGTGGGTGCATTCTCTATGGATCAGAAATTCACAGAGGAGGCCTGCACTTCCAGTGGAGATGATGGGGAAAGGCTGTCATCTGTTCTAGCGCAGTGGTCTTAAAACTAACGTCTCAGCTCCACAGCTCTTCTCCTCAATGCTACTCGGTGATGCTGGGGCTCTAGTTCCTTCCAGGACATTTCTCCTTTGGCTGCAGATTGTTTTTCTTTCCCATGCCAGTTCCAAGGGTGGACTAGAAGGCTGGAAGGAATTTTCTGTTTTCCTGACTGGAGTATGACTGATAACAACTGCCATCAATTAGGAAAAGGACAACTAATGGTTGCTGCTAGATGCTATGTGTCACCAGTCAGATGGGCAAAAACTAAACAAGATGATAAGACCCTGTTTTGGGCAAGGTGTGAGAACATATAAGAGCTTCTATGGTCTTGATATGGATTAATGTACCATTGTTATCATGGACAGTTGGCAGTATGCATGTGCAAGATTTATGTGTTGGCAAATAATATTGAGTTCATGCCCCTTATTCAGAGAAAGACTCTCACTAGGGTATGACACCTGCATTCACTTGTAGCAGTCTCTCCTCTAAAGGCACTGATTTCTGAGAAGGAACAGCTCTAGGAGGTGACCCTGCCAGCACTTAGGGACTGGAGTCTTTATGGAAAACAACTAGGATCAAACCCAGGACAGCCCAGGGCTGGAGAGCAGAACCTCACACTGCATGGCCCTTGCTCTTTTCTTCCTGCCTGTGCCTTGCTGCTGAAAGACGGAAACCCAGCAGAGAACTGAGAAGGTGATTATAGAAAGAGGTTAAAAAGTAGTACAGGACTACTCATACTAAAGAACAAGAAACATTATTAATGAGTAATGTGTGTGATTCTCTGCAGTCCTAGGAGACCTCTCTGATTTCCCTATTATTCATTTTTATAGTAGATCAAAGCATTTTCTACTAATCCTTCTTTTTCAAAGAATTTCTATGACTTCCTAGAATGCTTCTAGAAGTCTGAAACACAGAAATTGGAATTGTCTCCAGCATTGAGCACAGAAGAGTTCACAAACTAAATTATGAAACTAGCACCCAAGTTAAATATTTTTACCAAGGACCCAGCATCTTTCCAGTGTTGGCTTTCAGTCACTGCCTCGGGCCAGCTGTCCTGTCTGTTCCCCATGGGCAGCTACTCTGGGACTCACTGTCCTGATCATTTCTGCCAGGCACACTGTTATGCTTCTTGTAATATGGGCCCATTGATCCTAACAGTAACCCTGTGAAAAACTACTGTTATTTTCCACTTGTTAAAGAAGAGAATCAGGACAGCATGCGTGCCTGCGTGCATGCTAGGTTGGTGCAGAGGTGTCCAGCTCCTGTGACCCATGGACAGTAGCCCACCAGGCTCCTCTGTCCATGGGATTTTCAAGAAAGAATACTGGAGGGGGTTGCCATATCCATCTCCTTAGTGTTTGTGATATTTTTCAGGGTCACACTGCTGTTAAATAGCAGAGCTGCATTCAAAGGTTTTGAAACTTCTAGAACTCTCCTTTCACTTGTGCTCTCTTCCAGTGATTTCCACGCAGAGAAACTTTGAAGCCAGAAACCATCACAGAACAGAGCTTCTGTGTTGGAGGCAGTGAAGATATAGTGTAAGGGAGTGGATTGTTCAGTAAAGCAGGACCGAGGAGAAGGTGGGAGGAAGAGTAACAGGAGTCAGGCTCAGCCAGTCAGCACCACATGTTGGCAACTTTTCTGGAGGAGATGAGTCTTACCCCAGATACTGACACCAACAGTTCTTTGCTGACTAGGTATAAATTAGTTTATCTGTGACTTCAGGACTAATCATTTTCCACAGTTTCAGAACTCCTTTCTACCTTTTTTTTTTTTTTTCCCTTGGAGGGGTGGAATGGAGGGCTGCACTCCGTAGCTTGCAGAATCCATGGCACCTGAGCTCCTATACTGGAAGCGTGGAGTCGAAACCACTGGACTGCCAGGGAATTCCAGTAATTCCACCTTTTGACAATCAAGTCCTGAGAAGTAATAGAACCATTCCATAGTATAAATGGACAAATGCTACTCCACAATAGGTTTATGTAGACAAAATAAAGATTTAGGTCTTCAGAATGAAGAAACAAGTTTTCCCTCATAAGAATTTAATAAAAACAAATTAGAAGATTAAGGAAATGAACATGTTTTCTAAATTTTATTACAATGTAAACAAAAATTTTAAATGAAAATATAAATATGATGAGATAAACTAATAAATGAAAATATGTACATAAAGAAACATATAAATAACATCAGGGCAGTCATCGCTATGCACAGATTTCCGTGCAGCTGAATGCTTTTTATACCTACTTGCTTATTACTACTGAGAAAGAATTTATTGATTTATTCAATAAATATTTTGGCTAAAGCAGAATTCAGAGTCTCTTAAATGACCACAGGTGGGAGTGACGTGGCGTCTTAGTCAGTGAGAGTCATGTCAAGGTGAGTTCAGGTCTCCATCCATCATCTTAACCTTTCTTGCAAGCTGGCTGATGAAGAGAAGGATCTCATGATTTCCAGTCTGACGATATCCCAGGCACAGTCGCTGTATCCCTTCTCTTTCAGGTAGACATGGATGCCCTGGAAGTACCTCTTCACAGCCAGGGTGGGGCCTGTCCTTCCCAGGGCAGAGTCTTCCCCGCCCATCACCTGCCCCAGGCAGGTGTCCAGGTGGTCCAGCTGCTGATGGAGTCCAGTGCGGAGCTGCTCCAGGAGGGTGGTGTTCCAGGCAGCAGAGGCGCGCTCTGTGTGGAAGAGGTTGAAGCTCTGCTGGAGCATCTCGTGGAGCACAGAGATGGCCTGGGCTTCATGAAGCTGGCCGCCTTCCACCATCTCCTGGGGGAAAGTGAAGTCTTTTCTGTCCTGCAGACAGAAGCGAGGGGAGATTCTCATCTGGCCCAGGATCCTGAGGTTCTGGCTGCCAACTAGCATGTGGTTCTGAGACAGATCACAGCCCAGGGATCCTCCCGGGCCATAGCTGACCAGCGCCAGGGCCATGAGTAGAGAGAGCACGAAGGCCATGGGGAAGATGCGGCTGCTGCTGGGCTGGCTGAGACGGCGTCTGGGTGAACCTTGAGGTAGGTTCTCTGATGCCATGCTTTCTAAGCGAGACCATTAAATAGGGAACATGTTAGTTTTCATTTTCTAGTCATTTCTATACACTTTTACTTCCTAATTTGGTTTTCTGTTATCTATTGTGAATATGGTCAAAGAAATTGTCATCTATTTAAAGTACTAATTTTACCTTTTCCCAGTAACTTCTGATGTGCTTATCCAAATGGATATTCATCATCAAATGAGAAAGGTCTTTGTCTTATGTTAGAATTGAAGTGCATTTGTGATTACACACATCATTGCTCCCTGTTTCTCAGGCATAAATGTTCCTCTCCTCTTTTCCGGGAACACACCTGTAGCCCTCATCTTGGGCTCCGTTTCCCCTCTCACTCTGCCTCGGAAGCCAGGCCCCTCAGCCCCGTGGTTTCCATATTTATTTAGGGATTTAGCAGATCACTGTGGCTCCTGATCTCACTAAAACGAAGGATGGGTTTTCCTTAGTGTTTGATATAAAGAGCAGGCTGATTATTATCAGTCCATGAGCTCACCCCACGTTTTTCCTCCTTCTAGAACACGTTCCTGCAGGTCCATGTGGCTGTTTTAGGGAACCACAAGGTCAGGGCCATTACAGACATCACCCTTTCTTTCCACCATTTTCTTACTGGAGACCTGTTGTCCTCCACAGCCTGGGCCAATACCTCCACCAGAATCCTGGTTCTTCTCAGGGAACATGGGTGAGGAGTCTCTAAATCCAGGATAATTGTATTTTCCCAGCAGCACCTCACTCACAAGGGAGAGATCACATGGAGCCTCCTCTGTCCTCTGGAGTGACTGAGTCCCCTTCCTCACCTGCTGGACTCCCTCCCTGCAGACAGGCTCACCACATCCTGCTGCCTCAAAATCTCCTTTCTGTGGAGGGCTTGTTGATTTGTTGGGAAAATAAATTCTCTTCCTGAACCCCATCCTCTCTCCTGGAGTGTTTCTGTGAAGGACCCTAGTTCTCGGTGGTGACCTCCTCTTCTCCTGACCCCAAGTGTCCAAAACATCAGCAGTGCTCAGATGCTGAGAGCAAAAGTGTGTTTGTGTAAGTTGGTGAAGGAATTTCCAACTGCAGTCATTTTGCTTTTAGTAGATAAATAATATATACTTTGCCAAGTATAGTTTTTATTAGTCAGCTCTTTTACTTAAACTGTTCAACACTTGTTCTGCTCAGAGTTTGTGAGCTGGAGGAAGGACATTCAGTGCTGGCGTTGTCTCTTGTTGGAAGCTTATGTCACAGAATCTAGTGAGTTACAGTCGTTTGTTCAGGCATTTGATTCCACCCGGCATCTCTGTTCCTCTGTCTGTCTCCTCTGAGAAAGCAGGGCGGTGAGACCCAGCCTACCAGATCAGGAGCAATAGCCTTCTTTCCTTGAGTGTAATGTTTCACTTAAGCTTTTAGATGCACTTAGTGACTTATTGGACAGGATTCGTCTCACTGCTCCTTCTCTGGTTGTAATTCATGATGAGGCGAGAGCAAGAAAGGGAAGGAAAGAAAGCCCGAGGGGCTGCATCACTTTCAAGAGGTTAGATTTTTTTGTTTCTCTTTGCAATTTTCCTAGAGAGTAAAATTCCACAGTTGTTTTGTGGGCAACTAGAAAACAAGGGTAAGTCTTGATGTCATGAATATGAAAGAAAGAAGGGTGCTTTCCCTGACACAGTGATATATTCTGGGTTAGCAAACTTCAGTGCAGCATAGCTGGGGCCTAGGCTGTGGCAGAGGGGAAGGATCAGGTCAACATGAACAACAGAAAGGCTGGGACAAGGCTGCTTCTGACAGAAGCTCGAGGAAGGCCGAGTCCTGAGTCTGTGGACTGCCCTCAGCTTTGTAAGACCAGCCACCTGATTTTTCTTTCCTTTAATCCATATGTGGTCTGTATAAGGGGAGAAGGAAGAAGTCACACGCACCAGCTCATGGGAGACAGGCAATGAGAACCCCAGTGCTAGAACACTGACCCTCTCTCACATGGTCAAGGAGACCAGCCTTGCTGAGCATCTGTGATAAACCCACCCGGGCAATGAGAAGTTGCTTTGAAAAAACTAGAATGAAAGGGAATGAATGATTCAAAAGATCCTGATCTTAATCTTGGTAAAAAATAATTATGTTCTTAAAAATGATAACTGAATTTTATTGATTGTAACCCTAATCTCCCTAATATCCCACCTTGTGATATGATCACATTGATGGGATGGGTTTCTTTGGGTTTTAAAAGAATTTTAAATGCATTTATTTGGCTGTACCAGGGCTTGGTGGCGACATGCTGGATCTTCCATATTCCTTGCCGCAGATAGGATCTTTACTTGTGGCCTGTGAAGTCTTGGTTGTGGCCTATAGGATCTAGTTCCCTGACCAGGAACAAAACATCAAACTTCTAGGAGAGTGGACAACTTTCCTAGAGTCTCTTCCTCAGCAAAGAACTTCAAGTGCTGTAGGATTTCTCTCCATAATGTACAAGGCCCTGCTCAAAAGGAAGGAAACTTGGGCTCCTAGGCTCTTCACCATCCTGTGGGCATTCCCTCTCCTAGAATGAACACTTAGGGATTTAACATGCAGACCCTTGCCTGTGTTAAGGAATTTGCCCTCAAAGCTTCTCTTGGTTGGACTGAGGGTGGAGTAAAGAGGTTACTATTGGTTATATTGATATGAAAGACTGCTATCATTCACTCAGTTCCACATTTTCAGGCTAATTTGCAAACTTTGCATTATTTGAATTAAAGGATGTCCTCTGTGACTGCTACTGAAGTTGTCTTGATGTTTTAGAAGACGAAAGGGAAGTCTGGTGTCGGCTGCTCTCAGGAGCCCCAGATAGTGTGAGAGTAGAGCTTCCTGCTGCTCCCAGTCCCTCCTCTTCATCAGCTCTGAGTCCTGGCCCTCAGCTGCTCTGAGCACGTGCTGCCTCCTTCCTCCTCTTCTGCCTCCAAAGTCTTCTCCCCTGCTCCCAGGAGGGCAGTCATCATCCCTTCCTGACGCTCCTGGAATCCAGATCGCCAAGCACATTGTCACATATGTGTGTGTGATCAGCACACTTTGGTGAGAGAAAGAAGAGAATGCTATGAATTAACCCATGTTCATTATTATGCCACTAATATCTGTAGACCACCAGAATACAGGAGCTATAGACCTGTAAATAACTGAAGAATTCAAACCTCATGTATTAGGCCCTTAGAAAGGAAATGCAGAGAGATGTGGCAATTTAAAAATTGGTGCAATTTAAAAACTGTCACAGAGACTATGGAGTCACAGCTCTCAGTTCTCTTTTGGACTAAAGAAGAGAGATTGAGCCAGGTTTTTCTTTCAAGCTGAGTTGACTCATGTAGATGAATATCTCCTTTTGGATTGAGACTTTTCCATGAGTATATTTCATTTCCAGTGTAATAACACAAAAGAAGCACTGAGGCTGTGACATTCTCTGATGCCCAGGATAGAAGGGAAAAGGTTTTAAGTGGAGACAAAATTGAGAAAAGTGCAGAAAGTGACAATTCTGACCTATTTAAAGATCTTATCTGGGGGGAAGGTGCAGGGAACAGCTGGATAAAGGCTGGCACAGCCCCACGTCTGCAGCATCACCAAGCTCACCAGATGCCACCCCCTTCCCTGATGACACAGAGGGTGATGTTCTCCAGCCCTGGAGAATGGTGATCATCACCATTGCCACCCTCTGGGAGACCAGGAATCCCCCAAAATCAGCACTTGAGTGAAATTCAGTCCCACGGCTCCAGCTCAGCAAGATGCTCAAATCTGCCTTTCCTGCGCCCCAGCGACCGGGAAGGCGCCACAGCACTCCCTGTAACAGAGCAACTGACCTTGCTCTCCCAGCAGACCTGTCCAGGTCCAGCGCCTCGAACTCCAGTGCCACATCCACCGGTAGAACCGGGGAGTCCCTGTAGGCAGGAGCCTCCAGCTGAGCTAGGTGTTTCTGGGGCCCAGGGAGCACGTGGGGGTCCCAGGAGCAGTGAGGAACCTTTGTTTTGGGGCCAGACTGCCCAGGGGAGCTTTGCAGTGGTTTCGCTTAGAACTTGATATCTGCACCTGCCCCTGCTTCCATCCTCCACCTCCTGGGAAGAGGTTTTACCCAGAGCGGTTTACACTGATACCTGTTTATGCTGCCACTGAGGGCTGGAAATCTGAGCATGTTGTGGTATGTTTTCAGATTCCGGGTTGTTTCTGGGGAAAAAGACTAATTTGGGGAAAGGGGAAAGGCATCTACATTCTGGGCAGTAATCTAGATATTGGGACCATCCAGTGGGGAGACTTGAGGACAAGACAGAGACTTACAGGAGCCCCTGGGGAAAGGGGAAATGATTTTATTTACTATAAATGGTTAATTTCTCCTGCAACGTTCAAGTAGTTGGAAATAGTTTAAAAGGTACAAAGAAGTCTGAAACTCACACCAAGTCTAAATATTCCTTATGCCAAAACAAAACTTTAAGTTCCTGGCTTCACTGGAAGCAAAATCATCTGTACAATTCTCAAAATTACTTCTTTGTTCATGTCAGTTCAATTGAGGGAAAGCCATATTTGAGAAATTTATGACCCAGTAGCTACCGTAAATAATTAATCTCAATTTTCAAAGTCATTTTTCTTCTCATTTCCTTTATCTAAGGATCTTATGTTAAGCTTTCAAATTTATCCATAGTTTTGCATTGGAGAGTTTTATTAACTTTTTCAAAAGGTCATTTCCTATAGATAAGTTGCTTTAAAATTCATAATCAAGATGTGTTTTGTTTCAGCATAATGTAGATTTTCACTTAATATACGATTTTCTACCTAATAAGCATCTTATATGCCAAATGCACTGACTGCATGTTGATTTGATGCCACTAAATATCGCGGTGTGCTTGGTACAGTCATGTGAGTATTTTATTTGCTAGTAAAATTTCAAAATGTGTAGATATGCTGTGTACAATACTAGAAAAGATTAACTTATTCTAACTTGCAGAGGTAGAGTTTTTGCATTAACAACTGAGTTGAGCAAGTCGCAGATATGGCATGATCATCTTTAGGGTAGACGTGAAATAATGGTGAAACAATATACACCGGTCACAGTAACAACTCTCACAGCTGTTTAATGTGTCCATGATGCTTTATATCATCTACTCATTTAAGATAATTGTGTAAGTTGTTATATTAATATCATATAGAGTATAGAGCATGAGATGGTATATTGAATGGAGTACAATATTCTCTTTATCCCTATTTTGATTTTAATTGGAGAAAAATTCCTTTACCATGTTGTGCTGGTTTCTGCTGTACAACAATGTAAACCAGCTCTAAGTACACATATATCCACTCTCATATCCTTATTTTAAAGCTGAGAAAACTGTAGCATAGAACAGAAAAATCGACTGGACTAAATGATTCAGGAACTTGAGGGAAAACTAAAGAGATGCCCAGCATAACAAATATACTGGTCACCTGAGAAGACAAGAGTAACCCACAGAAAATAAAAACAAAAAATGTAGAAAGATTGTCGTTTTCAAACAGTTTAACTGGTGAAACCCTTTTAAGCTTATCATTGTTACGCTTACACTTTTATTGACGACTCTGAGGACCAGCAGTGTCCTACTATTGTGCAGGATGCTGGGTGGGAATAGGAAATGGGGACATGCTCCTGCTCTGGGGAGTCAATTCCTCCCCGTTTAAGGGGCTCTCAGTTAGAAGATCCTGGTGGAAGACGTGTGAGGGGGAGGGGTGTTAAAATGAAAAGAAAGACTTTGATCTTGAAAAAAACAGATGATAGGAAATTCTTAAAATAATAAAAGTTGAAATCTGGTGAATGATATGTATAAATTGGTGGGATCTTGGTTGATCAATTTTTATAAATGATCCCACTTGTTACTGTGGGAAATTGGATATACCTCAATAACAATATTTTCTGTGCAGCGGATTGACATGTTGATTTTTAACATCTTTCTTAGAAAATCATACTATTTGAAGACAGACAACATACCTATTTCCAGCAGTTAACCACGTGTTCAAATCTCAGCCACACGTACGTCCATGGTGGTGAATAAAAGATATGGTGGGTGTGCCTGAGATAGTTCAGCATATTTCAAATGGTCAAATATCAAGATTTTGGCTTAGCTTCTGGTTCATGATGGCAGAGTTGAAGGACATGCACTTACCTCCTCACGTAAGAGCAACGAAATTGCAACTAGCTGTTGAAGAGCCAGATAGAGGAGGACTCTGAAGCCCGCCAAAAAAGAGGTCCCACGTTCAAACACAAAGAAGAAACTACAACGAGACGCAGGAGGCGCTCAAGCACAATACAAATAAATGCCGTACCTGCCAGATGGGAAACCAACAAACTGGAAAACAATAATACCAGAAAAGTTCTCCCACTGTTGTGAAGGTTCTGAGCCTCATGTCATGCTTGCAAGCCTACAAAGGCACTGGGAATCCCCAGGCAATCTGACTCTGAGGACCAGTGGGAGTTGATTACAGGACTTCCACAGGACGGGGGGAGAGACTCTTCTTGCAGGTGACAAACAAAATCTTGCATGCACCAAGACCCAGGGGAAGGGAGCAGTGACCCCACAGGAGACTGAACCAGACCTACCTCCTAAGGTTGGAGTCTCCTATGGAAGTGAGGTTCAAGAGTGGCTTGCCCTGGGGACAAGGGTACTAGCAGCAGCAATCCTGGAAGGCGGCCCTTGGTGTAAATCTCCTCGGAGGTTGCCGAAAATCAAGCGCTTCATTCATGAATGATGTTTCTCACTTCTGTAGTATGAGAAGAGGTAAAACTGGCTTCTGAACCATTTGTTGGGTTTTGTTCTTTCAGTAGCAAAACAGAGGCTCCAGGAGGTGACATTGCCAGCAAATATGGACAAGGGATTTTATGGAAAGGAGAGCTAGGATGCAACCTGGGACAGCCCAGAACTGGAGATCAGAACCATACCCGTCACAGCCCCTGCTCTTTCCTTCCTGCCTCTGCTTGTGTTTGATTATCTGCACTGATGTGCGATCTCTATTCTTTCCCTATTATCATATTTATGTTAGATCAAGTATTTTCTACTAATTCATCTTTCTCAAAGAGTTTTCATAGGAATGCTTTTAGAAGTATGAAACCCAGAAATTGGAATTCTCTTCAGCATTCAGCAAAGGAAGGTTCTCACACTGAAAGCACTCTGAAACTAGCACCCAAGATGAAAAGAAAATACCTTTGTCAGGGGCCAGCACCTCTCCATGCTGCCCTGCAGGCGCTGTCTCAGGGCGGCTGTCCTGTCTCCTCCCTGAGGGCAGCCACTCCGTGCTTCCTGATGATTTCTGCCAGGAGCGCGTAATGCCTCTTGTGTGATATGGACTCACTGAATCCAAACAGCAATTGTATGAAAACCACTCTTATTGTCCCCATATTAAAGATGAGAAAACTGACGTGTTGTGTTTGTGAGATTTTTCAGGGTCACACTGTTGGTAAATAGCAGAGCTGGGATTCAGAGGTTTTGGAATTTCTAGAACTCTCGTCTCACTTGGGCTCTCTTCCTGGGGCTTCCACTCTGACTACACCATGCAGCTAGAAACCAGCACAGAACAGAGCTCGTGTGTGGAGGCAGTGAAGTTCCTGTGGAAGGGAGTGAATTGCTCAGTAAGGCAGTCCTGAGGAGAAGGTGGAAGAGAGCAACAGGAGTCAGGAGCAGCCAGTCAGCAGGGCGTGTCCTCAGCTTTCCCGCAGGAGGTGACTGCTTCCCTCAGATATGTGCATCAGCCAGTCTTTAACGAGTGGGTATAAATTAGTTACGCCTGTGACATCAACACCAACCATTTTCTACAATTCATAATCTCCTTTCTATCTTTTTTCTTTTTGGCACCCTCCACAGCTTATAGGATCTTAGTTCCTCAACCAGGCTCCCTGGAGGAAAAACTCAGAGTCCTAACAACTGCACCACAGAAGAGTCTCAGAATTCCACCTTTTGACAGACATTTGTTAGAAAGTGATAGAACTGTTTCACCATATGAAGTGAACAAATACTATTTCGTGATAGGTATTTGAAGACAAAATAAGGATTTAGCTTTTCAAAATAAAAACTCAAGAAATTTATCTTGATAACTATTTAATAAATAAACCAAATAACAATTTTAATAAAATAGAGAAATATATCTTCTAAATTTTAATACAATGTAAACATACACATTTTTATATGAAAATATAAATATGATGAGATAAAATATTCCATTACCTAAATAAATAAAGAATAAATAAATAACATCAGGGAGGTCATCGCTTATGGATTGATACCCCTGCAGTTGATTTCCTTTATATCTACGTGCTTATTACTACAGACATGTATTGGCTGAGTTAATTCAACAAATTTGGTGGCTAAAGCAGAATTCAGAGTCTTCTGAAATGACCCCAGGTGAGTTTCCAAGGATGACGGGGCATCTTCATCAGAAAGAGTCATGTCAAGGCGAGCTCAGGTCTCCATCCATCATTCTTAACCTTTCTTGCAAGCTGACTGATGAAGACAAGGATCTCATGATTTCCACTCTGACGGTTTCCCAGGCACAGTCGCTGTATTCCTTCTCTTGCAGGTAGACATGGATGCCCTGGAAGTACCTCTTCACAGCCAGGGTGGGGCCCGTCCTTCCCAGGGCAGAGTCTTCCTCTCCCATCACCTGCCCCAGGCAGGCGTCCAGGTGGTCCAGCTGCTGATGGAGTCCAGTGCGGAGCTGCTGCAGGAGGGTGGTGTTCCAGGCAGCAGAGGAGCTCTCTGTGAGGAAGAGGTTGAAGCTCTGCTGGAGCATCTCGTGGAGCACAGAGATGGCCTGGGCCTCCTGGAGCTGGCCGCCCTCCACCATCTCCTGGGGGAAAGCGAAGTCTTTTCTGTCCTGCAGACAGAAGCGAGGGGAAAGTCTCCTCATTTGGCCCAGGAGCCTGAAGTTCTTCCTGCCAATGAGAACATGGTTCTGAGACAGGTCACAGCCCAGGGATCCTCCCGGGCCATAACTGACCAGCACCAGGGCCATGAGTAGAGAGAGCACGAAGGCCATGGGGAAGATGCGGCTGCTGCTGGGCTGGCTGAGACGGTGTCTGGTGGAACCTTGAGGTAGGTTCTCTGATGCCAGGCTTTCTAAGCGAGGCCATTAAATAGGGAACATAGTAATTTTCATTTTCTAATCATTTCTATGCACTTTTACTTCCTTTTTTGGTTTTCTGTTATGTATTCTCAAGACAGTCAAAGAAATGTTCTTCCTTCTAGACTATTAATTTTGCCTTTTCCTAGTCACTTCAGATGTGCCCATCCAAATGGATGTTTTTCAATCAAATGAGAAAGTCTTTCTCTTAAGTCAGAATTGATGGACATCTGTAATTACACACTTTATTGCCCTTTATCTCTCATGCACAAGTGTTGCTCTCCTCTCTTCCATGAACGCATTTTTGGCTTGCTCTTAAGCTCCATTTTTCCCTCTTAGGTTCCGTAGGAAGCCAGGCTCTATCCGCTCTATGGATTCCGTATATAAGGGATTTACCAGTTCACACTGGAAGGTAAGCTCTTGGAAACAAATGATGAGTTTTCTTTAATGTTTCATTTAGAGAAGACGCTGATTATTACCAGTCCTTGAAGTCCTCCCACATTTCTCTTCCTTCTAGAACAGGTTCCTGCAGATCCCTGCCCTTCAGGAAACCATGAGGGCAGGACTATTACAGACATCACCCTTCTTTCCACCATTTTCTTGCTGGAGACTTGTCGTCCTCCACAGACTGGGCCAATACCCACACCAGAATCCTGGTTCCTCTCAGGGAACATGGGTGAGGAGACTCTACATCCAGGATAATTGTATTTTCCCAGCAGCACCTCACTCACAAGGGAGAGATCACATGGAGCCACCCCTGTCCTCTGGAGTGACAGTCTCCTTCCTCACCTGCTGGACTCTCTCCCTCCCTGAGGGCAGGCTCACCACATCCTGAGGACTCGAAAACCTCCTTTCTGTGGAGGGCTTATTGACTGGTTGGGAAAATAAATTGTCTTCCCGAAACCCCAACCTCTCCCCTGGAGTTTTTGTGTGAAGGACCCTAGTGCTCAGTGGTGACCTCTTCTTCTCCTGACCCGTGTCCCCAGGTGTCTAAAGTGTCAGCAGTGCTCAGATGCTGAGGGCAAAAGTGTGTTTGTGCAAGTTAGTGGAGGAGTTTCCAGCTGCAATTATTTTCCTTTTAGTAGATCAATAATATTGACTTTGCCAGGTATAGGTTTTATTATTCAACTCTCTTACTTAAACTCTTCAACTCTTGTTCTGCTCAGAGTTTCTGAGCTGGAGGAAGGAGATTCAGTGATGGGGTTGTCTCTTATTGGAAGCTTATGTCTCAGAATCTAATGAGATTCGGTCATTGATTCAGGCAGTTGATTCTACTGGGCATCTCTGTTCCTCTGTTTCTGTCTCCTCTGAGATTGCAGGGCAGTGAGATCCGGGGCACTAGATCACAAGAAATAGCCTTCTTTCCTTTACTCGAGTGTAATTTTTCATTTAAACATTTTATACACACTTAGTGACTTATTGGACAGTGTTGGTATTCCTGCCTCTGCTCTGGTTCTATTTCATGATGAGGTGAGAACAAGAAAGGGAAGTAAAGAAGCCAGAGAGGTTGCATCTCTTTCGCTTTCAAGATGTTAGATTTCTTTTTTGTTTCTCTTTGCAACTTTCCTAGAAAGTAAACTTCCACAGTTGTTTTGTGGGCAAGAAGAAAACAAGGGAAAGCCTCAATGTCCTGAGTATGAAGGAAGGGAAGGGCTTTTCCCCTGAGGTGATGATGTGTTATTCTGAGTCAGCAAACTGCAGTGCAGCACAGCTGGGGAGCAGGGGGGGAAGGATGAGGCCAACATGAACAACAGGAAGGCTGGGACAGGGCTGCTTCTCACAGAAGCTCAATGAAGGCCAAGTCCTGGGTCAGCTGTCTGCCCTCAGCTTTGTAAGACCAGCTAGCTGATTTTCCTTTCCTTTGATCCACATGTCATCAGTATAAGCGGAGAAGGAAGAGAAACAGCAATCAGAACCTCATTTGCTAGAACACAAACCCTTTCTGGCAGGGTTTAGGAGATCAGCCTTGCCTAGCATCTGTGTAGTTGATAAATCCATTTGGGTGATGAGAAGATGCTTCGAAAAAACTAGGATGACAGGGAATGAAATGATTCCAAAAGATCCTGATCTTAATCTGGGTAACAGTAAAATTATGATATGGAAAGTAATAGCTGAATGTTATTGATTGCTAAAATTAAAAGACGCTTACTCCTTGGAAGGAAAGTTATGAGCAACCTAGATAGCATATTGAAAAGCAGAGACATGACTTTGTCAACAAAGGTCTGTCCAAGGCTATGGTTTTTCCAGTAGTCATGTATGGATGTGAGAGTTGGAGTGTGAAGAAAGCTGAGCGCTGAAGAACTGATACTTTTGAACTGTGGTGTTGGAGAAGACTCTTGACAGTCTCATGGCCTGCAAGGAGATCCAACCAGTCCATTCTAAAGGAGATCAGTCCTGGGTGTTCTTTGGAAGGAATGATGCTAAAGCTGAAACTCTAATACTTTGGCCAACTCATGTGAAGATTTGACTCATTGGAGAAGGCTCTGATGCTGGGAGGGATTGGGGGCAGGAGGAGAAGGGGATGACAGAGGATGAGATGGCTTGATGGCATCACTGACTCGATGGACATGAGTTTGAGTGAACTTCGGGAGTTGGTGATGGAAAGGGAGACCTGGCGTGCTGCAGTTCATTGTGTCGCAAAGAGTCGGACACAACTGAGCGACTGAACTGAACTGAGCTGAACCCTAGTGATCTCCCTAATATTCCAGTTTGTGATAGGATCATATTGATGGGTTGGGTTTATGTCCTTATTTGA